>NW_024744657.1:47500-92500 GCF_018991925.1 Homarus americanus
TTTTGGACGACATATATAAAACTTTTAAACCATGGAGCATCTCTTAACAAGTGGGCCGTGACGGAGAAACTTCACTCCCAGTTAAAGTGCCACTCACCGGCCCCCCTGCTGCTGACAGTTACTGACAGGGGAGACTGGTGATGCCTTATAACCACAGATGCTACCAGATACCAACATCCCCCCCCCCCTCCTCTTCCCTCCATCCCTCCATCCCCCCCCCTTCTCTCAATAGCATCATTAACAACTACCACAATCCTAACAGCTACCATAATCCCACCACCAACATAGTATCCCACTAACTATCACAATCCTATCTACCACAATTCCACTCTACTACAATTTCATCAACCACAATTATATACGTATTATAGTTGAATCTCCCAATCTCACTACAACAATTCTACCACCCGCACTCATTACCACAATGTCACCTAAAACAATTGCCACCTACCACCATTACACCTATCATATGTCCTCATCCCATACCTACTACCACAATTCAATCTACCACAGTTTCCCCCTAACGCAATTCCACTTCTCATACCTACTACCACAATTCCACCTACCACAATTCCACCTACCACAATTCCCCCTACCACAATTCCACCTACCACAATTCCCCCTACCACAATTCCACCTACCACAATTCCCCCTACCACAATTCCACCTACCACAATTCCCCCTACCACAATTCCACCTACCACAATTCCACCTACCACAATTCCACCTACCACAATTCCCCCTATCACAATTCCACTTTCTCCCCTTGGTATAATACGACTCAAGGTGATTAACATCCTGTCCCGGTGTGTACTTTCTTTTTCTCGTACTTTCACCGCCGCCGCTCTTAAGGACTTGTGGGGGTAAGATGCGTGTGTCCCAAGAGCAGCCCTGAATGGACGTGTATAAGATGCCCCTGGGGACTTGTGAGGGGCTGGGGAAAAGGGACTAGGGAAGGAGTGGGTGAGTGGGGGATGAAACGTCAGGAAGGGCTTTCTTCTCCTGGGGAAGTTGTGTGTGTGTGTGTGTGATATTAGACTCGCCTTCTTCATTTCATTTATTATCTCTCTCTCTCTCTCTCTCTCTCTCTCTCTCTCTCTCTCTCTCTCTCTCTCGTAAGAAGGCCCTGCTTGAACGGCTTAAGGGTCTTCCTCACCATCCAACTCAATTTAATTTTCGATGCATATTAATGAGAGACCCGGTAGACGCCCAACACCCCAGCTCTCCAATAGGCCCGTTTCATTACAATGTGGGGGAGAGGGGAGTGGGGAGAGGAGTGGGGAGAGGAGGAGTGGGGAGAGGGGAAAGTGAGAGTTGGAGGAGGGAGAGAAAGGAGGTATAAGGGAGGAGGAGGAGAAAGAGGTGGGTGAGAGTTGGAGGGATGAGAAGGAGGAGAGGAAGAGTGAAAGGGAAAGGGGGAAGTAGGGGACGAAAGGAAGAGGTGGGAGGGAAGAGGGGGGAGGGACAGGAGGGAAGAGGGGGAGGGACAGGAGGGAAGAGGTGGCAGGGGTAGTAATGAATTGCAAATATTTCAGAGTATAGAGTCCTTGGGTGGGAGGGAGAGGGTAGGGGAGAGAGGGAGGGTGAGAGGGAGGGAGGGAGGTATAAGAGAGGGAAGGGTGTGAGAGAGGGGACAGTTTATTGGTGAGAGGTAGTTATCGTCCCCCCCCCTTCCTCTCTCTCTCTCTCTCTCTCTCCTCTTCCTTCCTTTATCATTATTACTTCATCATTCCCACACTTCGTCACAGTCACGCTAATTATCACCGTTCTCACTTATCTCCCTAAATCTCTATCAATCATTTGTCAATTTAATAATAAACTCCTAATTAAGTCTGACAACGTTAATTTATCTCTCTGTCCGTGTTGTGAGGACACGTCAAGACACTCACTTTAACCTACGACGACGATACAGTGACAGGAGGTTAATTTTTGATACCTCCCCTCCTCCTACCAACCTCCTCCCTTCCCTCCCCTCCCTTCCCTCCTCCCCTCCCCTCCCTCCCCGCCCTTCTTCCTTCCCCTCCCTCCTTCCATTCCTCCCCTCCCTCCTTACCTCCCTTCTCTACGTCCCCTCTCTCCCTCCCCTCCTTCTACCCCTCCCTTCCTCCTTCCTTCCACCCTCCTTCCCTCCCCTCCCCCTTCCCTCCCCTCCCCTTCTTCCCTCCCCCCCTCCTCCCGTCCTCTCTCCCTTTACCTCCTCCCTCCTCCTCCCCTCCCACCCCTACGTACATTTCCCTCCATAGATTTGAGACAAGAACTTGAGATGTGTGTGTGTGTGTGTGTGTGTGTGTGTGTGTGTGTGTGTGGAATGTAATAGGTTCATTATCAGCTACAATTACAGTATTTTGGTCCTAAATTTGATGATAAGTGAAGCTGGAAAGTGCAACAGTGAGGGCTTGTTTTAGTACTTAAATTACCTTTATTAAGTGTTAAGTGTTAAGTGAGGGGGGAGGTGGAGAGAATCTGAGGATGGAGAGGGTTGAGGAGGAAGGAGGAGGTTGAGGAGGAGGAAAGGATTAACTATCGGGGGGATGAAGGAGACGGATGGGCATTTTATGTGTCTGGGGATTTAAGTGGTAAAGGTAGTGGAAAAAAGTAGTAGCTATCGTAGAAGTAGTAGTAGTAATAAAGTAGTAATAGTACCACATGTAAACACTATTGATGAAGCTATCAGGTAATAAAGACCATTGGTTACCTGAAGTGTATGTCTGAAGAAAAGGGTTTAATGGCTTGGCTAGTTTTGTTTACATATTTTCACTCTTAATTTATTCCCCCTAAAGTAAGAGTTTATTCCATATTCTCAAAAAAATAATCGATATATTTTTTGATGTGGACTGTTAAAAAGATAATGGGAAGGGGAAAAGGGAGGGGGGTAGGGGGTAGGAGGAGGGAGGGAGGGGAGGGGGTAGGAGGAGGGGAGGGGAGGGGATTAATTTATCTTACTTGTCTTATTCAGCGTTTACAACAACATTGATTACATGGTTGTTTATACCTGAGGTTGAAGGTCTTGGCTTTTATCATCATCATAGGGGGGAGGGGAGGGGAAGGGGAGGGGAGGGGGAAGTGGAGGGTGGCTGGTATTACAGGCCATCAAGGTTGAGGGAGAAGGGGGGGAAGGAGGAGAGAGAAGTGAAAGGGGAGGTATTACAAGCCATCTAGGAGGAGGGGAGGAGAAGGAGGGGGAAGGAGGGAGGAGAAGGAGGGGAGGAAGTAGGGAGGGGAGGAGAAGGAGGGGGAGGAAAGGAGGGGAGGGTTTACAGGTCATCTGGAGGAGGAAGGGAAGGTGGAGGTTATCTGACATTACAGGCCATCTGAGGGGGGGAGGGGAAGGCAGGGGAGTCTAGAGGGGGGTTTGATTTACAGGCCAGAGGGGTGAGGGGTAGTAGGTGGGGGGCGGAGGGGGAGGGAGGGGGGTATGTCTCCACCCGTCATATGTCTCCTTGTTAAGTATTTGGGTGTGTTGCATATTTCACGAGAGGGTTGTTAGCTTGGCATGCATATTTAATAAACCGGACAAATTTATGCAGTAGTGCTTGTGTACACGTTCCTAGTGTTTTGAGTATACACGTGTCTGTATTATGTATTTTTCAACAGGACCGGTCGATAATTTATGCATACGAGAGGTATATTCTTGTATGTTGTATCGATTTGAATTATATATGGGGTAACAAAAAATAAAACATGTTATTTTTAATGTGTGTGTGTGTGTGTGTGTGTGTGTGTGTGTGTGTGAGGGGACTGACGGAAATTAAACTGGAGACCTCGCGGTATCGTACAGCCTCCAGTACCGTGTTTGTTTATTTACCTCTGATCAGCTGACTGCCTCTTTGTTTACCTTGGGTCAGCTGACGTAGGATATTGTGAAACTTTACTAATCACAGGTTTGGTAGGTAGATCCATTCACCTGGCCTCTAGCTCTAGTTCTTCTACTGTCCTGGTCACTTTCTACTGTCCATGTCACTGTCTGCTGCCCCCGGTCACTGTCTACTGTCCCGGTCACTCTCTAATACCTCTGTCACTCTCTGTTGGGGTTGATGTTGTTTACTTTGGCTTCTCTTGCCATGGACACTGTCTGCTGATAACATTAACTACATCAACAACAATTACTACCACCACTACTACTGTCATAATGCTACTGCAATTATTGTTATTATTACCACTTATTGTTATTACTCCGTCTACAACTACTACTACAATCAATACCAGGACCACTATCATTCCTACTAATGCTACTGGTTCTTTTGCTACTACTACTACTACTACTACTATTACAACCGCTTGTTTAACTACTACTACTACTACTACTACCACCGCTACCACCAACCCCCTCCCACCACAAACCCTCCCCCACTACCCACCTACCAATCTTTCCTCACCACCTACCTACCACCTCTACCACCCTTCCTACCACCCCTACCACCCCCTATCACCACCACCACCACCACTCACAGCAATAAATAAATGTGTGTGGTCCCAGGTGGTGAAGTAAGGAACCTTCACACAGTCACCAACAGCTCTCTGGGGTAAGGTGAGGGACCCGCTACCTGCCTCATTATTATGGGAAGTCTACCTACCACACCTCACCTGGGGAGGGGGGATGGTTGATGAAGACGCCACACACCTCACCTGGGGAGGGGGATGGTTGATGAAGAAGCCACACACCTCACCTGGGGAGGGGGGATGGTTGATGAAGAAGCCACACACCTCACCTGGGGAGGGGGGATGGTTGATGAAGAAGCTACACACCTCACCTGGGGAGGGGGGATGGTTGATGAAGAGGGGGTAGGTGGTGACTTATTTTACATGGGGGGGAAGGGAAGAGAAGTTCTTAGATAGGGAGAGAAAGGGAAAGGGAGAGAGAAAGGGGAAAGGTAAAAAGTGAGGAGGGGAATAAAAGAAGAGAAGGGTGTTCATAGTCTGGAAGTGATGGGGAGAGGGAGTAGACAGTGGGGGAGGGAGGTCGGTAGTGGGGAGGAGAGAGGGATTTTTAGATGGGGAGAGAAAGAGAGTGCGAGTAAGTTGGGGAGAAAGGGAGTCATGTGTGAGGGACAGGGTAGGGTGTTGAGAGACAGACAGACAGATAGACGGACAGAGAGGGAGAGAAAGAGAGGAAGAAAAGAGGGGTCTCATTTGTCCATAGGGGATAGAGAGAGAGGGAGGGAGAGGGCAGAGTAGACAGGGAGAGAGTGGGGGAGTGTTTTGTCACCCTCTCCTGGGATACCTGTGTGCGTGGGCGGTATATTGGAGGGGAGACGTTGATTTGTTTTTGCCTGCAGGTGTGTGTTGGTGATCTCAGGTGTGTGTGTTGGTGGTCCCAGGTGTGTGTGTTGGTGGTCTCAGATGTGTGTGTTAGTGGTCTCAGATGTGTGTGGTGGTGATCTCAGGTGTGTGTGGTGGTGTCTCAGGTGTGTGTGGTGGTTTCAGGTGTGTAGGTGTGTATATGTAGGGACGTATCTCAGGTGTGATGGTCTTCCAGGTGTGTGTGTAGCGGTAGTTGTAGGAGAACATCAGGTGTTTGGCATATGAGGTAAGGCAGATATTGTAGTCTCTCTCTCTCTCTCTCTCTCTCTCTCTCTCTCTCTCTCTCTCTCTCTCTGTAAGTCTATAAAAACCGGAGCTTAAATTCCCTTTTTAAAGACGCCAGCAGCGGCTTGTTAGTGGCAGGTGAGAAAACGAGGTAGAGGGGAAAAGGTGAGGGAGGGGGAGGGTGAGAGGGGAGTTTGAGGTGCGGAAAGGGGAGAGAAGGAAGGGTGAGGGGAAATGGGTGAAATGGGAAGGGTGATAGAGGAGGGAAATTGAGAGAGAGAGAGAGAGAGAGAGAGAGAGAGAGAGAGGAGGGGGTGGTAATAGAACACAACATAGGACAGTAAAACCTCTATTTAGCGGACTATATAGAGAGGAAAAGTCCGTTATGTCGAGGGTCCGTTAGATATATAAAACCTTCATCTAACGAACTTTACAGTATATATAAATACTGTATGTACCGGGTATGTATGTATGTATGTATGTATGTATGTATGTATGTATGTATGTATGTATGTATGTATGTATGTATGTATGTATGTATGTACTGTATGTACTGTATGTACTGTATGTATGTATGTATGTATGTATGTATGTATGTACTGTATGTATGTATGTATGTATGTATGTATGTATGTATGTACTGTATGTATGTATGTATGTATGTATGTACTGTCTGTACTGTATGTATGTAGCGTGTATGTATGAATGCATGTATGTACTGTATGTATGTATGTATGTACCGGGTATGTATGTATGTATGTATGTACTGTATGTATGTACCTAGTATGTATGTATGTATGTATATATGTATGTATGTTTGTATGTATATTCACACATATATGCTGGAGCACATACGTCACAACACCGTCAGTCACCAGCAATTATCACACAGTAAACAGTGGGTGACTCTGCACGCTAATTGGCCGAGCTGTCCTCTCGCGGTAATCGTCACCTAACCTAACCTAACCTAACCTAACCTAACCTAACCTAACCTAACCTAACCTAACCTAACCTAACATAACCTAACCAAACCTAACCTAACCAAACCAAACCTTACCAAACCTAATCTAGTTTTTCCAATATTATTTTTATTCCCTGTTACCTGATTCTAGTGAACAGGTGATGAAAAAACAACTAAAAGAATGTTGTTGTCTGTTTTTGTTATATATAATATCCAGTGCTATTTTGTGTGGCTATTTATTTATTTTTTTTTTTTTTTCGGGGTAAAATTTTGACCCTGTGTTACCTGATGGCCGGGGAACAGGTGATGGAAAGGGGAAACAGTTAATAATGTTTTCCTATTTTTTTATATTATTATTTTGTTTCCTTTTACTTTATGTGGTATTTTTGTTATTAGATATTTTACTTTATTTGTTTGTGTTTTTGTTTTTATCATTGTTTTTGTTTATCATTTGTTTTTCTTTACTGAGACACCTACCTCGTTACCTCCATTATTATTTTGGAGGAACTTTGCCCGAGAGTACTTACCTGTATGAGCGTCACACCTGTCTGCTGGTACCTGGCAGGTGTCAGTATGAGGCACCAGTCCGTCAACATCGTGGCTGGTAGTGTAGCCGACCTGATACACAGTCATCGCCCAGGTGTAGCGACGGGTGTAGAAACATTTACTACACCCAGAGCTTGTCACCACACACCGCCTTCACCCAACGCAATGTTTGAGAACCGCCAGATCTCACTCAGTCTGGGTGTCGCTGCGGTGAGACAATGATATATGAGGTAGATAAAGCTTGACCCGTCCACTTACCAGACCCTCCTCGGGGAAGTTTGTCGGCAGATGTGTAACTCCGGGTTATCTCTCAGTGTTAAAGAGACACGAGATAAAAATAGACTCGGGATGGGTTGGTTCTAAGCTCTGGTGGTTCCTGGGTAAAGGCTGCCGAGGTTGGGACTGAGAGGTTGGGTCTGTTGCCTTCAGTCAAAACAAAATTGACTTGCCAGCTGCTCGTTTGGCAGACAAGATGCAGATCCTCGACCCAGACAGGAAACCTCCCATGCGTGATGTGCAGCACCTCCCTAAGACACTTGATGTGCATCAAGCATTACCGTGAAAAGGTGAGCCTCACAGTGCCAAAAGGTTAGTTGTGCGGCCCGTCTGGCGCGCCCTCTTACTTCACTTTATGGAGGTCATCTTGCACAACCACAGTGTTGTCTTCTGTGCAAAAAGAATTATTTGGTCTCAATCCATGAAAGGACGAGCCGAGTGGGAGTCAGGAGCTACAGACTAGTGTCATCACTTTCAATTATCGGGAAATTTTAAAGATAATAATATCCCAGAGGATGACGTAGCTCCTTGATGATAAATGACAACGGGACAGCTCGGGTTCAGGGTTGCCCACTCTTTTGTCAATCACCCCCTAAAACTCTCGACCGTGTAGCAACAGGCACTTGATGACTCCAAGATCAAGTGTGTTGCTGCACCTAACACCACCCACAGCCAGAGAGCAACAGCCGACAACACAAGAAGCTTCACAGACGATAATCTCAACTTTACTTCACCTTCCATCACCCCACCAGCGACCTCTCCTCCCACACCTTACCTCAAACTGGATCAGGTTTACACAACATACAAATGATAAAAAAGATTACCTCATAAACCAACTCGACCAAACTTCCTACCTGACAAACACCTGTGTCAAAACCCCTTTAATAAACACACCTGTCCCATAAAGGTCAGACTTTAAAATGAGCTGATATACGGCTGAGATAGACAGGTGTACCCGTCTCATCACACTGTACACTCAGCCTTCGTTACGTGAGGTACTGCTCTCTGCCGGCTTCATTTTCCATCATTTTACCTCACTGTTGTTGTGTATTAAAGAAAGGAAGGGAGAGAACATCAGAGAAAGGGGTAGAGACACGTAGGGAAGTAGAAAGAGAGAGTGAGAGGGAAGCAGAGATAGAGGCAGAAAGAGAGAGAGAGAGAGAGAGAGAGAGAGAGAGAGAGAGAGAGAGAGAGAGAGAGAGAGAGAGAGAGAGAGAGAGAGTAAAATGTCCGTCCCACATCAACATTTGTTTGTGTTAATATTTTCACCTCTGTTTATTTAGCTCGTTGGTTCATTAGTCACGAAAAGCGGATTTGAAGTGACAGTCCACATGCATATGGCGGAGGTTGGCAGCCATGTTTGTTTTGGTGATGGGGTTGGCAGCCCTGTTTGTTTGTTTGTTTGTTTTTGATGATGGCAGCCCTGTTTGTTTTTGATGATGGCAGCCCTGTTTGTTTGTTTGTTTTTTTATGTTGGTAGCCCTGCTTGTTTGTTTGTTTTGATAATGAGGTTGGCATCCCTGATTGTTTGTTTGTTTGATTTTCATGATGGCAACCCTGTTAGCTTGTTTGTTTTGATCTGTGTAGTTGGCAGCCCTGTTTGTTTTGGTTGGTGTAGTTGGCAACCCTGTTTGTTTTGATTGGTGTAGTTGGCAGCCCTGTTTATGTTGAGTGCTTGTTTCCTGGGTGATGAGGTTGTCAGCCCTGTTCATAAGCTACTAATGATGCTGGCAGTTAAGGTGAGTATCCCAGTTTATTTTGATGGGGTGTGTGTGTGTGTGTGTGTGTGTGTGTGTGTGTGTGTGTGTGTGTGTGTGTCAGTCTGTATATCTGCATACGAATAATTATATTTACAAAACAGTTAGGTTAAGTTAGAGTATGTTAGGTTAGAGTATGTTAGGTTAGAGTATGTTAGGTTAGAGCAGGGGTCACCAAACTTTTTTCACAGTGGGCCGGATAACTGAAAGAATGACGAGCGCGGGCCGCATAATCATTCTGTTCAATACCTGCAAGCCAGAAGGAAAGCTCTGGTAACGTCAGAGCGTAGGCGGAGCTACCACGAGCCGGGGAAGGACTTGGGATCCGGCCCGCGGGCCGTAGTTTGGTGACCCCTGGGTTAGAGTATGTTAGGTTAGAGTATGTTAGGTTATGTTATCGCCGCTGGCTTCAGCTACAGTCCTGGCGTGTGATGCCATTAAATCTTTCGACCTGTGACCTCGCCAGATGTAGAAGTGTTTACAGACGAGTCCTGGTTCTGCTGAGTGGACTGTCTTAGACTGGTGGTGGTGGCTGCCCGCCCCTCCATGAGACAGATCGTCCTCTCTAGTGATGCTGTGAAGACCAGCATTCTCCTGTCAGAGAATTTGTGCTGGGACGATTTACGCAATTCTGTTTTCTCTTGGAACACCATACTGATCTGCATTGACCCGCACTTGTAAGTACAGCTTAAGTGATGACATACCCCTCCGTACTGAAATATTGTTGACTAATTACGCCTACTCGTTTCTGCCTAACCTGGAGTAATAAGACAATGCAGAGTGAAGCGAAGCTAAGATTAATAGAGTTATGAACTTTGTGTTATGTCAGTATGTTTAATAAATTGTAATTAAGATAAAATTGTGTGAGACAAACTAATTATGTATCAGATGGATCACCTTGTAACATGATGAACGCTTCCTCCTCTGCAGGTTTTGACCACATCAATAAATATTGAATGCGTCAAAAGACGGGTTTCAATCATTCCCTTCAACTTGCCCGTAACCTGAACGTCCTTAACTAAGGCGTTTACAGGTTAGGTTAAGTCAAATACATTGAATTAGTATAGTCAGTTAAGAGACCCTCAGGTCACGACACCTCACACTCAAGGGTCAGCTACAAGCGGAAGTTAAGACAAGGTCTGAGCTAACACTCCAGGGAAGACAAAAATCGTGTCTGGAGTCAATTTTCTTTTCTTTTAAAGTTGGGTGAACAACCTACTTGTCTTCATCTGTTGGTGGCTGTGTTACCTGCCTCTCTCTCTCTCTCTCTCTCTCTCTCTCTCTCTCTCTCTCTCTCTCTCTCTCCTCAACACCTGTAATAAATCCTCATGCAGGAGTTTGATTTACAACTTGCCATTTACATCATAATAGGAATATTAATGTTATAATCACTGGCTCATACGTCACCGTTTCTATTTATTTGTTTTTTGCTATTGATTCTATACAACATTTCTATTCAAACGTAAAAAAAAAATTATATATAAATTTTTCCCACTGTTTTTAATCCGAGTTTTGCGTGTAATTTATTTTAGTAATTTTTTCCAAAGTTTTTATGTCAATTTTGTTTAAAAATATTGAAGGATTTTTTTTCTTACTCTTTATTTACTTCTCAAAATATTCCTCACTAATACTGCTTAAAATAATACACAGAACTGAATAATTTATACAGATCTTCCTCTCTTTCTCTCTCTTTTTCTCTTCCCTCTCATTTTCCTCATTATCTCTCTTTCTTCTCCCTCTCTCATTATCCCGTCTCTCCTTGCCCACTCATTTGTTAATTCTCTTCCCCCTGATCACATTGACTATCCTTCTCCCTCTTTCTCCAACTTCCCACTCGTCTTCTCCCCCACTCATATTTCTCCACTGTCTTCCTACTTTCTCCCCCCTCCCTCTCACCTTTCCTCTACTACCCCCTTCCCCTCTCTCTCTTATCCTCCTCCACTCAGCCCCTCTTACCTTCCTCTACTCACCCCTCCCCCTCATTACCTCTCACCCTTCCTCTCACTCCTCCCACTCCCTCCCTCCCCTCACCCCTCCCACTCCCTCCCTCTCACCCCTCCCCTCTCGTCAACCGTCACAACACCACAAAACTCATCAAGGTTTAAAACAGAATTTGGCTCATCATAACAGATGAGGCAAGTGAGAGGGGCAGGTAGGGGTGAGAGGGGGGAGGGAGGAAGGGAGGGAGGGGAGAGAAGGAGGTACAGGTGAGTTGGAGGGGGGGAAGGGAGGGAGAGAAGGAGGAAGGAGGGGTAGGTGAGCGAGAGGGAGGGAGAGAGGGGTAGGTGAGGGAGGCGCAGGTGAGGAAGGGGGGGGTAAGGTAGGTCGAGGAAAAGGGCCTTGATTTATTCATCACCTCCTCAACCTGGCCGCCACAACCACCAATTCCTCCCCGCCTGCCTCTTTAGAACTCAACGGCAATGGTGGTGGTAGTAGTGGTTAAAGTGGTTGATGGGTCGTGTGGTGGTTGACAGTTGTGTGGTGGTGGTGGTGGCACTTGATGGTTATGTGATGATTGTGGTTGTGAATGATTGTGGTGGTTGTAGTGGTGAATGGTAGAGATGGTGTAGAGGAGAAAGTATGGTAGGAATGATGGTTGTGTTGTCAAGTAGAGGAGACACATGGGTGATGGTGGTGGTGGTAGTAGTGGTAATGGTGGCAATGGTGGTGGTAGCAGTGGTGATAGTAGTGGTAATGGTGGCAATGGTGGTGGTAGCAGTGGTGATAGTAGTGGCAATGGTGGTATTGGAACTAAGACAGACAGACACACAGACAGATAGTAACACAATAACATATACACGTACACAACCAAACAAATGCTAGCTAATAGTGTACTTGTGTATGTCTTAGCAGGGGGGGGGTGTGGGTGTTGTGTGTTGTGTGTGTGTGTTATACCTCTTCTCAGTGTTGCTATGTGTTACGTCTCGACTCACATTTTGTTGGTGTGGGCGTGGTCACACATCAACAGCAGGTCGATCAACACAAACACAAAGGCAACTTGTTCTACCTTAGTTTGAGGTAGTAAGCTGTATGACTTTGTTTTTCCACCTGATTGATTGATTGATTGATTGATTGATTGTCTAAATGATTGATTGACTGACTGACTGACGGGAGGGCTGATTGACTGGCAGATTAATTGACTACTAAACGAATGAACTGAGTAACTGGCTCACTGACCCCACTGACTAACTCACCCACTTACTAATAAAAATATCTGCATGGCTCTCTCTCTCTCTCTCTCTCTCTCTCTCTCTCTCTCTCTCTCGCCACGCACCCCTCACTGCACCCCCACTACCTGTTCCCACCCTCACTGCACCCCCACTACCTGTTCCCAACCCCACTGCACCCCTACTACCTGTTTCCACCCCTCACTGCACCCCACTACCTGTTCCCACCTCACTGCACCCCACTACCTGTTCCCACCCCTCCTGCCCCCCACTACCTGTTCCCCCCCTCCTGCACCCCCACTACCTGTTTCCACCCCTCACTGCACCCCCACTACCTGTTCCCGGCCCCCGACCAAGCACTACCAGGTAACCATAGCTTTTAACATGTCTTGGTTCCACCTCTACTTGGAAGGTGTACTGATTGATCCGCTTTCACCTGAGGGTTCAGTGAACTCTCGGTGACTTCAGTGTTGTGCCGCCTCTTAACGTTGTGTTTGCTGTAAGTTGTTGTTGTTTAGGTGAGGTGTTACTCATGGCCCAGGTGAGGTGTGACTCATGGCTCAGGTGAGGTGTGACTCATGGCTCAGGTGAGGTGTGACACATGGCTCCAGGTGAGGTGTGACTCGCCCAAACCAGGTGAGGTGTGAATTATGGCTCAGGTGAGGTGTGACCCTCATGTCCAGGTGAGGTGTGAATTATAGGCTCCAGGTGAGGTGTGACTCATGACTCAGGTGAGTGTGACTCATGACTCCAGGTGAGGTGTGACTCATGACTCAGGTGAGATGTGACTCATGACTCAGGTGAGGGTGTGACTCATGTGACTCATGACCCAGGTGAGGTGTAACTCAGGTTATCCATGACTCAGGTGAAGTGACCCAGGTGACTCATGACTCAGGTGAGGTGTGACTCATGACCCAGGTGACTCATGACTCAGGTGAGGGTGACTCATGACCCAGGTGACTCATGACCCAGGTGAGGTGACCCAGGTGACTCATGACCCAAGTGACTCATGACCCAGGTGAGGTGTGATTCATGGCTCAGGTGAGGTGTGACTCATGGCTCAGGTGAGGTGTGACTCATGACTCAGGATCTATGTAGCGAAAAGTCGTTTATTAAAGTGTTAAATAAAGCACAAAAAAATTACTCAAGGAATCAAAGAAAACAAAAAAAAACACGAATATAAAACCAACTCAAGTGGAGGAGGAGGAGGAGGAGGAAGAGGAGGAGGAGGAAGAGGAGGAGGAGGAAGAGGAAGAGGAGGAGGATTACGGAGAGAAAGAAGAGGAAAAGGAGGAAAAACAGAAAGAGGAAGAATCGGAGAAAGAAGAGGAAGAACAAGAATAAGAAAGAGGAGAAGACGAGAGTGTGTCCTTCCACCCATCCGTCCTCCTCCACCACCCACTCCCTCACACCCCACCCCCACCCTCCCACCCCTCTACCACCCCCTAACACCCCCCACCCCCCCACCACTCCCCCACCACCACCCCCACCCACCCCCACCTAACCCAGAGGCAAATTGAGCGTGAAATCCTAAGTTTAATTATCCCTCTTCTCTTAATTAGGAAAAGTGGGAGGCTGTAAGAATCATGCTGTTGTAGTTTAATTATATCCTGCCCGTAGAGAGTGAGTGGGGGGAGAGGGAAATGAGTGGGGAGAGAGTGTGGGGGAGAATGAGTGGGGAGAGAGAGAAGAAGAGTGGGAGGAGAGGAAATGAGTGGGGGAGAGAGAGTGGGGGAGAGAGAGAGTGGGGGGAGAGAGAGAATGAGTGGGGAGAGAGTGGGGAGATAGAGAATGAGTGGGGAGAGAGAGAGAGAGTGGGAGGAGAGAGAATGAGTGGGGAGAGAGAGAGAGAGAGAGTGGGGGGAAGTGAGAAAAAGAGAGAGAGAGGGGTGTAATAAAGAAAGAAAGAAAGGGGTGTGTGTGTGAGAGAGAGAGAGAGAGAGAGAGAGTTACCAGCGGTGAGACAACTTAAGGATCCGTCTCTAGTAATGAACTTCACACAGCCTGTTCCGCCGTGCTCACAAATTCCTAGGTTTTGGCGTTGTTTTTGTACTCACTCGAATAAGCTTTTAAAAGAATGCATGTCTGGGTTTTGATAGATCCACCTTGCTCAAAAAAAAGTGTAGGTTGATGCGTTTTGGTTTATATTTCGTATTTGGGGTTAGGTTAGGTTAGGTTAAGTGAGCCAGTTAAGATACGGTCACACGTCTCCAGTTAGGGGTCACGTCTAGAGTGGGAGCCTCGGAGTGTCTTGAAATGAGACTTTCTTGGAATTAAAAGATAACAGTAGCGAGGGTTAGTCTTGTGTGGCGCGGAGATGATTAAAACTTATTTACTTAAGTTACTTTTGTAAGTTTTGGAGGAGTGTGTGTGTGTGTGTGTGTGTGTGTGTGTGTGTGTGTGTGTCCAGGTCTTAACATATAACCAAAATCCTCCTTTTTCCTTTTAAGAGAAATCAAAACAAGTATTACTGACTGAGCGTTAAAAAAAAATCAGAAATAAAAAAAATATATCGTTTGAATGTGTTTTTCTCAACTCCTCCGGTGCTTATGGGAATTCTCCAAACTGCTCTTAAATTTCGTAAAGTTCTCGTAACTTGATTAAATGTTCACTTGAAAATATTACCAATCCCATGGGCCTTCCTCGCTACGACTTTTATGAAGTTTAAAGTATTTGTTTACTTCACAGATTCTGAGGCGCGCCGGGCCGTTGGTTCTCATCTCGGTTAAGTACTACTTTGTTGTATTCTGATATTCTCGCTCTCTCTCTCTCTCTCTCTGGCTCTCTCCTTCTCCTTGGGTGTTTGAAAGTAAGAAGGAAATAAACATATATGTGTGCAAAGATAAAACAGAGGTTGCATCCCAAGTGTGAAGGGGGTTAACGGCCTCGCTAACAAGGAGATGAAATTGGCGGGAATGTTTATTTTGGCGGGCCCGCGTCTCGCTCTTCGTTACCAACCACCACCATCACTAACAACATTGCTACCACCACCACTACTACCACCATTGCTACCACCACCACTACTACTACTACTACTACTACCACCACCACCACCACCACCACCACCACCACTACTACTACCACCATTTATATAACAACAACCACTACCACAACCTCCACTATCCGGACTACATCTACCACCACCACCACTGTGTTAAGTAATGGCCGCTGCTCCACACATTCCACTCACTCGTCTGTGGTCCCGGACAGAAAATCGACACAGTCATGACCCCCTCCCTTCTTCCCTTCCCCCTTCCTATTCCTCCTCCCTCCCATTCCTCCTTCCCCTCCCCATCCTCCCTTCCTCTCCCCCTTCCTCTTAACCGCCTTCTCTATTTACCCCTCCTTCCTCCACCTGCACCTCCCTCTTCCCCCTTCCATCTCTCTCTCAAAATATTGGGTTCCTTCCTCCTCCTTCTCTTCCTTCTCCCTCTCTTCTTTCACCTTCTCCTCCTCCTTCTCCTTCTCCTCCTCTTTCTCCTCTTCCTTCTTCTTCTCCTCTTTCTTCTCCTTCTCCTCTTCCTCACCTTGGTCTTAACATTCACCAGCACTCCCCCCAGCCATCACACGGTGTTAACAAAATTCCACCGGACAAAACTCAACTATGTAAATAACTAACTAAACCTTTTCTGAGTCGTGGTGTGTTTTGGTTAGGTTAGGTTTGGTTTGGTTTGGTTAGGTTAGGTTAGGTTAGGTTAGGTTAGGTTAGGTTAGGTTAGGTTAGGTTAGGTTAGGTTAGGTTAGGTTAGGTTAGATAAATCCCATGACAGGTGTGCATTTCGTATCTCAGTATAGTACACCTGCAGACACACCTGCAGACATCTGTAGCGACTTACCTGTAACGACTCGCACCTGTAAATACACACCATCAGCTAGACTCCACACCGTCTGAAGATAATTAATGTAAGGAGGAACTTTATCAATAACAGACAGTGAATTATATATTTTGTCGTGTTGTAGTGAGGGGGTTTGACAGGTGTGTAATTACTGAGGGGGGATTATTAATGGAGATATTTTGACAGGTGTGTAGCTACAAATAATGGAGAGGTTTGTTAGCGAAATTTTTTTGACAGGTGTATAATTGTAAAGGAGGAAGGGGGTTATTAGAGAAGGCATTTTTGACAGGTGTGTAGTTGTAAAGAAAGGGAAGTTGTTAAAGAATGCCTCTTGACAGGTGTGTAGTGCATCGGGATATTGTTACTAAGGCATTTGACAGGTGTGTCTTTGTGAATTGTGTAGGTGCAAAGATGGGAAGGTTTAGTAAAGCCTTTTATAAAATGCAACGCAACAAAAGGGGGAGTTATCAAGCGTTTCAGGTGTGCAGACAGATATATAGAGAATCATTATTATTTCCCAAAGCCTTACACACGTCCAGGTCTTTAACACACACACACACACACACACCAGGAATTTAGAACCACGCCAACACCACTAGGAGAACGTTATATAGACATCTTAAAGGCGCAACAACAACAAAAACAACATAGGTACTTTATCTGCGCCATTAATCTACGTAAAGCGATAAGAGAAGGTGGACAAGACCATTCATAACAGGAGAGGGAGATAAAAGGATTTCGTTACGTGGATAAAGATGTTGACAGGAAGAAATGCTATGGATGTCTTCGTTATAATGTTGAATGTTGTAAATAGTCGCATGGTCTGTCTCTATATATACCTGTATCGAAGTGTATGTTACCTGTGTATATACCTGTATGAGGGATGGGAGGTGGGAGGAAAGGGGGAAAGGAAGGAAGGGAGGAAGGGAGGGAAGGGGGAAAGGAATGAGGTGGGAGGGAGGAAGAGAGGTGTCTGCCCCGCCCTATGTGTCCTCCCCCCGTCACCCCCTCCCCCTCACCCCACCAAATTCTACCTCTCCCTTCTCCTCTCCTCACTCCTTGGATGGAAAATAAGATATTGGCTATTACGTCCAATTATCATCTCATTTCTTCCCTGCCTGCTCTTTCACCTTTCAGTGTTGCAGGATTGTTTACACACACACACACACACACTGAGGTATGATGACTAAGGAAAATGCAAATAATGGAAAACAGACAGATATAAAGTGCAGAGACAGACAGACTGACAGACAGACAGGCTGAAAAAGAAGCAAACAGGAAGAGACACATAGACAGATGGACAGACATAGAGGCTGAGAGACAGATATACAGACGGGCAGAAAAGTTGATTATCTGACAGGTAGACAGAGACACAGACTGACAGACAAGCGGAAAAAAGGGACAGACAGACAGACAGCAAGACCGACAGTCACTCGCCTAAAGAAACTGACAAGAACACAAGATTTTTTCCTTTTTGAAGGATAATTAATTTTTTTTCCCTCCATGATGTTGTTGTTGACGTGTTGTTGTTGATGACGTGTTGTTGTTGTTGATGACGTGTTGTTGTTGATGACGTGTTGTTGATGATGACGTGTTGTTGTTGTTGATGACGTGTTGTTGTTGATGACGTGTTGTTGTTGATGACGTGTTGTTGTTGTTGACGTGTTGTTGTTGTTGACGTGTTGTTGTTGATGACGTGTTGTTGTTGTTGCATGACATGTTGTTGCGTTGAAGATGCTGTTTGGCGTTGACACGTGTTGTTGTTGATGACGTGTTGTTGTTGTTGACGTGTTGTTGTTGTTGATGACGTGTTGTTGATGATGACGTGTTGTTGTTGTTGACGTGTTGTTGATGATGACGTGTTGGTGTTATTGTTGATGAAGAAAGATAGAT
This sequence comes from Homarus americanus, assembly GCF_018991925.1. Lineage (NCBI taxonomy): Eukaryota > Metazoa > Arthropoda > Malacostraca > Decapoda > Nephropidae > Homarus > Homarus americanus. The sequence continues at coordinate 65,463 of NW_024744657.1, forward strand.
AGATAGCATGATAGATAGATAGATAGATAGATAGATAGATAAATAGATAGAAACTCCAACTTACCTGTTCTATGAGTTAAGAGTATAACACCGTGTTCGTATCCCCAGGCGGTGGCTACAAGTGAACATGTCCTCTGCCACTCACACAAGACAATTTTCCTCGTTCGTTTATCTCTTGTCTCAGGTTCTCCAGGACAACAAGACCCGCCTCTGTCCTCCGGCACTTCAATAAGCTAACAAAGTTCTCAAAAGTGGAATGGTTGACATGTCAAAAACAGACCAAGTTTAATGGTAAAAAAAAATAAAAGAAAGTATTAAAGAAGAGAGTTAAAACTGGGTAGAGAGAGAGAGAGAGAGAGAGAGAGAGAGAGAGAGAGGGAGAGGGAGAGGGAGAGACTGAGAGACTTTTAATGTGTAGAGATAGTGGCGTCTCTCAGTTACCCGGGAAACATGTGTAATATTTTGTTGTACAGGAGTGGAGTTTACGATTCAAGAGGAAGGAAATATTCTCCTGAAATTATCGTATTTTGGCTCCTTGAAAACAGCGTCATAAGGGTCCCTAGAAAGAAGACTCCTCAGTACAAAGAAGACTCCTCAGTACAAAGAAGACTCCTCAGTACAAAGAAGACTCCTCACTACAAAGAAGACTCCTCACTACAAAGAAGACTCCTCACTACAAAGAAGACTCCTCACTACAAAGAAGACTCCTCACTACAAAGAAGACTCCTCAGTACAAAGAAGACTCCTCAGTACAAAGAAGACTCCTCACTACAAAGAATAACATTTCGGTAACTTTGACAACAAGGGAGGAGTGTTAGCGTCATAGAGGGCCGTCAACTTCACAATGGTTACAGGAAAGCATCTCGTCCATGATTTAAAATAGATGTTGTTTCGTAAATTCATAAATATCTCGAAGGTATTGTGTGTTGTATTCCTCCGCTGTAGACTGTGATAGGCAACTTTACTGAAGGGTAACACTCACCTACTTCTCTGCATAAACATCTTATCTGAAAACAACATGAATTTATATTTACTTCAGCCTGGGGTTACGAGGTCAAGAATATTCCTCTCTTTCAACCTTAAGTCCTTGAAAAGACTAAATCTCGACTTTAGATCCTGAAAAAAAGCTTAGCAAATCGACCTCTGAGTCCTCGACGATACCTCACAATGCCCCCCCCCCCTCCCCCTCTTCCATTGCCCGACCTCCTGATAGATCTCTGACTCGTGACCGGAAATTCTAAGAGACGACTCACATTTGACTCTCGTCTTGGGATTAACTTGACTCTTATTTCCGGACTCTGGAACATCCTCAGTGTTATAATCACATCATGACGGTGCCTTATCCTCGGGCCAGAAGCCTTGGACTGAGGCCTGTGACAGAGTTTATTTGTGGCTCCAAGTTGATAGAAATAATTTGTCTACTGTGTTGATTGTTTGTCTTGGAAGTCTCCCCCTTATGGTAACGTGATCCAGACTCTGCTTCTCCTTGACACACCAGCAGCGAGTACTAGAATACCCTGTGTTTCTTTAGCACATATAACGGAACTGTTTTTAATAACGGTCGCTACTGGAAACATGTAACGCCTCCTACTTAATCTCAAGTTCAGTAAAAATTAAAAATAATTTATTCAGTATCTTATGAGACAATTGTTTCTACTACTGCAGATCTTCACGTCTGGCTCAGTTCCTGCTCATAGATAACTGCTTCCCGTTTGTGAGAGGCGTTTCATCCTTGATGTTCGTTATATGAAAGAAAATGTATCCAAAACTTGAGTCCCTGTTACAGGATGTCTCTTGCCTCCAGGTCATGACAGACTCGTCGTCCAATATTCTGAAAATCGCTTTTATCGTCCTGACATTTGAAGGATATTTTATGGTTTGCTTCAGTTACTTAAAGATAATGCATCATTAGTGGCAGTATTAAATAGAGCCAAAAATTTATCCCATACGTGAGTGACTCTACTCTTGCTTTAAAACCTTGGCAGACCGCCCTCTCATAAGCCAAGTGCTGGAAGGTGCCTTACCATAAGTTGTAAGTCCTGATAAACACTTGGTAATTGGCAACTTGTTCTGATAGACATTTGGTCTTTAGAAGAGTGACTTGAAAGACGAAGTTCCGTCTTTGGCTCCAAGATTTAGAGAGATATCTCTCCTTTAACAACTTGTCCTTTTAAGACACACCACCGCCGGGAACGTGACCTGCAGCAGGCATCACCTCTGGCATGTTAACATGATATACGCTTCAGTTTTGGCATTAGGATTTAGTAGTCTCTTTACTCGAGTCAGCAAGTTCTGTATGATACCGCTTCTTCTTTGACACAGTCACTAAGACGACATGTTCCCTTTGATACCATGACTAAGAGGACTCCTTTTTCCTCACCAACAGCTCCCAGAAAAAGGTTTAAGTCTGCCATTTATCACTTAGGAGACTCCTCATCTTTAGTATCATATAGAGGAAGACGAATCACCTTTGATATCTTCAAGGGAAGGGTACCTCTTTGTCTGTCAATAGGTCTCGGGAGACTTTCCTCCTCTTTAGCGTATCCCGGAAGACGTCTCACTCTCAGTAGGGTGTCCTGGATGCTGGAAGACACCTCACCTACAGTAACATGTCCTGGAAGATCCTGTATTTTTTTCTAGTGTGTCCTAGTTGAAGAAAAACACCTAACCTTCAGTAATGTGTCCTGGACGAGTCTTTGCTTTAACTAGAGTGTCCTGGATGCTGGAAGATACAATGTGTCATTTTCAGTAATGTGTACACTATGTCCTGGCTGGCTTCCTGTCTTGGGCAACATAGCCTTAAAGACGCCCTCAGTTGTGGCAGCATGTCCTGGGAGACGTTTTAACTCTTAAGGAGGAACATGGACTACAAAACTTTTTTTTTCCTTAGCACCTTGATATGCCTCCCACCCCACCCCACACCCACCCCACCCACCCCACCCCACCCCACCCCACACCCACCCCACCCCTCCCCCCCACCCCACCCCACCCCCGGCATAACACTTACTGGGTTCTGACTCGTTGCGTCATGTATTCACAGGACGGATCTCAGTACTGTATATTTCCATTCATTTCCATTTATTTACCTAAACTGATTTTTAATACACAAGAAGAGAAGCTGTTTCGTGTTCTGTGTATGTTTTATTATTTAAGTCTCTCCCTCTCCCTCTCCCTCTCTCTATCTCTCTCTCCCTCTCCCTCTCCCTCTCCCTCTCTCTCTCTCTCTCTCTCTGTGTGTGCTTGATTTTTCATTGGATTTAATATGTTTTGTTTTTGTTATATGGAATGAACCTACACACACACACACACACACACACACACACACACACACACACACCAGGTAGAAAGATAATCATGGGGGGTGGTAGGAAGTCTCCCATGGTAGAAAGATGGATGATTGATGATGGAAGGCGAGAGGAGCAGCAGGGATGGAGGAAAGGGTCGGGAGTGGGAGTAGACAGGGATGGACGAGAGGGCTGAGGGGAGTGAGAGGGAAGATTGTAGGAAAAGAGGGAGGGAAGAATGGAAGGATAGAGAGAGGGGAAGGATAGGATAGAGAGAGGGAACTGAAGGAAAGAGAGAGGGAAGAATGGAGGGATAGAGAGAGGGGAAGGATAGGATAGAGAGAGGGAAACTGAAGGAAAGAGAGAGGGAAGAATAGAAGGATAGAGAGAGGGGAAGGATAGGATAGAGAGAGGGAAACTGAAGGAAAGAGAGAGGGAAGAATGGAGGGATAGAAAGGGAAGAAGGCGGTGAGGAATTTAAGACCAAAAAAAAGAATGTTAAATAACAAAGTGAAAGAGGGAATTATAATGAAGTAAAGATAAACAAGGGGATGTAGTAGAGAGAGAGATCATAGACACCTCCTCCTTCTCTCAGTGTGTATCCTAAGTGTCTTCCCCCCCTCCCCCCCCACCCCTAATAACACACATCCTCTCCTCTCCTTCCCTTAGTTTCATATCCCTCCCTCCCCTCCACCCCCTTGTCTCACGTCCTTGTACCCTTACTCCTTTTCCCCCATTTCCCGTCCCTCCCATCTCCCCCCCCACATCCCGGCACTGTTATAGGTCCGTCATCCATCCATACCTTGAAGGGTAGGTTTACAGCCCTTACTGAGTCGTGTAAAAAGGGCGGGAGGAGACACCAAGGCACTAAAGTGAGGTCCTGTTGATGTATTGATTGGCACTCTTACGGACCGATTCCCGCCCTTATTTGGCTCTCTATCTCAGCTCTTATACGGTGCCAATCGGTCGGTGATTGTTTGGGGGTGTGGGGCAGTGGAATGGGGTAGAGGAAGGATAGGGAGTAGGAAGGGAAAGAGGGGATGAGAAGGAGGAAGGAGAATAGGAAGGGGCGTGGTGGTTGGGTTTAGGGCAGTGGGAAGGGGTGGTGAGGGGAGGAAGGGGAGGAGAGGGGAGGCAAAATGAGAAAAGGAAAGGGTAGAGGAAAGAGTGTGTTAGGAAGGGGAGACGGGAGAAGGAAGGAATAGAAAAGAGAAGGGAGTATCTTCGAAATGGAGATATGAGGGAGGAATGAAGGAAAGAAGGAGAGGGGGTAGAATGGACGGAGAAAGGAGAGGGATGAGAGATAAGAAGTAAGAATTAAAGGGGGAGAAAAAGAGAAGTAGATAGGGAGGAAAATGGTTGAAGGAATGAGGAAGAAAGAGAAGAATGTAGCATCATATCTCCTCCTCCTCCTCCTCCTCCTTCTTTTCTCTTCCTCCTTCTCCTTCTTCTCTCCTCCTGCTTCTTCTTCCTCAGGAGTGGGTGACGCTCCTGGGTCTTCTTTCTGTGTTGGCGCCGCCTCGTAGACCCGTGTCTCACCTTCTCTCACCTTCTCTCAGATTCTCTCTCCTCACCTTCAACTTCTCTCACTTTCTTTTAGATTCTCTCAAAGTATCGTTCAATTTATCAAAAGTTTTCGCTCTCTCTCTCTCTCTCTCTCATTCTCTCTCTCTCTCTCTCTCTCGCGGCTACCTGTAAGATCTTGGTCACAACTATACGGTTTCTTATATTGCTTGTGCTTTCGCTTCTTCTGATACCGTGTTCGAGGAAATGTTGTGGTGGTGGTTGTTGTGGTGTTGTTGTTGTTGGCGGTGATGATGATGGTATTATTGTTGTTGTTCCTGTTGCTGTTTGTTGTTGTTGTTGTGGTGGTGGTTGTAAGAGATAATCTATAAAAACACAAAATACATTAGAGATTGATCAAGTTTATCCTCACAGAATTAAAGAAAATCATTAATATTGGAGTCTACCTCGACAACGACCTCCTCCTCCTCCTCCTCCTCCTCCTCCTTCTCTTCCTTCTCCTCCTCCTCCTCCTCCTTCTCTTCCTCCTCTTCTTCTCCTCCTCCTTCTCTTCCTCCTCTTCTTCCCCTCCTCCTCCTCCTCCTTCTCTTCCTCCTCTTCCTTCTCCTCCTCTTCCTTCTTCTCCTCCTCCTCCTCCTTCTCTTCCTCCCTCTTCCTTCTCCTCCTCCCTCCCTCCTCCTTCTCTTCCTCCCCTCTTCCTTCTCCTCCTCCTCCTCCTCCTCCTTCTCTTCCTCCCTCTTCCTTCTCCTCCTCTTCATTCTCCTCCTCCCTCAAGTCCCACTCCTGGATAGATATCAATAAGACCAATGTTCTATCCTGAAGACTTGATGGAAAGAAGATTGGGATTTCTGTAATGATTGGGATGATTAGGAGGACTAAAGATCGATTAGACTGAGTGAGGATTGGGATGTGGATTGGAGGACTAAGATTAGACTGAGTGAAGTTGGGATGATTAGGAGGACTAAGATCAATTGAAACTGAGTAATGATTGGGATGATTAGGAGGACTAAGATGATTAGACTGAGTGAGGATTGGGATGATTAGGAGGACTAAGATGATTAGACTGAGTGAGGATTGGGATGATTAGGAGGACTAAGATGATTAGACTGAGTAAGGATTGGGATGATTGGCAGGAGTGTGGTGGGAAGGAGGGAGGAGGTACAGGCAGCTGAGGGAGGGAGGGAGGGAGTGAAGGAAAGAAGGAGGAGTCAGATTGATTACCATGTTAGGAGAAGAGATGGCTAACCCAGCACACCATGTTACCTCCCACGACTAACTTCCCTCTCTCCGTCCCTCTCTCCCTCTCTCCCTCCGTCTCTCCCTCCCTCCCTCCCTCCCTCCCTCTCTCCTTCTCCCTCCCTCCTCCTCCCTCTCTCCTCCCTCCTCCTCCTCTCTTATCTCCTCTCCCTCCGTCTCTCCCTCCCTCCCTCCCTCCCTCCCTCTCTCCTTCTCCCTCCCTCCCACACAATCTGGTCACCATACAAGTAGATTGAAGAAGATTATGTCCCTCGTGGGTGTGGTGTGGTGTGGCAGCATCTTCACTACACCTCTCTTGTTGTTGTTGTTGTTGCTTTTTTACCACAGTCAGGCAGAGTCGAGTAGTGTTGGGAACCAGTGTTTGACTTTATCACAAGTTTCTATGGTAATTTTCTGAAGATTAGGTTCCCTAGTTTATTTCACCTGGAGAGGGTTAGGTAAGCTTAGATTAGGTTATGTTAGAGGTTATGTTAGGTTAGGTTAGGTTAGGTTAGGTTAGGTTAGGTTAGGTTAGGCTAGGCTAATGTTTGAATGGGTAATGATAAGTTGATGTAGGCTTGTGTGGCTAATCTTCAGGTTATCCTTTTATTTTATCGTGAAAATTAGAAAAAAAAACAATAATTATCAGTACCCCGCTATTTTAAGATTTACCCAGGTGTAAAAATTAGTTACCTGTAAGATTCTATTTCGGTAATTTCCACAAAACTTCATAATCGTATTCACATCACCCACAAGTCTTAGTGTTTATATTATCAAAGGTTCATACTCTGAGTCATCCTCGTCAGGTAAGATGTAGGAATCCACCAACTCGTTGACTTAAAGCATAAAATTTACATACTGAATAACATCAAAAATATCTAAGACTCTTTTATCATGAAGAGTCTTTTCCATAAAATCTGTAAGATGACTTTTTGAACGTGTTTACTTAAAATAGCCTGATTGTAATTTTTATGGTATTTTAGGTTAGATAAATTACCATCTCCAGTTACGAAGAAATTTAATGGAAGAACCTTGAGTCCACCAAACCAGTGTTGTGTGAGCCACCTGGTGTATCATCTACTTCACTACTCCCTCAGACCACAGCCACACCTGCTCACAAACTGCCCGTTCAACTTGACAATTGTGTTGGATCTACACTGTGGCCTCAGGGGTCGACGTGGGTTTCTGAACTTGTAGTAACGTGTGGTTGTTACTCACCCCCCCCCCCACCCCCCAAAGAACTCCACAGCTGGCAGAAGTTGAGCTAACGTTCGTCTGGTGTAGCAAGGTAAAGAAAAACACCAGACATTGTCGATAATTTCTGTTGACATCGCTGTGTACTTGTTTAAGCGTCATCAAGTTACACAGCCCATCCATCTTGCACTGTTCTTCCACATCCACTCTTGTTTACATCACACTTACCTGCAGCAGACATCGGTAGACTACTGTTACGCGTGAGGGAGAGAACCAAACACCATTATTGCAAACTAACTGACAGAGGAAGCACTATTATCACAAACAAATTGAGCAATAGAACACTGTTATGGCATACAAATTGACAGACGACGCGATGTTATCATATACGAATTGATAGCGGGAGATGTGTTGTTATACGTACGATACTGTATAGTGTGTATATGTATGTGTGTGTATGATAATGATGATATACTGTGAACCCAGATGTTGTATTTCCTCCTGACACCTTTTATAATTTTGTATTTGTAGTGTACGTCCCAAGAAACACTATGGTTATGTCTAATATTTAATGAATTAGTCAGATGATACTGTTGCGGATATCGAAACATTAACGCTTTGGTGGTAATTGGTATTATTTAATGGGTACCTTTATACCGAAAACATATCGTACCGTGAACTAATATACCCTGGAAAACATATCGTACCGGGAACTAACATACTCTGGAAAACATATCGTACCGTGAACTAATATACCCTGGAAAACATATCGTACCGGGAACTAACATACTCTGGAAAACATATCGTACCGGGAACTAACATACCCTGGAAAACATATCGTACCGTGAACTAACATACTCTGGAAATCATATCGTACCTTGAACTAACATACCCTGGAAAACATATCGTACCGTGAACTAACATACCCTGGAAATCATATCGTACCTTGAACTAACATACCCTGGAAATCATATCGTACCGTGAACTAACATACTCTGGAAAACATATCATACAATTACAGCACAGGTAAGAGCCTCTGAGAACTCACTCCAGGTACACTGTGTCTGGAAAAGGTCGTTTAATGCAGAACTTGTTATGAACTCTCTGAAGCACCGACCATGTCAACATCAGCTATTTTAACATCCAATTTTCAGAAAGAAACATTGAGATGATATTATTTTTATTATTATTATTTTATTATTATTATTATTATTATTATTATTATTATTATTATTGTTATTGTTATTATTATTATTATTATTATTATCATTTTAGTGTTATTGATGTCGCTATTGTTTATTATTATTATTAAACGGAATATAAAAGTTATATAATTACGTCTTGGTGTAAGAAATAGTGATAATGATGAGTATATATGACATTGTGTTATATACTTTTTATATGTTGTGTATATATTTTATTTCTCAGGCCACGTGTTGACAGGTGTAATTATTCATATTTTTTTCCGCGTCGCTGGAATGAATAATGTTTATGTTTTTCACCATGAAACCATTACAGTGATTATTAAAGGGAAGAACCGCAAACACGAGTTAACTGTGTATAATAGTATACAGTAAACCCTCAATAGAGGACTTCTCAAAAGCGTATATTCTCAATAGCGAACTTCTCAATAAAGTAATACAGTTAACCCTCTCAATAGCGGACTTATCAATAAAATAATGGATACAGTAACCCTCTCAATAGCGAACTTCTCAATAAAGTGATGGGTACAGTAAACATTCTCTATAGCGGACTTTTCAATAACAGAATCCTCCCAATAATAGAGAGCTTGCAAGAATTAGTACGGTATTAGGAGGGTTTACTGGATATGTATATATACTAAATCTTTGGTCGAATTGGCTTACTGTTTACCATTGTTTATATACCTGCACCGTCTATGTATATTGTATGTATACCTGCACTGTGTATACGCTATGTATCCCTGTATTGTCAGTGTGTACTATTTGTATACCACCACTATCACCACCACCACCCATTCCGATCACCACCACCACTACTATCACCACCATCACCACTACTATTACTACCACCTCCACTACCATCACTACCACAATACCCTTCTGAGAAAAACGAATATGGGAAAATAGCGCAATTACCTCCCTAGTCTACCCCAAGCGTGAGGGAAACCAGAGAGAGAGAGAGAGAGAGAGAGAGAGAGAGAGAGAGAGAGAGAGAGAGAGAGAGAGAGATCCTTACTAACATCCTCAAGTGCAACATTGAATCTTTCTCTCGTGTAAGCAACAAGACCCGGGGGTGAGGTGGAGGGGTTCGAGACCTGTGAATCCCTGATTGAGCTCATCAGCATTCAGGTCGGGTGGATCAGGACGAAGCTTCAACAACCTGAAGAATCTGTTTCGAGCCGCCCGCCACGTAGCTCTCAGCCTCCCCAAAATCCGAGAAAACCCGACACTTACTCACAGTTTAACTCTCTGCATGGTGGTGGAAAACTGCTGCTGAGTGTTAGCTGTGATGGAGGCCTTTAGCTGTGGTTTAATTGGGGGGGTGTTAGCTTGATGGTGATTGACTATAAAACTATGATTGAGTAACAGCAATAACAATCAATATAAACCATAACTTAATAAAATAGAAATAATAGTAGAAATAGAAATAAATTAATAGGAGGTACAAAAGTTAATATATAAACACCATCGTACGAGACTTTAAGAAACAGGTCGTTATAGTGTTAAAAATAATCCCGAGTGGTAAGAGGAGTGTTCTTTCTCACACCCTCCCCGGAAACCTGCTATTATTATATATCTCTAACGCTTCATTGTAATTATTTCTATTGTATTTTTGTCTCTAATGTTTCTTGTCCTTGTAATTATTATTTTTTTTCCTCTATGTTTATGTCTGTAATTAATCAATGTAATTAATTTTTTTGTCTCTGTCTTTGTATTTCATTTGTTTTTGTCTGATTCTTTGTATTTAATTTATCTTACGCTCTTTTTTAAATATATTTTTTGCCTTTTCTTATGCATATATTTATTTTTTGTCTCTTGTATGCCTCTTATATTATACGTCTATAATTATTTAACTGTTATGCCTCACAGACTGCAGATATTTACTATTAGCATATGTTAAGTCTATGATTATACACCTCATTAACCTACACCTTGTATTATTCATTTATCATACATTTTATACCTGTAATTACCTGTGGTTATTCATTTGTCATTCATCTTATACCTGTAATTACCTGTGATTATTCATTTGTCATTCATCTTATACCTGTAATTACCTGTGGTTATTCATTTATCATGTATTGTCCCTATAATTTTTGTTTGTAATGAATCTTAGTGCTGTGTTTATTACTTAATGTGTCTGTAGCCTAGTCTTCTCCTCTCCCACTACACACACACACACACAACAGTCTGTATATAAACTGGAGACGCTTGTAATTCTCGATTCAGTGACTGTTGATAGGAGTCTGTCTGTCTGTCTGTCTGTCTGTCTGTGGCACTATTAGCCATGCAGTCTAAATGCCAATACTCAGCTATGGCAACACTGCACCCACAGTCTTTGTAATGCGACCTGTGGGTGGCAACACTGGCTCCAAAGTCTAAATAACCCAACCCAGAGTTGGTAACTCTTGCCCCCGGGGATTAAATACCAAGACCAGCAATGGCAATACTGGCCCTATGTTCTTAATACTTTGAACCAACAATGGCAACACTGGCTCCCATGGTTTAGAAACCGCGACCTAGCGATGGCAACACTGGCTCCACTGTCTAAATACCGCGACCCAACGATGGCAACACTGGCCACACAGTCTATAAATTTAGGTGTGTGAGATAAACAGTGTGTGTGTGTGTGTAGCTCACCAGGCGCCGGCACAAGCAAAAATACTCAGTGTCGGGTGCTCACCAAGAGACCAGATTCCTCCACAGCCTCTCCCTCCCTCGTAATATCATGTTTGTGTGTGTGTTTTTCTCCCGTTTTCTTTTTTCATCCAGGCAGCTTAATTAAAAAGAAAATGTAAAGCCGACATGACTGTTTTCATTTTCTTTCTATCAGTATTCATTTCTTTCTTCTATTTCACATTATTTATTTCAAAGATTTTATTAGTTAGGGTGATATGAGTTAGGCAGATGATACTATATTGATGTTTAGGTCTGAAGCTACTCTGAGGCCTCATAAAGAAAACGTGTTACTATACAAGATGATACTACTACTACTACTACTACTACTACTACTATTACTACTACTATTACTATTACTACTACTACTACTACTACTACTACTACTACTACTACTACTACTACTACTACTACTATTACTATTACTACTACTACTACTGCTAATAATAATAATAATATATGTACTGCCCAACATCATCCTCGTATGTATTAAGTCTTCAGAATCTTGATGGATTGGGACCTCCTCATTGAGTCGTGAAGCTCCGGAAATTTCAAAATTGTTATAGTCAAAAGATTATCCCAGGTCGAAAAATTTACCTCAATGAGTATAATTAAAATTGGCAGCCTTGGAGGATACCTGACATAAGCTAATCGTTACGACTCTCGGGTAGATCGTTACATAAACACAAATCACTGAAGTCTTTCAAATATATCAGTATTATTTGTTATAATCTTAATCCCAAGTTCCCCCAACAAAGATCAAATTAACAGGTCAAAACCTAAACATTTAATAACTTATTCACACCACCACATATGTACATAAAATAAAATAAATATAAATAATAATACGATGTTTGGAAGTGGCTGAGTAAGGACTGAAGGTCCATCAAGATCACACTAAATCAATATCAAGCAAAAACAAATGCCAACACCCAAGACACCAGAGAGAGGGTATACTACTTAACTTAAGACAGCTGTGTGGACTGACTACAGTACGTGCCATAGCCGGATTGGCCAATACGTAAACTTTACCTTAATGACCGTACTGATATGAGTCCACTATCTTACCTATATACAAACATACTACAATCAATATCACATGAGAGACAACTGTTGTATTGATAAAACAAATTAATACGTAAACGTTGGCTCAGTTGGTGTGGGTGAGTAGTGAGAGAAGCTGCCCGAGCCACCCACCCACACACACCCTCCGAACCAACGTATTTTATACCCAGAAAAGAAACTTATGGCGGACACTCATAACACTAACCTAACCTAACCTTGACCTGACCTAACTTAAGCTAACCTAACCTGAGTTGACTTGACCTGGCATGGCCTCACTTCAAGCTAACCTAACCTAAGCTAACCTGACCTAACCTAGTCTAACCTAACCTAATCTCAGGTCATCTCGGGTCATCTCAAATCATCATAGACGCCAAACACCTGTCATTAATACTGTCTCCTGGTGACCATCTAGCTGTCTGTAAATAGGGTGGGAGACACACGCCACACACGCCCATACCAACACACGCCCATACCAACACACGCCCACGCCCGGAGTGTCTTTGAGTATGGCCACCAAGAGACAGTGTTAAGTCAGGTTAAAGAGACAGTCATTTACAAAGTTTAACTGGTTCCTGCCTTGATATCTTGCCTCTCTCTCTCTCTCTCTCTCTCTCTCTCTCTCTCTCTCTCTCTCTCTCTCTCTCTCTCTCTATTCTCCTCTCTCTCTCTCTCTCTCACTTTCCTTCCTCCTCCATTGTGTGTGTGTGTGTGTGTGTGTGTGTGTGTGTGTGTGTGTGTGTGTGTGTGTGTGTGTGTGTGTGTGTGTGTCCATTGCTCATCAAATACACGTTAATGTTGACTAGTGGAGGACGTTCATTCATTCGGTCACTCACTCCCTCTCACTACGATCATCCCCACTCAAGCAAATGAACGTCCTATCCTCTCCTCCTCCCTCTCTCCTTCCCTCTCACCCCTTAGGCTTAGCCAGTCCCTCTAATTCTTGTGTACCATTCCATAGCCTGACGCCTCTCCCCTCTCACCTCCTCTTCCTCCTCCTCTTTCTTTCCCTTCCATCGTCTCTTATTAACCATGTCCTTCTCCCTACTTCCTTCTTTCTCCCCTCTTCCTAATGTTCGCAATTCCTCCCGTCTTCTTCTTACCCCCATTTTTCTCCACCCCCCTCCTCCTCCTCCTCTCTTCCGTCTCATTTTCCTTTCCCATCCTACCCTTCTCCCTCTTCTCCTCCTCCCTATTCCAACTTATCCCTCTCCCCCAACCTCGCTCCTTTTATCTGACTCCCTCTTCTTCCTACTTTCACTTTCCCCCTCATCCTCTTCCCCTCCGTTCTCCCCTCCTCCCCTCCTCACTCTCTCTCTCCTCTCTCTCTCTCTCTCTCTCTCTCTCTCTCTCTCTCTCTCTCTCTCTCTCTCTCTCTCTCTCTCTCTCTCTCCCCTCCTGCTCTTCCTCCCCCTTCTCCCCCCCCTCCCTTTGTCCTTCCTCTCTCTCCCCTCCCCTAGACACACCCTCTTGCCCCTCACAGTTCTAATTAATGGAACGACCGCAAATCCCGTTAACTCAGAAGCTGAAGAGACTCGAGGCGGGCCACAGGAGTGAGGTTTCTTGCCAAGGGTTTTCAAAGAGTGGATCACTTTCTTTTGTACTGCTGGGTCTTCGTCAGATGGTGTGTGTGTGTGTGTGTGTGTGTGTGTGTGTGTGTGTGTGTGTGTGTGTGTGTGTGTGTGTGTGTGTGTGTGTGTGTGTGTGTGTGTGTGTGCATACTGTCACCCACACATACACCAAAACTTCATGGAGAATCCTACCTACCACAACCCCTCCCTCCCTCCCTCACACCTCTCCCTCCCCTTACACTCCCTCCCTCCCCACACCTCTCCTCCCGCTCTCCCTCCCTCCACCTCTCCCTCCCTCCACACACTCTCCCTCCCACACACTCCCCTCCCCACCACCTCACCATCCCCTACATTCCCTTCTACACCCCACCACCTTCACTCCTTCATACTACACCTAGCATGCCCCCACCCTCTCCTACACCCCACCCGCTCCTACACCTACACCCCACCCCTATCCTACCCCTACCCCACCTCTCCCCCCACCGCTCCTACACCCCTACACCCCTCCTACACCCCTACACCCCACCCGCTCCCCACCGCTCACCACCCCTGCCCCCACCCCCACACCCCCTCCCACACCCCCACCTCCCCACCCCAGCTCCTACCCCTACACCCACACCCAGCCCACACACCCCACCCCCCTCCCCCACAGTCCATCATTCACTAATAATTTTCTTTTGGATTCTTCTCTTGAGCCATTTTCTCAGGTCCCAGGTGAGGGGGAGTGGGAGGTAAGGGAGTGGGAGGTAAGGGAGGGGGAGGTGAAGTGAGAGGGGATAGGAGGGGTAACTAAAGGAAACCCTAAGGCCTCGGTAGATGGCGGACCTCACTACTCTTCGTCCTTCCATACAGATTGCTCGCTTATTAATGTATCCACGAACCTTTTCCTCCCGCCTCCAGAACTCACAGCCACTTCACCTGTTACTCTGAAAGGTGACAGGTGGTGGTGGTGGTGGTGGTGGTGGTGGTGGTGGTGGTGGTGGTGGAGGAGGAGGAGGAGGTGGTGATGGTGGAGACAGAGAGATGGTGGAGGTGGTGAGTGAGTGAGTGAATGTGTGTGTGTGTGTGTGTGTGTGTGTGTGTGTGTGAGTTGAGACACTGTACTGGATTTTGAAAAGTCTCTCTCTCTCTCTCTCTCTCTCTCTCTCTCTCTCTCATAATTTACACAAGCTAGACTTTCTTATTTTTCTCTCCCATTTCTCCCTCCCTCCTCCCCCTTCCTTTTTTCTTCCCTTTCCTTTTTCTTCCTCCCATTCACATTTTTTATCGTTCTCTCCCTCCTCCTCTTCTTCTTCTTCTTCTTCTTCCTCTTTCCTCCCTGTACCACACATTTTTTTACTCTTTATCCCTCTTCCTCATTTTCCCATCCTTTCCCATATTCTCCCCTTCTCTAATTCTCTCTCCTTCTTGTCCTCTCCCCTTTCTCTCTCACCTCTCCTCCTCTTCCTTCTCTTCGTTTTCCTTCTCCTCCCGGGTAGCGCCTCACATACTCTTCCCCCTCCTTCTCCTCCTCCTCCTCCTTCCCCTCCTCCCTCTCCCCCTCCTCTTCCTCCTCTTCCCCTCCTCCTCTTCATCATCTTTATTAATCTGTCTGTGTGTATGTAGGGAGAGCCTGACAAGAAGTTCTGTCTTCCTCCTCCTCCTCCTCGTCTGCTCTTCCTCTTCCCTCTACCCTTTTCTCCTCCTCCTCTTCCTTATTCATTTTAATTTTTCATTCTCCGCCCCTCTCTCGTTCCTCTCACTTTTATCATTCACTCATCTTCACTACTCTTGCCCTTTCACTCACTAGTTCCCTCATATTCTAACCCTCTCATTTTCCCCACTCATTCCACTCATCCCTCTTCTCATTCTTGTCCTCATATTCTTCTTTCATCAACCCTTTTCAGTCTTCCCACTCACTTATCCCTCTCACTCACCCCCGTTACTCTTACCCCCTTTCACCCTTGCCCTTCAAGCTCTCTCTCTCTCTCTCTCTCTCTCTCTCTCTCTCTCTCTCTCTCTCTCTCTCTCTCTCTCTCTCTCACCTCTCCCCTCCTGCTCTCACCTTTCACAGCTCCTACGGTATTTTTTCCTCTCCTCCCTGAATCCCTCTCCCTTTCTGCTGCTTCTCCACTTTTATTCTCTCTCCTCCTTTCATAACCCCTTCTTCTCCTTTATCTCTCTCTCTCTCTCTCTCTCTCTCTTTCTTTCTCTGTGTCCCCATGTTTGTCTACCTCTCTTTATTTATCGTTGTTTATCTCTCGTTGTTGACCCGGTATGAATGGATAAACAAACAGACAGCCGGACAGACACACATACAGACAGACAGACAGACATACAGACAGACAGACAGACAATTATATTACTATTTTTTCACCTTTAATAATACTTGACCCAATGTGTTGACGTCAGCAGAGTATAACCGACCCCTAAAACTGTAAATACTGATTGACGTAATGCTGTGGAAGATGGAAGTTTAATTTTCTTCTTGGTTTACTTTTTTGTGGGTTTATTTTCCTGGATTAGTTTTTGTGGGTTTATTTTCCTGGTTTAGTTTTTGTGGGTTTATTTTCCTGGATTAGTTTTTGTGGGTTTATTTTCCTGGTTTAGTTTTTGTGGGTTTATTTTCCTGGTTTAGTTTTTGTGGGTTTATTTTCCTGGTTTAGTTTTTGTGGAGGTTTATTTTCCTGGTTTAGTTTTTGTGGGTTTATTTTCCTGATTTAGTTTTTGTGGGGTTTATTTTCCTGGTTTAGTTTTAGTTTTGTGGGTTTTTTATGGTTTTGTTAGTATGTTTTATTGTTCTATTTGATGTGGTTTTATTTACTGGAGGTAGGTCATACATACATACATACATACATACATACATACATACATTCATACATACATACATTCATACATACATACATACCAGACACTCACCATTTGCTTCCTATCCCTTGTCCTTTTCCCTTTACGTTTTCTTTTCCTCTCTTATTCCTTATCTCTCTCCCATCCCCTATAGGCTTTCATCAGATCTTCTCTCTCTCTCTCTCTCTCTCTCTCTCTCTCTCTCTCTCTCTCTCTCTCTCTCTCTCTCCTCTCCCCGCCTCCATTCCACCTCCTTTCTTCTCCCACCATTCCTCACCAACCACAGAAAACAGAAATCGCAAACGTCCTAAGAAAAAAAAAACCAGAAGGATAGGTTTCCCATTCCTTGAGCAATTATGGTGAGAAACACGAGTAGTGGTGAGAATTGGCCTGCCTGGATGTAAATGAAGGAGGAATGGGAGATGTCTGAACCGGTAGCTTGAGAAAGGAGCTCTTGTTTTCTTTTGTTTCCCCTTTATCCTGTGTCTTAATTAGCTATTGTTTACTCACACTCAAGTTGTCTCTGATTCAATCTTGGCATGTTTTTTTTTTTGGCGTGGGGATTGTTTGGTAGGGGTCAAGTTGGGGATGAGGGGTGGAGGGTCAAGTTGGGGATGAGGGGGTGGAGTGGGGTCAAGGTTTAGAGGGGTTATGAGGTGGGGTGTGGAGGTTGAGGTGGTGAATGTTTGTGTGGCGTTAAGTCGGGGCTATGGTGGAGGTTGTTGGAGGTGTGTGTGTGTGTGGTGGAGGGGATCGAGAGGGTTTTGGTGGGGAGTGTATTTGTTTAGAGAGGTTATGGGGTTAGGGATCTGGTGGTGGAGGGGGTTAGAGTGTGGGTAGGGGGTTGTAGGGGGTGATGGTCTTCGGCTCTTTGTATTTATCTCATTCACTTAGGAAATAAAGCTGTCGTCGTTAAGTTAAGGTCAGGTCAGTTCAGGTCAGATCAGGTCAGGTCAGGTCAGGTCATCTGTTTCTTGGGAGTCGTGGCGTCGTTTAGGTTCATCTCCCTTCATTATGATTCTCTTATTTTCGTTCAGGGTTCGTTAGGTTTGTCGTTGTGGGTCCAGGTCGTGTATTAACTAAGGTGTCGTCGTTTCATGTCGTGTTGAGGTCGTGAGATCTAGTTTGTGTCGTTGGTGGCTTCGTTGAGTTATGTCATGTCATGTCTGTCCATCCGTTCTGTTCGTCTAGGGTAGCGGAGTTGTCGTCGTGAATCCATCTTATCGTCGGTGTAAACGTTTCTTACCTCCAAATGTCTTTCTGAGGTTTCGTCGCGTCGTGTCGTGTCGTATCGTGTCGTATCGTATCATATTGTATTTCCTGTTGACGAGATCCATTTCTGTGTGATTCTGTGGTTTCGTGTGGTGTGGTGTCGTGTGGTGTGGTGTGGTGTGGTGTGGTGTCGTGTGCCCATTCACCCTGCTATCCCTTGGTGACTATCACTGCTCTGGTGTACAAATAGACGGAGACAACAAGCTTCCCTTCCCGTCACCCAACAACTACCCCCCCTCCCCCCCTTCCTCCTCGCGTTCCTCCTCCTACCCCGTCCTCCTCCTCCAACCCTTGCACCCTCTCCTCCTCCTCCTCCTTCTCCTCTCTCCATCGTTTTCATCAGCATGGTAAGAGCGGCTCATCGGGTAAACAGTTTCCTCGGGGTATTCAAATCGAGAAATAAAAATGTGGCGCCTTAGGGAGTACGGCAGCCATGTTTGTTTACGTCGGCAGCTGCGGCTAAACACTTAAAATTCCCTCCCGTCTTTTTTATTACTTGTTCTTATATTCCTGTGTATAAAGACCTTCCACATATCTTATTAGCTTTGTGGTTTTAGCTTTAAGGGGGAGGGGATATCAGCTAACCAGGTGGGAGGCCAGTAGCAGCGGTTAATTTGATGGGATGTTTGCATGGGAGGGGTAAAGGCCGGTATAGAGAGGTTGTGAGGGTGAGGGATGTCCATTATAGCGAGGGTGTGAGGGTGAGGGATGTCCATTATAGCCAGGGTGTGAGGGTGAGGGATGTCCATTATAGCG
Source organism: Homarus americanus (assembly GCF_018991925.1). NCBI lineage: Eukaryota > Metazoa > Arthropoda > Malacostraca > Decapoda > Nephropidae > Homarus > Homarus americanus. The sequence goes on from NW_024744657.1 coordinate 84,066, forward strand.
AGGTGTGAGGGTGAGGATGTCCATTATAGCCAGGGTGTGGGGTGAGGGATGTCCATTATAGCCAGGGTGTGAGGGTGAGGGATGTAGCCAGGGTGAGGAGGGTAAAATTGTTGGTCCTCCAGGAGATTTCTGCCCAGGAGCTTCACACACACACCCACACACACACACACACACACACACACACACACACACACAGTCTGTATATAAACTGGAGACGCTTGTAATCCGCTTCAGTGACTGTCGTGCTCTCTCTCTCTCTCTCTCTCTCTTTCTCTCTCTCTCTCTCTCTCTCTCTCTCTCTCTCTCTCTCTCTCTCTCTCTCTCTCTCTCTCTCTCTTATCATCCTCTCGTCTTATTCTTTCCTTTATCATCATTATTTTCTTTGTTTAGTTTAGAAAAAAGACAAAGAAAAAATATGAGATAACAACAGAAAATTTGTTTACCAAGACGAATTAATGACAAGATGTCCAGGGAGAGCAGGAACGAAGGGAGGAATAGGAGGAAGGAAGAGAGGGACGTAGGGGAGGAGAGGAAAGGGTGAAGAGGGAACGATGAAAGGAGACTCGCTTACACACACACACACACACACACACACACGCACACACACGCATTGGCGCCACCTCCCTCCTTCTCACCTGTCCTCCACTCTCCTTCCATCTACTTCCTTCATTCCCTCCCTCCCTCCCTCATCTCTCTCTCTCTCTCTCTCTCTCTCTCTCTCTCTCTCTCTCTCTCTCTCTCTCTCTCTCTGTCAGAAACTATACATTCCTTACGTCACTGACTCACTCCTTCACTGACGGAGGAGAAATATTATTGAAAATTATCTTTAAATCTTAGTTGGAATAATTTAAATGTAACAATAATTTCTTTAAGATAATTGATGAGACGAAAATTATTTAGATAAACGAATATTTGAAAATAATTGTTGGAATAATTGAATAGATGAGTTATTGTGGTTGTGTAATTATTTGAGAATAATTATATTAGGATAATTGAATAAATATTGTCTTTATCAATGTTGTCCGCTCGAGTGTTTGTTTCTAAATATAACTTTTGTATTATTGTTTCAGGCTGTGTGACGTTACGGCTTAATGACGACCAAGTTCACCTGTACCCTTACCTGTGAGTACCTGGTGTATGTCTACCTGTAATTTAAACCACACCCACATCTGTTGAGGTACACCCACACCTGTTGAACCACACCCACATCTGTTGAGGTACACCCACATCTCCTGAGCCACACCCACATCTCTTGAGCCACACCCACATTTGTTGAGCCACACCCACATTTGTTGAACCACACCCACATCTCTTGAGCTACACCCACATCTGTTGAGCCACACCCACATCTGTTGAACCACACCCACATCTGTTGAGCCACACCCACATCTGTTGAGCCACACCCACATCTGTTGAGCCACACCCACATCTGTTGAGCCACACCCACATCTGTTGAGCCACACCCACATCTGTTGAGCCACACCCACATCTGTTCAGCCACACCCACATCTGTTCAGCCACACCCACATCTGTTGAGCCACACCCACAGCCTCGTGCAGATAACTCCCCTCTGCCCCCCACTCTCCTCCTCTTCTCCCCATTCCCCTCATCTCCCCCTTTACCACCACTCCTTCACACTTATCCCTATACGAGTAACCCTCCTCTCCCCTCTCCTCCCCCCTTCCTCATCACCCATCTACACGCATTCTCTCCCCTCCTCGCCAGATTTCCTCCCCTCATAGAAAACGAGACATTAACCACATTTTAGCGGGTACTCCAATAATTCTCAAAATATAAAAATAAAAAATCCTACTTTAAATATATTTTTTTTCCATTTAGGATAAGAGAAATTAATGGAGTTTCAGTAGAGGTTCAGTTAATTCTCTCATCCCGTAACTGGTAATGGGTGAACGCTGCGTCAATTGCTTCAGTAGAGTCTCAATGCAATTTCCATGTCATTTTGGCTGCCATAAATGTGTCGCGGGTTAAGTGAGGCAATTTGATTCCTCCTCACATGTACGGGTGTATCGTGAAGGTAGGGGAGGGGAGGGGGGGGGTGAGTGAACGGCGGGGAGCTGTAGAGAATCCGACCACACATCTGCTGGCCTCCTCCTCCTTGGACAATGAGATCATCGCTATGGTTGTCCGTGGAGGAAGGGAGGGAAGGAAGGAAGGAAGGAAGGAAGGAAGGAAGGAAGGAAGGGGGAATCCAATTGAGGAGACAATGTGATGGTTTAGTTCTGTACAGATTGATGCTGGAACTACTATCAACTCCTTCCTTAGTTGCAGCGATTCCAGCACTTCCCCTCCCCTCCCCGCCCCTCCCCGCATCTTTCCTCCCCTCCCCCTACCTTCCCCCACCTTCTCTTCTTCTCCAACCCTTCCATCGTACTTCACAGACTCCTTCCATCCACACCTCACTGCCACCACTTCCATCCTCGTATGTCCTCTCATCCCATCCCACCTTCCGTCCCTCTTTCAATCCTCTCTCTCCCTCCCTCCTTCTCTCCCAAACTCCATTCTCTTCCTCGCTCCCCAAACTTCTCCTTCTCCTCTCCCCTCCATCCCACCTTTTTCCCTCCTACCCTATCACTCACCACATCCCCACCTCCCTCCTCCTCCTCCTCCCTCTTTCCCTCCATCCTACCCCTACATCCATCTCTTCCTCCCTCTATACCTCAAAGTCCACTCCCTTCCCTCCCTCCCTCCTCCTCCCCTCCCTCCTCCTCCCTCCCTCCCTCCCTCCCTCCCTCCTCCTCCTCCTTTCCTCCCTCCCCTCTCCCCTCCCTTCCTCCTCCCTCCCTCCCTCCCTCCCTCCCTTCCTCCCTGGCACTCAAGAAGGGAAGATTTTAGAAATTGGCTGGCAATATTTTGAGGCATGAGAGAGAGATCCATTTTGATCCTGGGACGGTGAGTGAGGGAGGAGGATCCTGGACGGTGAGTGAGGGGAGGAGGATCCCTGGGACGGTGAGAGAGGAGGAGGATCCCTGGGACGGTGAGTGAGGGAGGAGGATCCTGGGACGGTGAGTGAGGGGAGGAGGATCCCTGGGACGGGTGAGGAGGGGAGGAGGATCCTGGGACGGTGAGAGGTGAGGGAGGAGGATCCTGGGACGGTGAGGTGGGGAGGAGGATCCCTGGGACGGTGAGGGGGAGGAGGATCCCTGGGACGGTGAGGTGGGAGGAGGATCCCTGGGACGGAGAGTGAGGGGAGGAGGATCCCTGGGACGGTGAGTGAGGGGAGGAGGTGAGGGGAGGAGGATCCCTGGGACGAGTGAGGGAGGAGGATCCTGGGACGGTGAGAGTGAGGGAGGAGGATCCCTGGGACGGGAGGGAGGAGGATCCTCCTGGGACGGTGAGTGAGGGGAGGAGGATCCTGGGACGGGAGGGGAGGAGGATCCTGGGACGGTGAGTGGGGGAGGAGGATCCTGGGACGGAGGACGGTGAGGAGGAGGATCCCTGGGACGGTGAGAGTGAGGGGAGGAGGATCCCTGGGACGGTGAGTGAGGGGGAGGATCCCTGAGGGGAGGAGGATCCCTGGGACGGTGAGTGAGGAGGAGGATCCTGGGACGGTGAGGAGGGGAGAGGAGGATCCTGGGACGGTGAGGTGAGGGAGGAGGATCCCTGGGACGGTGAGAGTGAGGAGGAGGATCCTGGGACGGTGAGGAGAGGGGAGGAGGATCCTGGGACGGTGAGTGAGGGGAAGAGGATCCCTGGGACGGTGGGGAGGAGGATCCTGGGACGGATCCTGGGACGGAGAGTGAGGGGAGGAGGATACCTGGGACGGTGAGAGTGAGGGGAGGAGGATCCTGGGACGGTGAGGGAGGGAGGAGGATACCTGGGACGGTGAGAGGGAGAGGGAATTAGCTCGTCTGAGATTCATTATTATGTATTTGATGATGAGGTGTGTTTGGTAGTGATGGTGGTATAGTGATGGTGGTGATGATGCTGGTGGTGATAGTGATGGTAGTGATGGTGATAATAGTGATAATGGTGATAGTGATGGCGGTGATTGAGAGTCGTCATGGTAGTTAGGTGACTTTGCAATGTTGATGGTGAGTATGATGAGGGTGATGGTGATAGTGAAGATAATGATGAACGAGCGTGGTAGCGAAGGAATGGTGACACCTGACACATTATGACATCCGAGACACACACACACACACACACACACACACACACACACACACACACACACACACACACACAAAGACACACACACACACACACACACACACACACAGACACACACACACATATGACACACACACACACACATATGACACCTGAGACACACACACACACACATATGACACATGAGACACACACACACACACACACACACACACACACACTCACACATATGACACCTGAGACACACACACACACACACACACACACATGACACCTGAGACACACACACTCACACATATGACACCTGAGACACACACACACACACACACACACACACACACACACACACACACACACACACACACACATATGACACCTGAGACACACACACACTCACACATATGACACCTGAGACACACACACACACACACACACACACACATATGACACCTGAGACACACACACACTCACACATATGACACCTGAGACACACACACTCACACACACACACACACACACACATATGACACCTGAGACACACACACTCACACATATGACACCTGAGCCACACACACTCACACATATGACACCTGAGACACACACATATGACACCCGACACACAGAACACACATATGACACCGACGCACACACACACACACACACACACACACACACACACACATATGACACCTGACACACACACACATACCTCCGCCAACACACACAATTAAGGTGGCCTCAGGTTCGCTGGCCAGGGAATGTCGGCTCTTATCGAGAAAGGAATGTGGGTGTATTAGTGTGGGAATCACGCCCTGTATACTGCTGGGAGAGGGGGAGAGGGAGGGGGTGAGAGGGAGGGGGAGGTGGGGGTGAGAGGGAAGGGAGAGAAGGGAGGGGATACTTGGAGGGAGAGAGAGAGTGAGAGGAATACATTAGAGAGAATGTGTGTGTATGTGTTTTGTGAGAGAGAGAGAGAGAGAGAGAGAGAGAGAGAGAGATGGACGAGAAGAATCAATGGAGGAGATAATAGACTGTGAAGGGAAGTAGAGAGAGTGAGCTATAGAAGAACTCTCTCTCTCTCTCTCTCTCTCTCTCTCTCTCTCTCTCTCTCTCCTTTATATCACGGTTTTATAACGTTAAAGAGAAAAGAGAAGCTAGGCAAAGAGAGAAAGAGATAGACAGAGAACGAGACAGAAACAGAGACAGAAAGATAAACAGATAGAATGAACGAGAGAGAGAGAGAGAGAGAGAGAGAGAGGTTGGGGGGAAGAGTGGATAAGGAGAATAAATGAAACAGATAAGAGGTTGTGATGGGATGTGGGGAGAATAGAGGAGAGGGATGAAACACAGTAAACATGTATATAGAGAGAGACAGAAAAAAACGAATAAAAAGAGGAACAAGGAGAGATGGAGAGAGGAACAGAGGGGTGGACAAGAAAGATAAATAGAGAAGATAAGGGATTGTAATGGGAAATAGGGAGAGAGGGAGAATACAGGGAGAGGATGAGGGAGGGTGAGGGAAGAGAGAGAGAGAGTGGATGAGAGACTGAGTGAGAGGGAAGATGTAGAGAGAGAGAGAGAGAGGGGGTGCATGAAATAGAAAGCGAATGAGAGAGAGATAGAAGGAGAAAGTTAAGGAAGTTATGTACATAGAATGAGGAGGAGACGTAGAGAGAAGGATGTAGGAAGAGGAAGAGAAAAGCAGAATGATAATAAGGAAGAAACCAACCCCCATAAATTGAGAGAGAGAGAGAGGCAGGTGGTGCAAGGGTCAGGTTGGGCAACAGGCCTAGAATTCTTTTATTAGCAAGTTGTCGGTGGACTTCTGAAGCACAGGTCATCCCGGTCGTCAGGTCGCCCTTGGTGTGGCCAGATGTAATGGCTGCTAATAGGTGTTGAAGTCTTAAATATATTGGCGTTTATGAGTTTATTCCAGGCGAGCAACAGGAGTGTCCTTTGTGTTGTTTTCTGTTCACTCCTGTTCACTCCTGTTCTCTCCTGTTCTGTTCTGTTAACTCCCGTTGTGAGAGAAGAGAAGCGAGTACCTATTCCCTGAGGCTGTGCAATAAAAGTCATAACTCTACACTGGCGTCTATTCCTCACAGAATTGTCAGATTTTGACATATCGTAAAAAATGGAATTTTCTTTCCGCAGTCGTCAGAGAGTCTGTGATAGTCTGGTCCGCTGATAACCTTTCAAGAACTGAGGGTGTTCGGGGAGTGAGCGGCCGCCTGCAGGTTTTTCCATGAATATCGTGACAGCCGGTGGGAAGCTGAGGGACCCACGGGCCACTCCTGACGGGGGATGGGGCTCCTGGCCTCCTCTCATGCACAGGAAATAGAGAGCTGTTGGGGCCAGGTGGAGGTGTGTGGAGCCTCCATAACTCTAATATTTCACTAATAAATACGTCAGTAGTCCTCAGTGAATCTCAAATGACGATGAAAAAAAAATAACAAATTCGACTTTAAATCTCTGAGGCGGCGTCAAAAGCTCCAACACCCATCTTTTGACTTCTTTAACATGAAGACCTACACAACACTCGCCTCTATAGATGAATAACCTCGTCCAGTATGTGAGGGGGGAACAGAGGACAGGGTGGTGGTATACTGTAGGTGCTGAAGGCGGGAAGAATATGAACCCCACACACCCACTTCACACCCACTAACATTATCCTACACGTATATCTGTTTCTCTTGTATTTCTCTCTCCCCACCCCCCATTCACATCCCTTCCAATTTCTCTATACCTACTCCTACCTATTCTGTTCCCTTCCTTACCTCCACTCCACCCTCTTTCATCCAAATTCCCCATCCTTACTCACTAGTTATCTACGTCGTCTCTCCTCCTCCTCCTCCTCCTCCACACCCTCTTACTTTTCCACACCTTTCCTCCTCTTCCTCTTCCACACCCCTCCTTATCCTCCTCACCTCTTCACCTCTTCTTCCTCCACCTCAGTACCTTTCATCAAGTGCCACCTCACATTTATAAACACCGAATGACATTAAAATCAATCAATCCCTCATATATCTCAGTTACCTGTTTTCACCTGACACACCTGACACATCCATATCTTCCATTGCCCCTGTAAGTTAATACAGAAGACATCTATAATTACCTAGAAGTATAGTAAAACAAACATAGTGAAATATCTGAATTTAATGAGAGAGAGAGAGAGAAGAGAGAGAGAGAGAGAGAGAGAGAGAGAGAGAGAGAGAGAGAGATGTAGGATCGTTAGTGTCACTCTCCTGAAGCCTGTAGGAGGGACTTACACCTAACACACCTACACCTCACTCTCATATACCCACGCTCCTGCATTTAATTCGAGGCACAAGTAACGCCGTTGGGGTGTAGGGGTGGTGGGGGTAGACAGGTGCGACTCTGGCCAGCAGGTGAGGGCGGCGTAAGGGTCAGTTCACCTCGACGTCTCATCTCCCACCGCCTCTCAGGCGTAATTAGCAAGAGCTGGGAAAACATCGCGAGCATTGTGGAATTAATATGATGCGTCGGGTCGTTGGTGACGATGAGGCACATGGAAGGACGTAGGGGAGAAGGGGAGATAGGAGATGGGGAGAAGGGGAGATGGGGAGGAGAGGGAGATGGGGAGAAAGATAGGAAGGATGAGAGTGGATATAGGAGAAATAGGAAGGAGAGAGGGGAGATAAGAAAAAGAGATGGGGAGGAATAGAGGAGAGGTAGGCAGGAGAGAGGGGGAGGGAAGGGGATGTGTAGTAGATGGAAGAGATGGGAAAAGGGATGGGGAGGAAGGGGCAAGAGGTGAGGAAGGAGGAGGTTTGGAGGCCAGGTAAGGATGGAGGTACCTCTTGTATTACCTAGCAGCTGATTGGTGAGTTTAGGTCAGGTAAATAGCCTCACTCCCTGTTCCTTCCCATCACTACCTTTCCCATCACTACCTTTCCCATCACAGTCCCTTTCCCATCACTGTCCCTTTCCCATCATTGTCCCTCACAACCATCTTTCCCATCACGTATAATCAATAACCATACATACATGAGGTAATACATACACATATATACATACACGCTTATTCCCCACCCTGGCTCCCTCACTCTGCCTCTCCTCACCACTCATCATCTTGTCTCCTTACCTTTGCTCTCCTCACTCTCTCTTTCCTCACCCTAACGCCCCTTTCCTCCCCAGTCCACCTCCCCTCACCTTAACTCTCCTTCTCTCGCCCTAGCTTCCCTTTCCTCTCCTCCCTCACCTTAACCTCCCCTCACCCTAGCCCCTTTCCTCCCTCAGTCCAACTCCCTCCACCTTAACCCCTTTCCTCCCTCCCTCACCTT
>NW_024744657.1:95000-97500 GCF_018991925.1 Homarus americanus
GACCCCCTTCTACTCCACGACCACTACGACTCCCTTCTACTCCACGACCACTACGACTCCTTCTCTACTCCACGACCACTACGACTTTCTACTCCACGACCACTACGACCCCCTTCTCTACCCACGACCACTACGACTTCTCTACTCCACGACCACTACGACCCCTTCTCTACCCACGACCACTACGACCCCTTCTCTACTCCACGACCACTACAACCCTTCTCTACCTCACGACCACCACAACCCCCTTCTCTACTCCACGACCACTACGACCCCTTCTCTACTCCACGACCACTACGACCCCCTCCTCCTCTCCTTAACCTCTACCTACCTTTTACTTCTCCCTCCCTCTCTACTTCTCTATCTTCCTCGATTCCTACAGCACCCTCCTCCTACTACCCCCCATCTCTCCCTCCCCCTATCCCCTACTACTTCCTTGACCTCCTCCCTCAGCTCCCCCCTCCTACCTACCCAGCCACCTCCCCCACCCCTGCCCTTGTACAGTACCTGCCTCCATCCCCTTCTCAACCTAAACCATCTAAATTGATGTCCTGATGTCCATTGATTAACCTCATAGCCACTGTTGATGCCCCAGTGGCTCCCTCCTCTCACGGCCTCCAGGTCTTTTAAGTAAGCTCTCTCTCTCTCTCTCTCTCTCTCTCTCTTCGGTCTGCTTTTAGCGTATCACAAGGTCCCTATACGGTCTCCGGTAACCTGTCAGTCTTTCAGTCTTTCGTCCAATTTTGCGGCTTCTCGAACGACGACGGCCCCTCAGGACTCGTAAGACGCTGTTTGCACCTTCTTAGCTTCCTACAACACTCCTGCTCTCTCTCTCTCTCTCTCTCCCCTCTTAGACTCCTTAAGTTAACCCTGACGACTCTTTAATGCACTCTTCAGCGTCCTATAAGAGTTCTTTTTCTTTCTTGTTACGAACTTTTTTGGTGTGTATTTTCTTGAGAACTTGGTGTAGGAGTTCTGGAGGTTCTTGGACTGGTGACTGGTGGTGAACGTCCATTAGAGCCTCGAAGCTTCTTGGTCTGTCGGTAGAACTAGGCCTATCGGTAGAACTTGGCCTATCGGTAGAACCTGGCTTATCGGTAGAACTTGGCCTGTCGGTAGAACTTGGCCTGTCGGTAGAACCTGGTCTGTCGGTAGAACTTGGCCTGTCGGTAGAACCTGGTCTGTCGGTAGAAATTGGCCTGTCGGTAGAACTTGGCCTGTCGGTAGAACTTGGCCTGTCGGTAGAACCTGGTCTGTCGGTAGAAATTGGCCTGTCGGTAGAACTTGGCCTGTCGGTAGAACTTGGCCTGTCGGTAGAACTTGGCCTGTCGGTAGAACTTGGCCTGTCGGTAGAACTTGGTCTGTCGGTAGACCTTGACAGAAAATAAGATGCCTTGGTTCCACAGTGGTTCTCCCCTTGTTTCTTCCTGTATTTATCCCCTGGTTCTCTCAATACCTCCCTTATTCATTTTCTCTCCCCTTTAATCCTTTCCATATTTCCGCTCTCCTTTCCCTCTCCTTTCCTCCTTTTCTTCTTTTTCTTCATTCTCAGTCTCACTATCATCTTTTCCTCCATCAATCATCTTCTTTTACCCACTTCCATTCTTCCTCTCCTCTCCTCGTCACCTCCCTTCCCATTCCTGCCTTTCTCATTCCTTCACTCGCTCTCCTCCCCATTCTCCCTCTTCCATCCCCCACCTTCTCCCCCTTTCTCTCCTCTTCATCCTCCTTCTCCCATCCCTCCCTTCTCTCACCTAACCCCTCCCTCTCCTACCTCTACTCTCCTTCCTTACTCCCCTCTCTCTCTTCACTCGATTCTGCCGAGGGACGGTGTATGAGCTCGTGTGATAGTGGAGTACGACCCTCTCTCTTCTCTCTCTCTCTCTCTCTCTCTCTCTCACTGAGCCCACCGATGCAGTAAATCAAATCAGGGTTGACTTTCAGAGCATCTCACTCCTCTAAGAACCGTAGAATCAGCCTCGGCTCTTGTCGTAGCCTTTGCTTATCCTCGCTACGGCTCGCTTAACCGGACACGGCAAACCGGATACACTCGCTTAACCGTATACGGCAACCCTGGATGCTCTCGCTTAACCGGATATGCCAACCCTGGCCGCACTCGCTTAACCGGATATGGCACCCCTGGGCACACTCGCTTAATCGGATACAGCAGCCCTGGACGCACTCGCGTAACCGGATATGCTACCCCCGTACACACTCACTTACCCGGACATGTTAACCGGGGGCACATTCACTTAACCAGATACACTAACCCGGTTAGCTGGATTCTCTTAACCGGACAAATCAAAGCGGATGTACTTGCTTAACCGGACACGCTAAACCGGATTTTCTTAACCAGACAGGCTCAAGCAGACACTATAAACCGGACTTTTTTCATTGGGCATAACCAACCGGAATACCTTTACTAGACACACTTAACCGAACCTACTTAACCAAACTAAACCGGTGTGTGTGTGTGTGTGTGTGTGTGTGTGTGTGTGTG
>NW_024744657.1:102500-252014 GCF_018991925.1 Homarus americanus
CTCTTCCCTCCCTTCCTTTTCTTTTCTTCCTTGTCTACCACTACTTTACTTTCCCCTCTTTCTCTACTCTTCCCCTCCCTTCCCCTTACTTTGATGTCCCTTTTCCCGTCCTCTCTAATTTCTTCGTTCTCCTTGCCTTCCCCTCCCTTCTCTTCCCCTTGCTATATTCTCCCCTTCGTTTACTTGCCTCCTTCCCCTCTTCATACTATCCTTCTCCACCTCTTCTCCATTCACTTCGTCCCTCCTTCTCCCCTTATCCTCTCCCTCCCCATTCTCGGCCATTGCTATCCTTCACCTCACCTTCACTCTCTTATTCCCTCCCTCCAAATCCATCTTTAGCCCCTTTCTCCCTCCCTCTCCTTCTCTCCAATAACTGAGTCATCACCTCCTCCTCCCTCCCTCCCTCCAAACCCCTTGTCTCATTAAATAACCTCTCTCTCTCTCTCTCTCTCTCTCTCTCTCTCGTGTGTGTGTCACTGGAAACAAAGTCGGTGGTAACCTCCTCCTATAACCCGGCCGCCACTCTTGATTGGCCGGCGGGGGGGATCGTCTCTTTAAACACGGCAACGAGAGTAAAGTCGGGCGAATGAGGCGGCGTTTTAGTGTTTAGGAGGAGGTAACTTCGCGCCCGTGTTGTTTGCCGTGCTGTTTGCGGGTAAACAAACAAGCCGCCAGTGTGACGGTGAGGCTGGAACTGCCTGTGTTAGCCTCGTAAACAAGAGCCGTCTGTCTCTTGCACAGCTGTTTGCTCTGTCGCCGAGAAATGGCGGGAAAACAACTGTTTGTTTACAGCATTTTGCGCAGGGAAGAGATGGCTGGCTGGCTGGCTATAGGGGAGAGGGAGTGGCTGTGGGTGGAGTCTGTTTTTTGTTGCTTGCGTGTTTGCTGGTGGTTGAAGCTTATGAAAGGATGAGAGTAAGGGATTGGAGGAGGGTAGAGTAACAGTGTTAGTTAGAGTAAGGCAATGAAGAGTAAGGGTGAAGGTGAGGAGGAAGTGTCCTCTCTGTTGTGCTTTGAACGGAGGAGGAGGGAGGGAGGAGGCACCGTCAAACAGTACAGTAAGTAGCGACACTGCTTTTTAATGATGACTCTGGTGGTGCTACTTGTCACTGCTACGTTCTAATGCCAAGTAGCCTACTGTTGATGCCACTTCCTTTTGTTACTTTATTGTACCACTACTGCATCTGCTACGTGTTATTGCTACTGTAATAATGCCAACATAGTTACTGTTACTTATTATTACTACAGATAATGCTTCTACTGTTACTTGGTGTTGCTATTTAATAATGCTACTTTAGTCACCCCTACTAGCTCTGTCTACATAATAATGCTGCTACTGTTGCTGACACGTTACTACTGTTACTTAAAAAGAACCACTATTGTTACTGTGATTTAATAATGCAAATACTGTTACTGCTTCTTGTTATTTCTTCTAATACGTCGCCTCTGTTACTTACTATACGTTAAAACACGATTCAGTATCAGCAGAGGCACACACACACACACACACACACACACACACACACACACACACACACACACACACACACACACACACACACACACACACACACACACACACACACACACACACACACACACACACACACACACACACACATACGCACACACACACACACACACACACTTCCCAAAGTCAACACCACACACCTGTCACTTTCCAGACCTGCCAAGACGACAGATGTAGCAGCCACACACCTACACAACACAACACTTACCCTCTTACCACTCACAGTCACAAGTCAACACCACACACCTGACGCCTCCATACCTGCCAAGAGGACATATGTGTAGCAGCCACACACCCGCGTGAGAACTGCCCCGTGTATCACAGGTGTTGGGGAGAATATGTTCGCCCGCAAAGTAGTGTTGGCTCCCAGGGATTATTGTCGACACCAAATAAGTTGTGCTAAGTCCTCCGTGAGAACTGCCAGGAGGAGGTAAGGGAGGGAGGGAGGGATAGGTGTGGTGGTGGGAGAGATGGGGGAGGGGGGTGTGATGAGGGCATGGAGAAGGAGGGAAAGGGGTGGGTGATGGGCGTGGTGAGGAGAGGATGAGATGAGAGAGGGACAGGAATATAGGAGAATGAGTGACAGACAGACAGACATTTTAAGACAAAGTTATTCTACCTCACAAGATGTCTAAGGATATATTAAGATAATTATTCACCAAAGGAACCACAAACTCACTCACTCACCTCAATACCTCATTAATATTCATCAATAGTCACAGCTACAGTAGGAAGGGGGGTAATACCAGGTGTTAGGGCCCGTTATATCAAGGTATAGTGAGTGATATAAGGTAATATATCTCAAGAGGAAGGGGGGGTATACTCTAGGTGTCAGGTGTCATTATATCAAGGTGAGTGAGGTAGGTGTCAGGTGAGGTCGTTGTCGGCAGCTCAGGTGACACAAAGGGTTTCTCAACAGGTAGACGTTTGGGAGGTGATTGACAGCTGCGCCACAACACTCCATCACAGCACCACAACACAGCAGTACCACAACACACCATCACAGCACCACAACACAGCAATACCACAACACTCCATCACAGCACCACACAACACAGCAGTACCACAACACACCATCACAGCACCACCAAACAGCAGTACCACAACACACCATCACAGCACAACACTCCATCACAGCACCACAACCAGCAGTACCACAACACACCATCACAGCACCACAACACAGCAGTACCACAACACTCCATCACAGCACCACAACACAGCAGTACCACAACACACCATCACAGCACCACAACACTGCAGTACCACAACACACCATCACAGCACAACACTCCATCACAACACCACAACACAGCAGTACCACAACACACGATCACAGCACCACAACACAGCAGTACCACAACACACCATCACAGCACCACAACACAGCAGTACCACAACACACCATCACAGCACCACAACACAGCAGTACCACAACACACCATCACAGCACCACAACACAGCGGTACCACAACACACCATCACAGCACCACAACACAGCAGTACCACAACACACCATCACAGCACCACAACACACCATCACAGCACCACAACACAGCAGTACCACAACACACCATCACAGCACAACACACCATCACAGCACCACAACACAGCAGTACCACAACACACCATCACAGCACCACAACACAGCAGTACCACAACACACCATCACAGCACCACAACACAGCAGTACCACAACCACCATCACAGCACCACAACACTGCAGTACACAACACACCATCACAGCACAACACTCCATCACAACACCACAACACAGCAGTACCACAACACACGATCACAGCACCACAACACAGCAGTACCACAACACACCATCACAGCACAACACTCCATCACAGCACCACAACACAGCAGTCCCACAACACACCATCACAGCACCACAACACAGCAGTACCACAACACACCATCACAGCACCACAACACAGCAGTACCACAACACACCATCACAGCACCACAACACAGCAATACCACAACACTCCATCACAGCACCACAACACAGCAGTACCACAACACACCATCACAGCACCACCAAACAGCAGTACCACAACACACCATCACAGCACAACACTCCATCACAGCACCACAACACAGCAGTACCACAACACACCATCACAGCACCACAACACAGCAGTACCACAACCTCCATCACAGCACCACAACACAGCAGTACCACAACACACCATCACAGCACCACAACACTGCAGTACCACAACACACCATCACAGCACAACACTCCATCACAACACCACAACACAGCAGTACCACAACACACGATCACAGCACCACAACACAGCAGTACCACAACACACCATCACAGCACAACACTCCATCACAGCACCACAACACAGCAGTACCACAACACACCATCACAGCACCACAACACAGCAGTACCACAACACACCATCACAGCACCACAACACAGCAGTACCACAACACACCATCACAGCACCACAACACAGCGGTACCACAACACACCATCACAGCACCACAACACAGCAGTACCACAACACACCATCACAGCACCACAACACACCATCACAGCACCACAACACAGCAGTACCACAACACACCATCACAGCACAACACACCATCACAGCACCACAACACAGCAGTACCACAACACACCATCACAGCACCACAACACAGCAGTACCACAACACACCATCACAGCACCACAACACAGCAGTACCACAACACACCATCACAGCACCACAACACTGCAGTACCACAACACACCATCACAGCACAACACTCCATCACAACACCACAACACAGCAGTACCACAACACACGATCACAGCACCACAACACAGCAGTACCACAACACACCATCACAGCACAACACTCCATCACAGCACCACAACACAGCAGTCCCACAACACACCATCACAGCACCACAACACAGCAGTACCACAACACACCATCACAGCACCACAACACAGCAGTACCACAACACACCATCACAGCACCACAACACAGCAGTACCACAACACACCATCACAGCACCACAACACAGCAGTACCACAACACACCATCACAGCACCACAACACACCATCACAGCACCACAACACAGCAGTACCACAACACACCATCACAGCACAACACACCATCACAGCACCACAACACAGCAGTACCACAACACACCATCACAGCACCACAACACAGCAGTACCACAACACACCATCACAGCACCACAACACAGCAGTACCACAACACACCATCACAGCACAACACTCCATCACAGCACCACAACACAGCAGTACCACAACACACCATCACAGCACAACACACCATCACAGCACCACAACACAGCAGTACCACAACACACCATCACAGCACCACAACACAGGAACACAACAGGGGAGGGACGGAACAGCCTCATGCCCCAGCAACAGTAGCGGTAACAGCAGTAGTAACAGAACCAATACAGTTGTGTTAATAGTATCATTGGTACCAACAGGAGCAGGAGCGGCTGGACCAGTGGTACCAGTAGCAACAGCAAACCAGTGGTACCAACAGCAAACAGCAAACCAGTGGTACCAACAGCAAACCAGTGGTACCAGCAGCAAACAGCAAACCAGTGGTACCAACAGCAAACCAGTGGTACCAACGCAAACCAGTGGTACCAACAGCAAACCAGTGGTACCAACAGCAAACCAGTGGTACCAACAGCAAACCAGTGGTACCAACAGCAAACCAGTGGTACCAACAGCAACAACAATACCAGTGGTACCAACAGCAACAACGGGAAGTACAGGTAATTGAAGCACCATTAGTAACACAGCCAATAACACCTGTAACATCACCACCATCACTATCACCCCTATCACTATCACCCCCATCACTATCACCACCATCACTATCACCCCCATCACTATCACCACCTTCATGTAAAACACAAACATTACTGCCAATATCGAAAGCAACATGGCAGAAATAATCTTCGCCTACTTCGTGTTTAAGAAAGCACCTTCTGAGCAGTGTACAACTTTTGCTACTGTCATCACGCTAGATGAATGAGTGTGTGGTGCCTAAGACTCTTTCAACGAAACATTCATTTTTGCGGAGTATAATGGTACTGAGTTGTGAAGGGTACTACACGGCATGGCTGAAAATTTACAGCGTCTGTGATACTTTTGTAGAACTATCATATTTTTATTTTAAGAAGATGTGTCATTGACATCATTAAAAATATGTAGTTTGAAAAATTAAGAACATTCTTATCCTCCTTGGGGATCAAAAAGAAAAATGTCCACATTTTTCTATGTCTATTAAATACCGGGAATTATTTCACTTCAGTATATATTAAAATAAGTAAACACTTACAACAATAACAATTACCCTATTGATGTCCTATCAATGTGAAGGCATGCCTTGAACATGTAAATGTGTGTATATACTTTATGTATGCCTAGATACTACCTATATCTTGTAGGTTTGATTGAAGAATCCTTTCTAGAATTTCTGATAATGTGAAATTGTTGCCGTAATCCCGTAGACTTGTGTGTGTCGCTTCACTAGGTCATCCACAACAATTATTACCTCAGGAATGCTGGAGACCATCTCTGTGGACCGGATGCTACCACTAGGGTGGTGCTGGTGCTGGTAACTGGGGGTTGTTCACGCCATACGAAAGAATTTTGTTGACAGGAGGTTGATTGATGAGTAGTCACAATAACTGCAGTCACGTCCTGGTCACACCCCTGGACAGTGAACGAACTATTTGCAGAAACCAATGTTCACTTCAGCTCACAGGATTGTTAAGCAATTCAGAACTATTGCTGCTATAATCACGCTTGGAAAGTGTGGGTGTGGAGGTCATGAGGTAGTTCTGATGCATTTCCGGGCCTTCCTCTTCATGGATTGGTAGACAACACTTTCTGACCTGAAGGGTGAGAGCATAGGTTCAGAATGAAGCATAGCGTTGTAGGAAACACCTTTAAAACGTAATAGTATTATTACGTGGATGAACATCTATCAAGTGTCTGTTCTAAGGTTGGGAGACCATGTAACCCGTCAGTTGGCATATTAAACTGCTGAACTACATAAAAGTCCGCATAGAAGGAGAACCATGTTCGAGAATCTGAGTGGTAACGTCACCATTCCGTTAATGCTCAACTGAGTACCTGATACTCCTTCGAGCCTAGCGTTGGCTAGGCCTCCATTTGAAGTCGCGGTGAGGGAATTCCTGATAGGATGTCAAGGCCAAAACATTAGCTCATGCACCCGTATCAATATCAAGAGCCAATATTGTACCATCAACCCTCACTGGCACTGACAACACTTCCACTTTGCTTAGCGCGCTACTAACGAGGTTGCCAGGAAGTGGATGGGAGAAGCAGGAAACAATGTACCTATCCCTCCCCTTGTTGTGTAAATGTAACACATAACAACATTCTTTGATTGCTATTGCATATTTATGTTTTATATATATATATATATATATATATATATATATATATATATATATATATATATATATATATATATATATATATATATATATATATGTTCTTCTAAACCAGTATGCCACAGTAATGGGGGAGAATATAATTCCACTACATTTACTTAACTGTGTATATGGTATTATGACTGTTAGTTGTAACAATCACTTACAGTTATAGAGACTCACTGTGCATAAAGTATTTTACTGTTAAAATACCTATTACAGGAGTTAGGGTGTTGTATAGAAAACGATCCATCTAGCTGCTATCTGGTTGTGGGATGGGTGTAGGCATGTGGGTGACGTCAATCTTCCTCCCACTGTAGGTATTATGCGCTGATACGATGTCGCTCCACTGAATGTCAAATAGTCTGCAATCCCGTATATATGGGGGGACTGTCTACGACACTGGAAATACCAAATCAACGATCGCAGAAACCACAACAGCTGTATAGACAGAATGAGAAGTACCTACTTACTATCGTCTCAATACAGGATATTCTTAACACTCGATATTGTTTGTAACACGTCAGAAGTGTTTGTTTTCTTGTTTTTACAAACACTGACGCCTTGGTACGTAGACTGATATGTCGTTTTCGTACTCACACGAGCTGCACCCTGATGTAACTAATTCTGCCTCCGCTATTTTTGAGCGCGAAGAGAGAGAGGTGTAAGTTTGTGAGTGTTACCTCTGAGTAGTAAACGATCGAGGGAGAACGGTATGGGTACGTCGTTCTCCCTCGAGGAAGACGGAGCCATCCACTGCTGCTCTCAAATAACGTCTTCCTCTAGTCATAGATGACAAACCACTGCTCGTTTAGGTATTAGAGAGCTGGCTACTTATGCCTTTACTCCAGCATAGTATGACGCAGCTTCCGTGGGCACACCTTATCACGTGCATGGAACATGTCACCTCATAGCTAGTGGAAAGTTACAGAGGGTGAATCTGAATATAAATCAGATGTGGGTAACTCCATAATATAATACTTTCTGTTGATGAGACAGGGCCATTACATCCACTATCACCACCATCACTATCACCCATCACTATCACCACCATCGCTATCACCACCATCACTATCACCCCAGCAGCAGCGCCAGCAGGACGTCGTCAGGTTGGGTGTCTCCCGTGGGTGTTCTTAAGTAATTAGCACGTTGTTAAGATGTTATTGCTTGAGAATACACGTGGGCGTCCTCCCCTTCACCGCCTTCTTCAGTGTCCCTTACCACATTACACCACCACTTCTACCACAACTCCTTCTCTACCACATTTGCCAATCAATTCCTTATATCATACCGTATCTTATAAATTTAATATCTAAGGTAATAAACACAACACACACACACACACACACACACACACACACACACACAATGTACTAGCAGTTTATTCCCATCTTTACAATGTATTTGATACATTCTATTGGGTAATAAATTTGACTCGAGAACCTGACATTTATGTATCGAGTATATTAATAATCTCAACAGTTTAATGTATCACTTGTGTATGTATTTATCATGAATCTTTTATACATGTATCATAAACCTATATAACTCTACTATGTATGTATTTTATGTCTACATACTCACCCTAAATCTTATATGTATGTATGTATGTATGTATGTATGTATCATGAACCTACATATATGTGTCTTTTGTAACACGTCATATATGCATCAGTGAGGCCTTTGGTGCGTCTACATGTATTTTTCCTATCTTACTGTATGTATATTTCAAGGCTACAGCAACACGTTCTATAATACAGTTACAGCACTAGTTACATTACCTTTGCTGGTTTACCTGGATGTAATACTTACCTGTAATTTAGACTCCTAAAGGTGTTCATCTACTGACGTTTCTGAGGAGTTTTGTTCATTTGTTCAGTTTTTTTATAACAATGGGAATGAGGCTAAGGGTGGTGTGTGGAGTGGGGTGTGGTGAGTGGGCGAGTGGGTGGAGGTGTGGTGAGTGGGTGGAGCGGGTGGACGGGTGAGTGGGTGGAGGGTGTGGTGAAGTGGGTGGAAGCAGGTGGAGGTGTGGGTGAGTGGGCGAGTGGGTGGAGGTGTGGTGAGTGGGTGGAGCGGGTGGACGGGTGAGTGGGGGTGGAGGTACGTCGTGGTGATGGCTGGCCAGGACTGAGTCTCCTTATTTTCACCTTTAGTAGGAGGTGTTGCTGATACCTCCCACCCTCCTCCTCCTCCTCCCTCCTTCCCTGCTCCCCTTCCTCATTCCCTCCCCCCTTACCTACCTCCTCCTTCTCACTCTCCTCCTTCTCTATCAACCCCTCTCTTACCCACACACTCTCCCTCTCCCCTCACCCGTTTCTCCTTCTCCCTCTCCCCCATCCTCCTCCCCTCCCCTTCTGTCCCATTTATCACCCATCAATCTTCATCGACGCCTCCATCACCCTCCCATTCATAACCTCCCTCTCTCCTTTTGCTCTCCCTTCCTCTCTTCTCCCTCTTCCCTCCCTCTCTTCTTTCTCTCCCTCCCTCCCTCCCTCCTTGCCTCACTCCTCACTGTCGTCAGTAGAGAACCTTGTGAAGCCGGAGGCAGGCGTGGCAGGATGGAGACACGCATGAAGCAGGATGGAGACACGCATGAAGCAGGATGGAGACACGCATGAAGCAGGATGGAGACACATGACAGGATGGAGACACGCATGAAGCAGGATGGAACATGAAGCAGGATGGAGACACGCATGAAGCAGGATGATGGAGAACACGCATGAAGCAGTATGGAGACACGCATGAAGCAGGATGGAGACACGCATGAAGCAGTATGGAGACGCATGAAGCAGTATGGAGACACGCATGAAGCAGTATGGAGACACGCATGAAGCAGGATGGAGACACGCATGAAGCAGGATGGAGACGCATGAAGCAGGATGGAGACACGCATGAAGCAGTATGGAGACACGCATGAAGCAGGATGGAGGATGGAGGTTGGGGAATCTGGTGTCGATTAAAATGCATGAAGATCGTGAAGTTATGTTGAGCGGATTACTGTGGCGGAGGTGACGTGATGTTTACACCGGGAGGCGGGGAGGCGGAGGGTTTGGGGAGGATTGGGAGGTAGATAGGTAGAGGTGGAGAGGAAAAGGAAGAGATAGGGAGGAATGGTGGAGGAATAGGTAGAGGTAGAAGTGGAAAGGAATAGGGAGAGATAGGGAGGAATAGTGAGGTGGGTGGGGTGGGAGTGGGAGGAATGGGAAGAGGTTGGTAGATATGTAAGGTGGAGAGAAGTGGAGAGGCAGGAGAAGCAATAGATTGGGGAGAGGAGTGGAGTGGTTGTGAGAATGTGTTCAGGGGTGGGAGGTGAGAGGAGAGAGGGAGGGAGAGGAGGAGGAGGAGGAAGAAGAAGACGAGTGCTGAGAGCCAACTAGCGTTCCTCCACACCATCAGTACTTTGATCTCTCTCTCTCTCTCTCTCTCTCTCTCTCTCTCTCTCTCTCTCTCCACCCCTCCTTCCCCTTCCCCCGTCTCCCCTCAATCCCCTCCTCTTTTTCCTCTTTCTCTTTCATGTCGTCGTCCTCCCATAAATCTTTACCTCTTCCCCTTTTCCTTCTCTTTCCTCCCTTCCCATTATCTACCCTTCCTCCTCACACTCTCCATATCCTCTCCTTTGTCTTCCTTCCTCCTACTCCCCCTTCCCGCTCTTTTCTTTCCTGTTTTCCCCCACCTCTTACCTACCCTCTTTCTTCATCATGTTCCTTTCTCCTTCCTTTCCTCCTCCTCCCTACCCTCTTCTTCTTCTTCTTCCATCCTCCTCCCCTTCCTACCCTCTTTCTTCACCATCTTCCTTTCTTCTTCCTTCCTTCCTCCTCTTCCTCCTCTAGCCCTCAGCCCTGTGGGTGTTCAAGGAGTGTGTCAAATTCGTGGGTCGTAAGCAGATTATCGGCCCTAAGGGAGACAAGACTGACTCCTTGGCCCAACTGATCCCCCTCCACGACCCTCTACGACCTTTCACGACCTTCCAATACCCCTCCATGATTTAACGACCCCGGGACTCTCTACGACCCCCCTCTGACCCTACGACCCCTATTGCTCAAGACCCCACTGACACTCCATGACCCATAACGACACTCCACGGCCCTCAACGACCCCGACCCATGACTAGACCAAGGGGCAGTCAAGCTCCTGTGTAGCATCTAGTATCATCCTCATCTTGCACCACCTTCACCTGACCTCCCCTCCTCCCTCTACCTCCCTCCACACCCTCATCTCGACCTCCTCATCCCTCCATCCACGACCCCCCTGCTCCTACACTTCTCCCACCCCTCCACCACGACCACCGGCCTCACCCTCCACCACGACCCCCACGTTCCCCCGTAATCCCCCAACCACAACTCCCCACACCCCTCTACCACGACCACCTCAACTCTCCTACGACCCCTCCCCACGAACCCCCACCTCCCCCCACTCCTCCACCAGACCCCCACACTCCCCGGCCCCCCCCACCTCCCACTTCTCCACCGACCCCACCCTACACCACAACCCCCCCTCCCTCGCACCCCTCCACCAGCCCCCCACCCCACACTCCCCACGACACACCTCCCACCCTCCCCCCCACACTCCCCCTCCCCCTACTCACACCCCGCTCCCTCCCCCCCACTCCCCACACCCCTCCCACCCCTCCGACCCCACACCCCTCCCACCACAGCCCCAACCCCCTCCACCACGATCCCGACCCACCACACCCCCACCACGACCCCCACTCCCCACCCCTCCACCACGACCCCACACCCCCACCACCACCCCTCACCTGATCCCCGACCCCACCCCCCACCACGGCCCCCAACACCCCGACCCCACTCCCCACACCCCTCCACCACAACCCCCACGCGTCCTTTCCAGGTATTTGCTAAGTCAATAGGCGAGGTGTTCACAGGTGGTGGCGTGTCCTCCAACCTGTCCTGGAGGTGGCGCTGCTCCTCCTCCACCGTCAGGAAGGTGTTGATATCCCTACAATAAACACAGCGCCAACACCAGCGATTAATAAGCTCCAGCGCGAGGCATCCAGTTCGCCAGGCGTTCTTTTTCAACCAGTGATGACATCTTTTTTTTTTTAGTGTGTGGAGAGAGAGAGAGAGAAGGTGTATGTCTGTGACAGCTGCGAGGTTTGTGTACGAATAAAAACAATCTCTCTCTCTCTCTCTCTCTCTCTCTCTCTTCTACCATCTTCCTCCTCCTTTCACCCTCTTCTTTCCCTTTTCTTCCTCCTCATACCCTTTTATTCACACCTTCATCTCCAACCTTCATCCTCACCTCTCATCCTTTGCGTCGTCTTTCTTCTTCTTCTCCTCTCCTCCTCCCCCTCTTTCGCCCGAGGGTGTGAAGGAGAGGAGAATACCTTACCACCATTGATTTATACTAAGCAGATTAGGCGGTGTGGCAAAGTGGACCAGGTGCTGTCTGCCAGGGGCGACACCGCGTGCTTTTAACACCACCTCTTCTTCTTTACCGAGTCCTTACCTGTCCAACACCTGCGTCGCCTCCTCCTCCTCTGTCTCCTACCTCCTCCTCCTCCTCCTCCTCCTCCTCCCTCCTCCTCCTCCTCCTCCTCCTCCTCCTCCTCCTCCCTCCTCCTCTGTCTCCCTTCCCTCCTCCTCCCTCTCACCTCTCCAAAGCTCTTCATTATTAAGGACATTCGCTTGTGTTTTACACCTCTCCTCCTTCTCTCCCTTCCTCCTTACCTCCCTCTCCTCCTCCTTCCCTCCTCCCTTCTCCCCTTTGTCGTGTCGAGTCTGTTGTATTTTCTCCTTTTGCTGTTTTTTCTTTTCTTTTTCTATCTGTCTGTCATTCTCTCTCTTTTGTGCCTTTCTGTTTATCTGTCTATCTCTTTTTCTTCCACTGTTTATTAATTTATCTCTATGTATTTTCACTGCTTCTCTCTCTCTCACCTGCTGAAGGCGTAATAATAGACTCATTTCACTTCTATCTTAATTCTTCCCTCATTAACCTCTCTATGCCTCTTTTATCATTATATCTCTCTTATTTTTATATTCTTATTATCTTCTTTTTTGCCTTTTTTGTGTCATTTATCGATTTATTTATATTTTAGATCATTTTGTTATTTTCCTTAGCACAGTATTTCCTTATTTATCCCTTTTATGTCTATTCCCATTTCATTCTTTTATTGTCACCTTTTCTGTGCCTCATTTATCACATTATTTCGGTATCTGTTTTTTTCTTTTTCCTTTATTCTTCTCTTTCGTTTATTTTTACTCTCTCTTTGTCTCCTGTGCTGCATTATTTCGGTATTTATCAAGTGTGTGTCTCTTCTATTCCTTTATTTTTTGTTATTTTTGCCTTTCTCTGTCTCATTTAGCGTTCTCTCTCTCTCTCTCTCTCTCTCACCTGTCCTTTTTTCCTTCACCTGTCCTGTCTTTCACCACCTGTCTCCCACCTGCTCTTTATTATTGACAAACTTCCCCTGTTTCTTTCTCTCTTCTCTCCGTTTTCTTTAACATCTTTTATTGTGTGTTTTTTTTTTACCTGTACGTCGGAAGGTCTGTTCTGGTTCGTCTGTGTCTGTCTTGGTCTGTCTGTGTCTGTCTGTGTTAGTATGTTGACAAAATAAGAATTGACTTATTCATTTTACTTCACATTTCTTTATCTTTATTATTTACTTATTATTCATTTATCTTATTCACCCGTTATTCATTCTTATTTTCTTATACATACGCTTTATCTAGTTGACTAAAGAACCAGTGGAAAGGAAAATAGAAGCTCTCTCTCTCTCTCTCTCTCTCTCTCTGTACCCTGGTAGTGACTGGTCAGGGATGACTGGTCTGACTGGCTCCTCCTGGTCTGGGTCGTTCACACAGTCGTCAATATGTTGTGGTGTTTTTTGGGGGGGAAGTCGACGATACAGTATGCAGGTTGACCAGTGGCCGTGTACAGCTTGTTGACCCATCTGTAAACACCAACACTGTCACTTACTACACTTAGAGTTTTACCATGTTTTTATTTATGTGTGATTTTCTTCTTTTTTTTTGTGTGTGTGTGTGTGTGTGTGAGGATATTTTCTGATATACGTGTACATGTAAACTCCATGCTGGTGTCTGTATTTAAAGTACGTGAACGCCCTTGTCATAGCTTGTGTACACTCTGGAGCGCCTTGCTGTGGTCTATGTACACGAGAAAGCCTTTACCTGGTGGTTCTGTGTACACGTGAACCCTTTGCCAGAGTCTATGTACACACAAACACCTCCCATGTGTACCGTGCGCTAGCCGGGGTCCTCATCCACTGTATCGAGCCAATAGCAGACCTAAATCCTAATAAATCTTGTGTTTGTATATATCTAGCGAGTAAACACGGTCAGCCAGCCAATCAGGGCCGGCGCTTCTCCCGCCAAACCGAAGCTCCTCAGTCATTGGTCATCCTGCCTTGCTCCTCGTCTAGAGCCTGAAGCCCCATAACAAGGCGTGTTTTTCCGGTATTTTTGTGTGACTTACGTTGACGCAATATTGGCTACCATGTTGACGGATTTTTCTGGACTTGTTGGGTGTTTAAGACGCCATGTTTGAATAGATACTTTAACATAGCAGTGCAGAGGAGATTGACGTATTGTAAGTTATATATCTCAACTTTTTAGTATAATTTTCGTTGTCAACCTTTATCCATCAACCATCGCCAACATTTTCCATCAACAATTATACCTACTAACCATCGCTAATTATACCTATCTATCATCAATTATACCTACTATATCTCGCCAATTATACCTGCTGTTCTTCGCCAACTCAATACTCTCCTCATCGCCAAGTTTACGCACTTGTGTCGCGGCGAATCGAGTGTTTTGACAGACTCGCCCGTCCCTGTGTGTAAACGACCCAACTACCTCGTCAGACCTCCAACAACCTCGTTACACAAGACCCACCAAGGCTCTTCCATCAACAACTATTGTACCAACCTATTTTAATATTTCGTCCTGGAAGAAAAAAAAACAGTGTTATTGTTCATACCTGGAAAAAAATATTATGGTGATCATCCTGGGAAATAAAGACTATTATGTCGTTGTTGCCCTAGAAGAAAAATAATATCTTAGTCCATACTGGAAAAAAATCACAATTGGTTTGGTTTTTTTATTCTAGAAAGAAAATCATTGTCTTTGTTTGACATGGAAAGGATAAACAAAAAAATAGTGTTTAAGTTCATCCTGGAAAAAAACCCAGTGAAAATCTTGTACATCCTGGAAAACTAATCGATCTCCTTAGTTTATATATATTTTTAGGAGGGGGAAAAACTCGAGACCATATTTTTGCCTGTCTGTGTACATCCTTGGGGAAATAATCCCTGACCACTGCGTTCATCCTCAGATAAAAACATGGTCAGGTCTTTCCCTCTGATTTCTCCTCTCTCTCTCTTTCTCTCTTTCTCTCTCTCTTTCTCTCTTTTCCCATTTCTCTCTCTCTCTCTCTCTCTCTCTCTCTCTCTCTCTCTCTCATTATTTTACCAGATTTTTCAAGCACATATAGTAAACATTACCTACTCTATATTAATGTTATCTTATGCTAAATTATATCCAATAATATATCCCATAATATAGATAATGAGGAGCCAATGTAGTAATTTCCCTTTATATTAATTATATATATTTTCCTTTCCAGTTCCGTCTAGTAAATATATGATCTCTTGAATCCCAGTATGCAAAAGTGAGGAAACGAGTAAGTACCGTTGAATATTTCTACTTGGCACTTTCTTGGCACTTTCTTGGCACTTTCTTGGCACTTTCTTGGCACTTTCTTGGCACTTTCTTGGCACTTTCTTGATACTTTCTTGGCACTTTCTTGGCACTTTCTTGATACTTTCTTGGCACTTTCTTGGCACTTTCTTGATACTTTCTTGGCACTTTCTTGATACTTTCTCAACACTTTCTTGACACTTTCTACATTTAGTCTTCCTCATACTCTAGTTAGAAAGGAAAGTAGAGTTAGAAATGTTAATGTAAAAGCCTTGAATCATTAGGTTAGGTTTGGTTAGGTTAGGTTAGGTTAGGTTAGATTGAGGTTGAGAAAAGGTTAGGTTAGGTTAGGTTAGGTTTAGACAGGTCCAACTTGAATACTATTACAACTTACAGGTCTCTTTAGTTAGTTAGTGTGTTATGATAAATGATTTACGTGGAGCACAAACCTTGACCCTGGCCTCCTTACCTGAGCCTTCATCGACCCACTGATGTACAGGTTAAGTGTAATTATATCCTGCTTATTGAGGTCTTAACTGTAATTATATCATGTAATTTTTTTTAGGTTAACATGATAGATTTTTTTCCTCACTAGATAGATAAATATTTTATTATATCCATGCGTAGTTGTATTAACTTATTATATCTTTTTAACATGATGATTTTTCCTCACTAGATAGATAAATATTGTTGTTTATGTTGACTGATTCAGTTTGATCTTATGTTGTTTCTGAAATGCCTCGTGTAAACATGGCAGTGATGTTAATCTATCAATTTAACTTCTGAACCACTGATTTAACTTCTCAACTACCAATTAAAGTCCTAAACAACCATTTTAACCTCTCAACTACCAATTAAACCCCTGAACTACTAATTTAACCCCTGAACTACTAATTAAAACCCCAAACTACCAATTAACCCAACCAAAACCTCTCAACTACCAATTAAACCCTGAACTACTAATTTAACCCTGAACTACTATAAAAACCCCAAACTACCAATTAAACCCCAACCACCAATTAAAACCCTCAACCACCAATTAAACCCCCTCAACCACTAATTAAACCCTCATTCACCAATTTAACCTCCCAACCGCCAATTTCACCCCACTTTACACACTTCCTATTTTCTGTATTAACGACCTAATTTTCCTCGACTGGCACCCATAAATCAGGAGCGAGTTAATGGGTAGTTGGCTTGTTTGTCCACCAACCATCGCTTATCGTACCAACCACCACCACCATCCGTTATATTACAGGGTGTGGTATATTAGCTGTGGTTATATTACAGGCTGTAGTATATTACAGGCTGTGGTTATATTACAGGCTGTGGTATATTAGCTGTGGTTATATTACAGGCTGTGGTATATTAGCTGTGGTTATATTACAGGCTGTGTTATATTAGCTGTGGTCATACCTTATACACCACATTTATATAACAAGAGGTATAATGCGTTAATGGGTGTTGTAACGCTAAGGTGTGACGCAGGTGTGATGCTCAGGTAACAAAAGTGTGACGCTTAGGTGGTAACAGGTATGATGCTCAGGTGACAAAGGTGTGACGCTTAGGTGGTAACAGGTGTGATGCTCAGGTGACAAAGGTGTGACGCTTAGGTGGTAACAGGTATGATGCTCAGGTGACAAAGGTGTGACGCTTAGGTGGTAACAGGTGTGATGCTCAGGTGACAAGAGGTGTGACGCGGAGATGGTAACAGGTGTGATGCTCAGGTGACAAGAGGTGTGACGCTTAGGTGGTAACAGGTGTGATGCTCAGGTGACAAGAGGTGTGACGCGGAGGTGGTAACGATTAGGTGTTTGTAGTTAAGAGTTTTGTTGACAGATATTGTGGAGAGAGAAGAGAGAGAGAGAGAGAGAGAGAACATGGCGTAAGATATAAAGAAACAGAAGAGATAGATAGATAGAAAGATAGATAGATAGATAGACAGAAGGAGCAATAGACAGAGATAAATATTGGCTGATAGTTAAATTGAGAAAGAGAGAGAAAGAAAAAAATAGACAGAAGTGGAGATAGAGAGGGAGGAAGGAGAGGGTTAGAGGGGAAAGAGAAAGTGAGAGGGGAAGGAGAGAAAGGGGAGAGGAATACAAGAGAATAAAAAGGTGAGAGAGAAATGAGAGAATGAGAAGGGAGGAGAGAGGACGGGAGGGGAAGAAAGAGAGGGAGAGAAGGAGAAAAATAGGAGGTGAGCGGGTGAGAGGATGAGAGAGAGAGAGAGAGAGAGAGAGAGAGAGTTGCGCGCTGTGAAGATTCAGAATGCTCTTGTGTGTGTGTGTGTGTGTGTGTGTGTGTGTGTGTGTGTGTGTGTGTGTGTGTGTGTGTGTGTGTGTGTAATGAGAAAAATAATAAAGTGTTTCTTCTCATTTTATTTCCTATTAATATATACAAATATATTTTTTATGTAACAACAATTTTAATTATGTTAAAAAAATTTCCTCACTATTACGCAACGACGAACTTGACAACTTTTATGAAACAATTAAAAAAGGTTAAGAATATGTTGTTGTTTGTTGTTGTTGTTGTAGTTGTTTTTATTTGTCGATAGCGTGTGTCACCATCAGCATCCTCATCATCCTTATCATCATCATCACAATCACTATCATCATCATCATCATCATCATCATCCTTACGTCTCCCTTAATCATCATCATCATACTTACGACTCCCATCATCATCATCATCATCTCATACATACGACTCCCATCATCATCATCATCATCATCATCATCATCATCATACTTACGACTCCCATCATCATCATCATCATCATCATCATCATCATCAGCCTTACGACTCCCATCATCATCATCATCATCATCATCATCATCATCAGCCTTACGACTCCCATCATCATCAGCATCATCATTCCACCCACACACTACCCACACGCTACCCACACACTACCCACACACTCTCTGTCCACCACCTAAAAGACATCCACACTATGACCTCACTGTTGGTAGGGGGAAACATTTCAGTAACTTAATGAACTAAAAACTCTTCCAGTCATTTTCTAACAGATAAGAAAACACACGTTGGTCGTAGTTGCTTCGTGTAGTACTCCTGTCAGCGCATAGTTAAGGCATATGAAACAACACCCTCAATAAAGATGAACGCTACCTGTCAATCAGTCAGGTAACGCAGAGAGGAAACTGTCTAGGTAACATAGTCAATTTCTTCGTCTCATATTTGGTGGAAGTTACCTCGGTAAACATTAACGTGAGTCTACCTTCTAACATTTACTTCCATAAACATCTCACTGTAAGTCTACCTGGTGAAAATTAAACATTGGAAAAGCACCTTCGAAGATCTATGTTTACACCCATGAATTGGAAGTCATCGTAATCCAGGCTTTTAGAATCCTTGGCCGGTGTGAGCTGGGAAGACAATCTGGCGTCGTGAAAGCAAGAGGTGGTTGACCCTTCCTCTCTGAGAGCGTCTGGTCGTGGCTCAGAGTGTAGGAGTTAGTCACCTGTCTGTCCATTACGTAATTGCAGGTTACTGAAGCAACTCACCCGGTGAAGGAGGCAGGAGGAGGAGGAAGAGGAGGAGGAAGAGTGAGGAGGAAGAAGAGTGAGGAAGGAAGGTATTTTGAACTAAGTAGAAGCGAGCAGATTGCCTCTTCCAGGTCTTGATGGTGTGGAAGGATGATGGTCTAGTGAGAGGGTGATGATGTAGTGTCAGGGTGATGGTGTGAGAGTGATGGTCTAGTGGGAAGGTGATGGTGTGATGGTGTTAGTGTGGTTTGAGGGTGAGGGTGATAGTGTTAGTATGGTGTGAAGGTGATGATGTTAGTGTGAAGAAATTAAAAAGAAAAAAAAAAGAAAAACTCACTAAAGATCTTGGGTTCACTCTGGAATATATTGACGTTATCTGTGACTTCGCTGTGAGCCGTAATTAACAGAGAATATTGACACAGGCAAATAGGAGTTCTTGCTCAAGTCGACGAATAGAAAAAAAAATATGACTTGGAATGTTTGAGTGTTTCAGTGTTTGAGTTGAAGCAGAGGCGGCGTTAAGTGACCTTCTGGGTGTGTTCTGTCGCAGGCTGAAGCTCTTGTAACATTGATATAACACTCTTTAAAATATTCCTCACGAGATATAAAATTCAATAATGATTTACAATTTACAAACTACGTAATAATATGTCTTCTTGATTGACTTTTTCAGTGTTGTTATAGATTTTCGATACAATAATGGTAAAATAATAATAATAATCTAGTCAATTTTAATTATTATACGTATAGCTAATTTTGGTTATACGGTATCGTGAATGATTGTAAGTTGAGGATGTAAGTGTGTACATGTGTGTGTGTGTGTGTGTGTGTGTGTGTGTGTGTGTGTGTGTCTTATCACTTTTCCATTCTGTTTCCCCATTTGTCTTACACTATTCTTCCTGATACTCTTTCCCTAATGCTAAAGTATAGATTGATCCAGCTAACAAAAAAATAGGAAAAGTGAGAAAATAAAGTAAATATAAGAGAGTGAGTAAGGATAAAGAAGGCGAGAGAGTGAAGATAAAGAGAAAAGAGTAAGATAGACAGAAAGTAAATATGAGAGTGAGTAGGATCAAGAGAGCGACAGAGTTAAGATAGAGAGACAGAGAGAGAGGGAGTAAAGGTAAAGAGAGAGAGTTCAGTAATTTTGCCTTTTTTTCGAAATTGACAGAACTCAACTAACGACACTTGGCCACAGGGAGATTTAGACCAGACTCAGGGTGTGCAAGGGAGGTCTTGAAGGCAGGGGGAGAGCTTGATTTATGTATGGCTGGAATGTGAACTTTGGTGTGAGGGATTACTGGTCTCTGTGAACTCTTGGTATAGGACACCCAAGGCCAGGGAGCTCTCGGTCCAGGGAGCTGTCTATCTAGGGAGCTTTGGTACCAGGGGCTTTAGATCCAGGGAGCTGTCTGTTAAGGGAGCTTTGGTACCAAGGGCTCTAGATCCAGGGAGATGTCTATCTAGGGAGCTTTGGTACCAAGGGCTCTAGATCCAGGGAGATGTCTATCTGGGGAGCTTTGGTACCAGAGGTCTCTAGATCCAGGGAGATGTTTATATACGGAGCTTTGGTACCAGAGGGCTCTAGATCCAGGGAGATGTCTATCTAGGGAGCTTTGGTACCAGGGGGCTCTAGATCCAGGGAGGTGTCTATATAGGGAGCTTTGGTACAAGAGGACTCTAGATCCAGGGAGATGTCTGTTAAGGGAGCATTGATTCCAAGAGCCTTTCGACCCAATGGAGATATCAGTACAGGGAGCTTTGGTACCAGGGGGCTCTAGATTCAGGGAGGTCTCTGTTCAGGGAGATTTAATACAAGGGACTTAGAGATGCACTTTTCTTATTTTCTTTTCGACGGTTTAGACGAAACTTAGCGAAATGTGATCCATCCTCTCTCTCTCTCTCTCTCTCTCTCTCTCTCTCCACTCCACGATGAATATTAACTTCACACAAAGCATAAATTCTTTCGCCCATTTTCAGTTGAAGAAATCTTTTTCACAATATGACAAAGGTAAACGAAAACATTTTACCAGGAAAACATCTCAACAAAAACAAGAAAAACAAACACAAACACCAAAATAAAACACTCAGTGACGCGCCAAACAATGTATTTTTTTATTTATATATTTTTTTAACAGAGAATTTCGTCCGTCGAAAATAAATAATTGAGTTTGAGGGTCACATGGACCATACCACCTCCACGATGGCCAATATGGTGGACAGTTACTGGCCCACACATCAGGGCCGTGGAGTTATCATGGCCAATGGAACGGTCATCGTGGGACAGAGAGATGATGGTTATGTTTTATCGCCCGTCAACACTGATAACTGTTGACTGGTCCCTTGCTGCCTGTCACTCACGTAATCCCACCTGTTGACTGCTCCCGTTACTGTTGACGAATAAAAAAATCCCAGCTATTGGTGGACCTGTATCTGTTGTCCATATAAAACTCAGTATATGACTAATATCCTAAAGGCTGTTAGTCACACAAACCAAACTGTCGACTGGCATGTTGCTGTCAGACTTAAAAACCCACGGGTCAGTCATAAAAGTCTCAGCTGTTGATGGGTCCTTACATACTGTCCGCCATACAGCCCCAGCTTTTGACTGTTTCCTGTAAGCTGTCAGTCACACAATCCCAGCTGTTGACCATTGCTATCGGTCAACAAGCCCAGCCGGGGGAGTACTCAGTGGTACAATACAGGTAGTTTTAGTGTTGGTTCTGAGCTCATCCGGGTACACGTGTGACCATGATGAGCACAGTGAGGCAGATTATGTGTACACGGGCTTTGTGAAATAGGTGTGCAGGTGTCGAGTATAACAGGTGTACAAGTGTCGAGTATAACAGGTGTACAAGTGTCGAATATAACAGGTGTATCGAGTATAACAGGTGTACAAGTGTCGAGCATAACAGGTGTACAAGTGTCGAGTATTACAGGTGTACAAGTGCAGGGTAAAATAGGTGTATAACAATAGTGAAGGCAATGTATAACGATTGAGTGAAAAGATATCTTATAGTTAATAAATGTTATATTTCATGAGGAATTATTTCAGAACAACACGATAAAAAAAAATCATTAAAATACAGCGAAAAAAATCTAAGTAAAAAAACCTACATTCCTTGGCCTTACCTACACGACAGCAACGTTTTGTATACCTGTGAGAGAGTCAGATGTGTATGTGTGGGTAAGTGACTGTATCTTAACTGAAATACATAACGTTAATCCCTGATACAGAAATTAAAACTACAGTAAGTAATCATACATAAAACTGGAGAACAAGCCCCACCAGAGCCTCAGCCAATCACGGTAGTCAGAGTGCTAGATGTAACCATTGAACTGCTTGTTACATATTCTGCAGGTGTTCTAACCACTTGACGTCATGACTCGAGGGTACAAGATGATGGTCTGGGTCAGTTACCGTCGGGAGTTGACTGGTGTTGGGTGTGTGTGTGGTGACGGGATACCACTGGACAAATCCCACTGGACAAATCCCACCTGACAAATCCCACCTGACAAATCCCACTGGACAATCCCACCTGACAATTTAACATTATTTTCGTAAACTTGTACAATTTATTTTCACTTCTTGCATTACCGGATTCACTTTGTGCATTAAAACAAACATTGGTGACGACACACACACACACACACACACACACACAAACACACACTCATCAAACACTACTTAAGGTGGGATTGTGTCGTGGGTGGGTAGGGTGTGTGTGTGGGTGTGTCGTGCGGTTAACTGGATAATGTTCGTGATTTTGTTTACGTCTCGGTTGTTGCTTCAGAGTCGTGAGTCGGTGCTTCAGTCAGTGCTTCAGTCGGTGCTTCAGTCAGTGCTTCAGTCGGTGCTTCCTTCGGTGCTTCAGTCAGTGCTTCAGTCGGTGCTTCAGTCAGTGCTTCAGTCGGTGCTTCAGTCGGTTCTTCGTAACAGGTATGGGTGATAATTGTGTTTGTATTTAATATTCATCATCTCCATCATTGCACTATCACCACCACCCTCACCACCACTACCACCACTATATCCACCACCTCCTTCATCACTACTCCACCATCATTACACCACCGCCACACTACCTCCATCACTACCACCACCACCACTATACTACCACCACCCCCGTGAACCCCCGTGAACCATGAACCCGACCAGGTGGACCCCCGTGAACCGTGAACCCGTCCAGGTGAACCCGACCAGGTGAACCCCGTAAACTATGAACCCGACCAGGTGAACCCCGCGTAAACACCTGAACCCGACCAGGTGAACCCCCGTAAAACATGAACCCGACCAGATGAACCACCGTAAACATAGACCCGACCAGGGTGAACCCCGTGAACCATGAACCCGACCAGTGAACCCCGTGAACAGACCGCCAGACCCGACCAGGTGGACTAATGAACCCGACCAGATGAACCCCCTTAAAACATGAACCCAACCAGGTGAACCCCCGTGAACCATGAACACGACCAGGTGGGCCCCGTGAACCCGTCCAGGTGAACCCCAGTGAACCATGAACCCGACCAGGTGAACCCAACCAGGTGAACCCGACCAGGTGAACCCAACCAGTTGAACCCGACCAGGTGAACCCAACCAGTTGAACCCAACCAGTTGAACCCATCAAAGACCATAAGCTTCATCAAACACTTCACAAACCCATTAATGGAGGATTTTGTGACCCTTTTAATGTCAATTTTGTGGGATTACTGTGTTGTTATCGTGAGTCGCCATACAGTGCCATTGAGTGCCACATTTGTTGTCATAAGTCGCCATACAGTGTCATAATGTCACATTTGTTGTCATGAGTCGCAATACAGTGCCATTGAGTGCCGCATTTGTTGTCATAAGTCGCCATACAGTGTCATAATGTCACAATTGTTGTCGTGAGTCGCCATACAGTGCCATTGAGTGCCGCATTTGTTGTCATAAGTCGCCATACAGTGTCATAATGTCACAATTGTTGTCATGAGTCGCCATACAGTGCCATGGAGTGCCGCATTTGTTGTCATAAGTCGCCATAAAGTGCCACGAAGTGCCCGAATGGATTGCCCTGTTACGTCACATGAGATTGTTCAACTATTTTGTCATACATAGCTAATATATCTGGCCTAATAAGGGGATAATTATATAGTGTTAGGGAAAGAGACAGACAGACAGACAGACAGAAAACATATCAGACAGACAGACAGACAGACACGCAAGGGAAGTGAAAAAGTGTATCAGTAGACTAGAGGGACAGAGGCACCCTCGTGTTCTGCCGTACCATCATTTATCTTCATATAGTAGTATACAGTGCCACTATGATTGTCGCATAAGTGTCATACAGTGCCACTATGATTGTCGCATAAGTGCCATACAGTGCCACTATGATTGTCGCATAAGTGCCATACAGTGCCACTATGATTGTCGCATAAGTGCCATACAGTGCCACTATGATTGTCGCATAAGTGCCATACAGTACCACTATGATTGTCGCATAAGTGCCATACAGTGCCACTATGATTGTCGCATAAATGCCATACAGTACCACTATGATTGTCGCATCAGTACCATACAGTGCCACTCTGATTGTCGCATCAGTGCCATACAGTGCCACTATGATTGTCGCATCGGTGCCATAGGTGCCACTCTGATTGTCGCACATCAGTGCCATACAGTGCCACTATGATTGTCGCATCAGTGCCATACAATACCACTATGATTGTCGCATCAGTGCCATACAGTGCCACTATGATTGTCGCATAAGTGCCATACAGTGCCACTATGATTGTCGCATAAGTGTCATACAGTGCCACTATGATTGTTGCATCAGTGCCATACAGTGCCACTATGATTGTCGCATTAGTGTCATACAGTGCCACTATGATTGTTGCATCAGTGCCATACAGTGCCACTATGATTGTCGCATCAGTGCCATACAGTGCCACTCTTCTACCATCTACTCCTACCCCTTCCTCCTGCTCATTTTCCTCTATTTTTCCTCTCTCCTCCCGACTCTTCCTACCCCCTTTTTCCTCATCACTCTTCCTCCTCCTCGTCACCCTTCCTCTTCCTCCTTCCCACTTCTCTTCCCCACTCCTCCCCACTCCTCCTCCTCCTCATCACAGCTCAAGTCCCGCCTGTATTTGTCTTTCATCATTCCTCCACCATTGAGTTTAGTTGTTTTGAAATCTCTGGGTATTTGGGGTCGTCAGGAGTTAGTGAGACCCGTGGGTATGGTGGTACCTGGGTATGGCTGGGCATGGCTACCTGAGGATGTCTGGGTATGGGAGGGTGAGGTTCAGAGACAGACATACCGACAGACATTCAGACAGACGCTTCAAAAATACTCAGACACTCAGACAGACATATAAACTCGGACAGATAAAGACAGACAGACATAGACAAAACATGAGAAGGAATGAAAGGTGGAGGGAAAAGGAAAGACGGAAGTAAAAGTGAGATAGGGAGAGAAAGTGAAAATTAGAGAAGGAAAGGAGGAGAGAGATTGAGAGTGAAAGTTACGTAAGTGAAAGAGTGACAGTGAGAGAATGTGAGTGAGAGAAGAGGTAAAGAAAGTTGATTTAGTCTTTAGAAAGAATGATATAGGGAAGGAGAGAGAGAGAGAGAGAGAGAGAGAGAGAGAGAGAGAGAATAAATTGAGATGGAGAAAAAGTGGGAGAGATGGAAAGACATACACACACAGAAAGAGAGCATACCAGAGTGAGTGAGTGAGTGAGTGAGTGAGTGAGTGAGTGACAGGTAAGACATCACACGTACACCCTGGCCAGAGAGATAAAATACTCGACAGTGTGAGGAGTAATCTGGCCAAGGGCTCTTAATCCTAATGACGGGAGCTCAAGGACCACTTACTCCTGCAGGGTTGTGGGAGGCGCTCAAGGACCACTTACTCCTGCAGGGTTGTGGGAGGCGCTCAAGGACCACTTACTCCTGCAGGGTTGTGGGAGGGCTCAGGACCCCTGCCTGCAGGGTTGTGGGAGGCGCCAGGACCACACTCCTGCAGGGTTGTGGGAAGGCGCTCAGACCACTTACTCCTGCAGGGGTTGTGGGCAGCTCAAGGACCACCTCCAGCAGGGTTGTAGGAGGGCTCAGACCACTGCCTGCAGGGTTGTGGGAGGCGCTCAAGGACCACTTACTCCTGCAGGGTTGTGGGAGGCGCTCAAGGACCACTTACTCCTGCAGGGGTGGGAGGCGCTCAAGGACCACCCCTACTCCTGCAGGGGTTGTGGGAGGCGCTCAAGGACCACTTACTCCTGCCAGGCGCTCAAGGACCACTTACTCCTGCAGGGTTAGGAGCGCTCAGGACCACTTACTCCTGCAGGGTTGTAGGAAGGCGCTCAAGGACCACTTACTCCTGCAGGGTTGTGGGAGGCGCTCATGACCACTTACTCCAGCAGGGTTGTGGGAGGCGCTCAAGGACCACTTACTCCTGCAGGGTTGTGGGAGGCGCTCAAGGACCACTTACTCCTGCAGGGTTGTAGGAGGCGCTCAAGGACTACTTACTCCAGCAGGGTTGTGGGAGGCGCTCAAAGACCACTTACTCCTGCAGGGTTGTGGGAGGCGCTCAAGGACCTAACCTAACCTAATACAACCTATTCTAACCAATCCCATCCTTACCTAACCTACCCTAACCAGTCCTATCCTAACCAACAATAACCTAAGCTAACCATCACAACCTAACCTAACCTAACCTAACCAAAACACTATAACTCGTAACTCTCGCCTCAGGCCTAAGGATAGACAAACATTCATACAACACAATGGTCTTATATAAATGTTTTATTATTCATACGAGGGGAAAAATGTCTACTATCTCTCATGTATTAGTAGAGCGAGGGGAGGATATGGTGGTAAAGTCTCTTTCTCTCTCTCTCTCACTTCCACTCGCACTTTATCTTACTCTGCATCTATCAGTATATCTATCTCTGTCTCCCCCTCCCCCTCCCCTCCCCTCCCCAACCCCTCCGCTCCCCACACCCCTCCCTCACTCCCCCAACTAGTCCATTAGCGTCGGTGGGAGTGAGAGGCGGCACTGGCTGGTGTACCATCAATCACAGCTCCACACCAGCAATAAATATTATCTACAAACATCAAGTAATTTGTCATAATTATACTCGCGACAGATTTCCACTAGACTAGGCTGTATGAGTCGGCCCCAGGCGAGGTGTATGTGGGGAGGGGAGGAGCAGGGGAGGGTGGGAGGGGAGGTGTGGGGGAGGGTGGGAGGGGAGGTGTGGGGAGAGAAGTGGTGGTGGGTGTTGGGAAGTGGTACATGTGGGTGGAGAGCTAGTGTGGTTTGAGGGTGGGGAGAATGGTGGGTGTTGGGTGTTAAGGAGTGTGTGCGTCGTGGGGAGAGAGAATATGAGAGGGAGAAGAATGAGTGAAAGAGGGGAGAGAAATGAAGGAGGTAGAGAGAGGTAGATGAATAAAAGAGGGAGATGGGAGAGGAATATGTAAGAGAAAGATGTGATGATAATGAGAGGGAGGAATTGGTGAGAAAACGGAAAAGGTGAGAGAGAAGGTGAGTGGAGAGGAAGGAGAGAGGGAAATATGGGTTGAGAAGAGAGGGAAAGAGAGAGGAAAGGATGGGAGATAAGAGAAAGAAAAGATAAATAAAGAGAAAATTGAGACAGGTGGGTTACGTTTTAAGGTAAATTTGGGTTTTAATTAGTGTCACCTGCCATAATTAGATACACACCTGTAATTACTATTTGTCCGTTTATAAACTACGTACGGTACTTATTATACTCGTTGAGGGATTCCATAAATATCAATAACTTCTCTACTAATTACTGTTTATGTTAAAATTAACCTGTTTATGTATAGTAATTAACTTGTTTGTGTAACAATTATCCTGGTCAATTACCCTGTCTCCACTAATGATTGTTTGTATGCTAATTAATTTGGATAGTAATTAATCTGATCAATAATCCTCTCTACTAATGATTGTTTATGTAATTATCAACTTAATCATCAACTAACTAATTATTATCTATGTATTTCAATTATTGCGTCTCAACTAGGATCAAGTTTGTTACGTTTGGTTACGTTACGTTAGGTTACGTTACGTTACGTTAATGGTGTATAACCCTTTGAGAACTCCTATAGTCTCCATGGTCGTCCTCCACTAAGTCTCCAACACACCCTCAAAGGTAGTGTGTGTGTGTGTGTGTGTGTGTGTGTGTGTGTGTGTGTGTGTGTGTGTGTGTGGTGCGTCATACAGGCTGTTGTGTGGCCCACTAATACTCTTTCTTGTGAGGCTCGCATACACACACACACACACACCTCATATTTGGAGGCCGTCATCCGTGAGGTATTATTGAAGGAGAGGGTGGAGCATGGTGGTGTTCTCAGAGGCTCCAAGAGTTCTTTCAAGTCCAAAAAAAATGCATTTCTCTATGTTATTTTGGGAAGGGGAGGAGGGAGAGGGTAGGGGAAAGGGGTAAGGGAAGTAGAGGGGGAGGAGGAGAGGGTAGGGGAAAGGGGTAAGGGAAGTAGAGGGGGAGGAGGATGACGGGAAGGAGGAGGGGGTGACGGAAGTGTAGGGAGTGTCGTAGGAGGGGTTGGATGAGAATGGGGTGGGGAGGAGGAGGATGGGGAAATGATGGGGAAGAGGAGGAGGGTGGGTAGGGGAAGGTGGAGAATGGTTATGGTGCTAGAAGGAAGAATAAACACAGTGGATAGACAGAAACTAACAATAACTCCACAAAATTTCGCGTTACGTAAATAAAACGAAGGATCTCACCGTGTTGACATCCCAAGAGGCAGCGGGACACTATACCTGTTGGTGAATAATTGGGGGTTTAAACTGATTTTCATTGATGGTAAAGGAAACTAGCACAGTCCTTGAGTCAGTATACGAGGGAGAGAAATGGTGTGGTGTGGTGTGGTGTGGTGTGGTGTAGTGTAGTGTGGTGTGGTGTAAAATTATTCCTCCCTGACTCAAGATTGATAAAAAGGATTTTAAGCCATGGTTGAGTCTTGCTACAAACCCGCCGCCATTTTGTCTACCATATTAGAAGTGTATCAAATAAATGCGTTGTCAGATATAGTTAAAGGAGACATCAAGAGCTTCACACACTACTGGCTCTCATTGTATTCATAAGTAGAATTCAAATCGATGTAGAATGAAATAGACATACTGTTATTTATGTAGAATAGAATCCACATTTAGAGGCGTTAATTACATGTCTTGTGCCCAGTACTCTACAAACTATAAACTACAGCATGAATATTAATAGACAGTTAACACCTAGTCTGTTTTGTATACGTCGGGGAGGACAGGTGTGTATTCTGTTAAGTGTTCTCACCTGGGCTGAGGTAACACCCACCTGCAAATTTCCCGGAAGCTCTCATGTGTGTGTGTGTGTGTGTGTGTGTGTGTGTGTGTGTGTGTGTGTGCTTGGCTTATGTTACATTACTGTGAGTATATTACATATTAACGTGTGCCTCCAGCCCCTTCTGCCACCTGTTGTACCTCACCCATCATAACCAACAGGTGTTGTGTTTATAATTACATTCCCTACAAGGTGTGTGTGTCATCCTAATTAATGTACCATAGAGGAAATAAATTAACCACAATAAATTTATTAATGTTTCACCTTTAATAAAATACTAGTTGGTGGTTCTATGTAAAGACGATGGCTCAGTTCTCAATAGCATACGATGTTTTAATTCTTGTGGCATCTTGGTATTTTATAAGACACCTGATATAGCACACTAAGGTATATATAGTACACTGTGTATTATGGTATTACATCGTATATAAAACCCTCATTATAAAAATAACCCCCACCCGAAAAAAAATGAAAATAAGTCAATAGCAACTAGCAATGTCTGGCCTCTGTGGTAAAACTTGGTGAGGCATGAAGGCATAAATACACCTGTTTACTGGAGCTACGCCAAGCAGTAGTCATTTAGCCCATTAACTGCCCTATCAATTCAACAAACAAACTACCTCACACTTAATAAATAAAACGACTATTTTACACGAGTTCTCTTCAATTTATAGCTACGATACTTTTTTTTTTTTATGTTTTATACTCGAAATATTTTTTTTAGTGTCGCCGTTGGCCACCAGGGGCGACCATCTGGCCACTAAATGTAAATAAACAAACCCAATATTTCCCGCGTTTTTTTTTTTTTTTACCCTAGTAACTGAGGGGCCGACCAGCTGACTGAGAAATATAAATAAACAAACCCCTAATTTCCCGCGTTTTTTCCCCCCACCAGTAACAGAATGGACACCCAGCACAACACAAACTTTTTCTTTGTGGCAATTGAAAAGTTGTTCAAGTCGCCGCCAAAAGGTTAACAAAGTCAAAATTGTTTCCCCGATT
Source organism: Homarus americanus (assembly GCF_018991925.1). NCBI lineage: Eukaryota > Metazoa > Arthropoda > Malacostraca > Decapoda > Nephropidae > Homarus > Homarus americanus. The sequence continues at coordinate 133,035 of NW_024744657.1, forward strand.
CTTTCATTTCTTTCATTGGGTTGTTAGTCAATATATTAATTCATTTATTTGTGGTTCAGCGTTCCTCACTCCACTGCCCTCCACTCCTCCACCTTACTGAAAGAGGAAGGAGAGGTGGAGAAGGTGGAGGAAGGAGAGGTTGAATAGGTGATGAAGGAAGGAGAGATAAAGTCGGTGGAAGGTGGAGAAGGAAGGAAGAGTAGGGAGGAAGGAAGGAAGAGAAAGAAAGAAGGAAGAGTAAAGAGGATGGCCGCGTGTTAAGGGAGTGAGGGGGGAGGTTAAAAATTTGACGCTCCTCTCCCCCTCCTCTCCTCTTCTCCCCTCTCTATCCCCACCCTCCTTCTCTCTTCCCTCCATACCCCCGCCCTCATCCTCTCCCTCCCCTCTCATCCCCCTTCACCCCCTCTTCCCTCACCCCTTCAACCCCCCTCATGGCCAGGTAAGTGACAGGTGCCCATCAAGGTGAGAGTTTTTAGGGGGTGACTGTGTGAGGGGGAGGGGGGGGGCTCCCAGGATACACTGTAATGTTGAGGTCCTGGGTTCGTGTCCCCAGCTATTAGTGGCCAACAAACTTATCCCTCACTCACCTGACCCCCCTCCCTCTCCTCACCCCTACGTTTCCCCCCTCCTCCCTCACCCCTCGACCCCCCCCCCCTCCCTCCTCCCCTCACCCTACGACCCCCCCTCCCTCTCCCACTCACCCTACGACCCCCTCCCTCTCCCTCACCCCTGACCCCCCTCCCCTCTCCCTCACCCTACAACCCCACCCCTCCCTCTCACTCACCCACGACCCCCACCTCCTCCCTCCTCACTCACCCTCCCCACCCCCCCTCCCTCCCCACTCACACCCCTAACCCCCCCCCCTCCCCTCTCCTCACCCCTACCCCCCCTCACTCACCCTACGCCCCCCCCCTCACTCACTCACTCACTCACCCTACGTACTCTGACTCATGTTTCGTCACCTTTATTCATTTACCTCACCCAAGATCTTGCCTCACTTCTCACCATGTCTAACCTTCACTTTACTTCACCCCTCACTCTTACTTCACCGTGTATCAATCCGCTCTATTATTATTATTATTATTATTATTATTATTATTATTATTATTATTATTATTATTATTGTATCAATGAAATACGTCATTAACACACACTATACATTAGCGTCAGTACCTGTGTCGCCTTTACCCTCAGTAATACTGCCCAGGTTAATTACTGTGGGAACCTGGGCGGGCGAGAACATTGGGCGGCACCTGGGTGGCTCCTAAACTCGACTGGGTGGTCTTAGTAGTATTCTGGGGGTGGCAAGGGTGTTGAGACGGATGGGTGGACGGCAAATGTGGTCTGAAGGATAGGTGGGCGGCAAGGGTGGTGAAACGGTTGGGTGGAATATTAAGATCCATAATAAAACCCACCTCCCAACCCACCATACAGCCCACCTCCCAACCCACCTCAACTCACCATAATATTAAGCACTACCGACGCCATTAAACAGGAATACCTTTAAAAATGGTCGAGATGTGTTAATGAGTGAACCTAAAACTGAGAGTGAGGCAGCTGCTAGTGACGGGCCAGTAGGGGGCGGCGGGGAGGGGCTGCAGGCTAGGGAGGGGCGGTCTCCTAGGGATGGATTGTGGGGTAGTTGGGGGTGTGGCGGCTTAGAGGGGCGAAGCGAGGGGTGGGGGTGTACTGAGAAAGGGATGGTGGTGGGGGAGGAAGCAAGGTAGGGTGAGGGAAGGGGGTGATATGAGGGGGCAGGTGTGGGGAGGCGTAAAGAAGGTAGGGAGAGTGATGGGTGGGGAGGAGATAGAGGTAGGTTAGGTTAGGGGGGGAGATGAAGGGAGGGTAGTGAGAGAGTATGGATCCTAGTGAGGGGAAATGGAGGCAGGGGAGGTGCAGGGAGTGACAGGGGAGGTGCAGGGAGTGACAGGGGAGGTGCAGGGAGTGACAGGGGAGATGGAGACATTACCCATTTAAACAGATAAGGTATAAGGTGTCCATTAGTTCACCGGTATAAGGGAGGCGAGGTAAGGGGCGCCCATTACCTGGTGGTGTGGTCATGAGTACTCACCATTAAGCAGTGGTTAAGGGAGCGCCATATACTCATTAGTTAATGACACAGTTGTAGGCCTGAGTGTTGACTGACTGACTGACCTCTTTATATAGTGGGGAGGAGTTACAGTAGATGGGGGGGTAGGAGGAGGAGAAAGGAAGCAGGTATATGAGAGAGAGAGGAGGGAGGTCGTCTCGTGTGCCCTCACTCGCCCAGCGGGAGTCGTATTATATATATAAACAATTTCCTGTTAATTAGGATTTACTTCTGGCCGGTAAACAGATAAATTTATCAACATTTCAGATGATTGTGTTAGGTGAATGTTAATGGTTACATTAATGGCAATATTGGTGATAAATACTGTATATATATATATATATATATATATATATATATATATATATATATATATATATATATATATATATATATATATATATATATATATATATATATATATATATATATATATATATATATTCAGCAGGTCGTCAAAAGCAGCCGTTGTCAGAGATAGTATTATTATTATAAGCCGTCACACATAAACAACATCACCGTAGTATTACAATATGACGAAATACATTATGAAATGTGTATATAAAAATACACAAGAGATGGATGATCTGCCACGCTGTAAAAGTTTGTGTATAATCGCTGGCCACACAAGTGACCGTGTGTGAGACAGCAACAGGTTAACACCCAACAAGAGTCATATTAAATATGACAACTTTTCGTTTTACATTAATGGTGAAAGTTTTGTCAGAAATTATTAGTAAACGTATCCTGAACTTTTAAAAAGCTTCTATTACGAAAACTAATTAAATGTGTTAAAAGACGCATCTGTTGGCTGAACCATAAACCTGTCTCTTGTTGTCTGGACGATAATGTTCTCTTATTTGCTCTATAAGATGAGTTATGTATGGGCCTAGTGTACATTGAGTGGATCTACAGCATATTATGGGGGTTTACAGTGTACGGTTTACAGTGTGCGGCTTACAGTGTGTGGTTTACAGTGTGTGGTTTACAGTGTGGGATATACACTGCGTGGTTTACAGTGTGGGCCGAGTAGTAACGACTAGAACCGGCTTGTTGTTGATCAAAGGAGCGAGAGATGAGAGAGTGACGAGGTGATGTTGGCGGCTGTCACTGGCAACCCCACCATGTGTGTGTGTGTGTGGGGCAAGATCACCTCCTAATGTTGCCATACTGAGTAACTTAGTTGAGTGTGTACAGTAGTATGGCAGCAACTCCCCCACCCCTCTCATGTTGCCCCCCACTCTTACCCTCCCTACCCCTGCCTCACCCCCTACCCCTGCACCTCACCCCCCTGCCCTACCCCCCCTGCATCCCTACCCCTCCTGCAACCACCACCCTGCCCCATCCCTCCCCTCTCCACCCCTACCCCCATCCCTCCCCTCTCCCCCCTCCCCCCCACCCCGCAGACCCGCAAAAATAAAATAGAAATAGAAATGAAAAAAGAAATTAAACTCCCACAAAAAAGTTTATCATCCTCGTCTTCATAATCGATAAAAACCCATTTTCCGGGGCGTTTAACGAGAGATATCAACCCTACCCTTCCTCCCCTTCACTCTCTCCCTCCCTCTCTCCCCCTCGTTTTGACTGTAATTATCTTAGATTTTTAATTAAGTTCATATGGGACGATGATGAGTATTTTAGTTCCCTCTGAATATTTTAGTTAACTGGTCGGCGGGTACCATTTATCTCTCTCTCTCTCTCTCTCTCTCTCTCTCTCTCTCTCTCTCTCTCTCTCTCTCTCTCTCTCTCTCCACTCCTTTTGTGTACTTGTTTATTTCTGTAACCTCTTTCAATAAGTATTTCACAAGTATTTTAGGTTTACAACAATAATAACCTAACCTAACAAAACCTAACCTAACCTGACACGACACAATAACACATTACAGTGACAAATGACACCGACACCTGACACAGTTGCACACACCTTTACTAATTAACTCATTAAGTCAGCGAGTCAACACAATAATCTTCCTAATGGTATGTTTCTTGTGTCATCTCAGGTACGGTGGCCAGGTGTTTCTCTGTGTGTGGCAGCCCGGGGTCATCCTTCCTCTTGGTGTGGACACTGAGAGACACATACTGATACGGACACATGTGGAGATACGAGGTGTGAGAAGGTGGTTAATACTGGTTGTTGTGGTGGTGGTAGTGAGTGGTGTTACCTGTGTCCACGTATAATACTTGATATCATACAGGAGTTACAGACTTTACACTAACTGTAATCTAACACAACTGTATGTAATGTAACTATTGCGTCACTAGAGAGTCTGAAATATTGATGACGAATGATGATGAACTTTGTTATAACTGACTGACTAAAGTAACAAGTTTGGTCATGTCCTGGGTTGACGTAGTCGACGGGAGAGAGGTCACACGGGGTCAACATAGGACAGATGAACAATAACTTTACATTTCTGAAGGTTTCGTATTATGCCAAGTGATTAGAGTTCCTCCTCTCCACGTTAGGTAAGAGCTTGTTGAATATTGATGGTAGAGTTTAGACCAGCTGTGTTGACACTACCAATGGTAAGATTTCATCACATTTTGTTTCCTCTGGTATATATTTCTGGGAACCTCCGCTGATCTGAGGCCAAAAATGTAATTGGTTCCAGTCGGTTGCCTCGTAGCACTCCACAATTAATGATGTCCCAGCCTGGCAAAATACCTTGGCTCTTGACCCTGTGCCAGCGACCTGAGAGGACAGTTTGAACGCAGGTAAATTATGATGGGTGGCACCCCTAGTCTATGTTGGTCTCGGGATCTACACAAAGATGTACAATTTTTTTTAGAAGATTTTTATTATTTTATTTACGAATCTATTGTGATTATTTTAACCCTCAAGAAAATATTAAAATAAGTCATAAGAATCAAATCAATGAATCGAAAGTTAATCTGAGGTTTAATCTAAGTCTCTGGGTGACAACTGATTGTAAAGTTTTGTGTTGCTCTACTCTGAACCCCTACTGGGATGTGTCTGATCTCCACCCCAGTGTTTTGGTGGTGTTGGTGTGTAGTTTGAACAGGTTAGGTTAGGTTAGGTTGGGTTGGGTTGGGTTGGGTTGGGTTAGGTTAGGTTAGGTTAGACGAGAAAATAAAACTAGGGAAATTATTGATTACTAAGGAAACTGATAATTATTTTGAGAAATCTTAAGGTCTTTTGTGCCTCTGACAGAAGGAGAAAATCACTTACTTTTTGGGGTAATTTGATAATTATTTTGGGGGAAATATTTCTGTTGGGTCTTTCTCTGGCGTGAAAAGAATCTGGATCCACCATTAGCTGCCGGTGTTGGAGCATGGAGCACTGTTGGAGCATAGAGCAGTGTTGGAGCACTGAGTCGAGGTGGGTGTGATGTTGGAGGTGGTGGAGACACGGTGATGGTAATGGCCGTGAAGAAATATTGGTTGTGGTGGTGTAGAGAGATAGTGATGGAGAAGGAGACAGTGGTGATGGTGGAGAGACAGTGGTGGTGGTGGAGAGACAGTGATGGTGGTGGAGAGAGACAGTGGTGGTGGTGGGAGAGAGACAGAGACAGTGGTGGTGATGGTGGTGGAGAGAGACAGTGGTGGTGGTGGAGAGAGACAGTGGTGGTGGTGGAGAGAGACAGTGATGGTGGTGGAGAGAGACAGTGGTGGTGGAGAGAGACAGTGATGGTGGTGGAGAGAGACAGTGGTGGTGGAGATATACACATCAGATGGACCAATAAGATACAAAGAGAATAAGAAACTTTTGTGAAGCATTTCTGTCTGTCTGTCTGTCTGTCTGTCTCTGTCTGTCTGTCTGTCTGTCTCACATAATTTTTAATTGTTGTTGTTCTCGTCTACACACTAACCTTATTACTGCGCTTCAAGACATTAATGTGTGTGTGTGTACAGTTGTGGGTTAGGGTTAGGTTAGGTTAGGTTAGGTTAGGTTAGGGTTAGGTTAGGGTTAGGTTAGGGTTAGGTTAGGTTAGTTAGGTTAGGTTAGGTTAGGTTAGGTTAGGTTAGGTTAGGTTAGTTAGGTTAGAAGAAGAAGAAGAAGAAGAAGAAGTTAGGTTAGGAAAATATGACGAATATTTATAATGTGGTAGAAAATATATGAGTGGGGGAAATTCCACGCTAGTGATCCATTGTGGCGAATTATACCCACTGTGGCGAGAGATCCATTGTGTATGAATTATGATCTACTGTGGCGAGTAGTGATCCATTGTGGCGAGTTGTGGATCCACCGTGGCGATTAGTGATCCATTGTGGCAATTACTTATCCACCGTGGCGAGTAGTGATCCATTATGGCGAGTTGTGATCCACCGTGGCGAGTTGTGATCCACTGTGGCGAGTCGTGATCCACTGTGGCGAGTCGTGATCCACTGTGGCGAGTTGTGATCCACTGCGGCGAGTTGTGATCCACTGTGGCAACCTGAGAGAGGCTCAACAGACAGAATAAATTGTAGTGATTAGTAGACAGACAGATAGATAGATAGATAGATAGATAGATAGATAGATAGATAATTCGATGGACAGGTACCTAAATAGATAAGGGAAGGAGAGGATAAGAAGAGAAGGAGGAAGAATTAATAAAGGAGGGACAAGATAGATAGATAGATAATTCGATGGACAGGTACCTAAATAGATAAGGGAAGGAGAGGATAAGAAGAGAAGGAGGAAGAATTAATAAAGGAGGGACAATGGAAATGAGAGAGGAAGGGGTGGAAGTGAGGAAGAAAGGAGAGAGAGAGAGAGAGGGAAGGGGAGAGAAGGAAAGAAGGAGGAGAGAAGGAAGGAGGAGAGAGGGAAGGAGGGGAGGGAGAGGGGAAACACAAAGGGCATTAATAATGAAAGTAAAGCTGGTGTGATGGGTGTGTGGTGGTGAGGGGAGGAGAGGGGGTGGGAGGGGGAGAGAGAGAGGGTGGGAGGGGGAGGAGAGGGGTGTGAGGGGGAGGAGAGGGGTGGAGGGGAGGAGAGGGGTGAGGGGAGGGAGGTGTGGGAGGGGAGGAGAGGTGAGGGGGGAGAAGAGAGGGTGTGAGGGGGAGGAGAGGGGTGGGGGGAGGAGAGGGGTGTGAGGGGAGGAGAGGGTGAGGGGAGGAGAGAGGGGGGAGGAGAGAGGGGGTGGAGGGGGAGGAGAGAGGGGTGAGGGGGAGAAGAGAGGGGTGAGGGGGAGGAGAGAGGGTGTGAGGGGAGAGAGAGGGGGTGAGAGGAGGAGAGAGGGGTGTGAGGGGAGGAGAGAGGGGAGAGGGGAGGAGAGGGGAAGAGGAGAGGAGAGAGGGGTGAGGGGGAGGGGAGAGAGGGTGAGGGGGAGGAGAGTGGGGTGTGAGGGGACGAGAGAGGGGTGTGAGGGGAGAGAGGGGTGAGGGGAGAGGGGTGAGGGGGAGGAGAGGGGTGTGGGGAGGGGAGGAGAGAGGGGTGGAGGGGGAGAGAGGGGTGAGGGGGAGGAGAGGGGTGAGGGGAAGAGAGGGTGGGGAGGGAGGAGGAGAGAGGGGTGTGAGGGGAGGAGAGAGGGGTGAGGGGGGAGAGAGGGTTGTGGGATGGGAGAGGGGGGGAAGAGGTGGGGGGAGAGGAGAGAGAGAGGGGTATAGAAGGAAGCATGGATGGAAGACAGAGAAGTGAGAAAGAAAAGGGAGGTGAGAGTAAAGAAAAGAGAGAAGAGGAGGGTAGGGGAGGGGAAGAGAGGGGGGAGGGGATGAGAGGGGGGGAGGTAGGGGGTCCATTATATGCTAGGGGTCTCGCCTCCTGCCTGTCGAGTGACGTCACGACATAGCAAGACTTTTATCTGTCTGACTCTGTCTGTCTGTCTGTCTCTCTGTCTGTCTGTCTTAATAAAATTAAATAAGGTTCATATAATAGATCAATATTTAGATAATAAATAAACAGCTAAAGAGAATAAATGATAAAGAGGGAGTAGATAATTAGTGAAGAATAACACGGTCTTACCTCCTTCCTGGAATATAATTATGTGTGTGTGTGTGTGTGTGTATCACCAGTTCTCATAATACATAAAGAGTATTATCACCTTTAATAATTATGTATTACTGTTGTATGATGAGTGAGTATAGTTGTTATTATTCCTGATGTATTTTATGATAATACAAAATACAAGAGCTATTTTAAATAATTTTATACATAGTTCAGAATATATTGGCCATTGTGTAAATTTGTATTTTGTAAAGGTAAACAATTTATTAACCATTAGTGGAAATGTATTTTTAGATAGAGTATAATCTTGTATTGTTGGTATTGTATTGTAGGATAATACAGTAGTGTATATTTGTAGTTCTCGAAGGTGTATTTTACTCATTGCTCATACTGTATTTTAAGAAGGTACAGAATAAATTAATCATATTTTTATTGTAGTTTTAAGATGTTACAGAATAGTGTATTTATTGTTTGTAATACAGCTGCAAAATACATGAGTTGTTGTTAATATGTTTAGATGGTGTAGAATACAGTAGTCTTTGTATTTATTGTATTTTAAGATATTACTCAATATTTCAGCCATTGTTTGTAATGTAAGAACAAAATACATTAGTTGTAGTTGTTGATGTATTTTTCAGGTGGTAGAGAATACATTAGTCCTTGTATTACATTTATAATACAGAATTAATAAACGGTGTTGTTGATGACTGTAGTTTAGTTAATACCCTTATGAAGAATAGTGGTAGAAAGGATAATAATAATAATAATAATAATAACAATAATAATAATAATAGAGGTGCTGTAGTAGTAGTAGTAATGATAACAGTAATAATAATAATTAATGGTTTATTGAAGACGGTACAGCATCTGAAGGGCTGAAAATTTAACAATGAACCCAAATGACTTATTACACGCAACAACATCAATGGATTGGGTCGTTTAACAAAAGCCTTTATATACAGAAAAAGGAGCATTGTGTGTGTGTGTGTGTGTGTGTGTGCGTGCGTGTGTGTGTGTGTGTGTGTGTGCGTGTGTGTGTGTGTGTGTGTGTGTGTGTGTGTGTGTGTGTGTGTGTGTATTGATGTGAGGTAAGGAGAGGGATGAGGGCAGCGTGGCGTGGTTAGGTTAGGTTAGGTTAGGAGATCTAAAACTCGTACGTAACTAGTTTGACTTCACTGACGTCACAACAAGTCAAATTTAATGACTTCTTTTGGGGTTTAATTCAGTGATTTTATTTCTGTTTTTTTTTATTAATTTCCCTCCTGTTAAAAATTACTGATGTCATTAACGGTAGCATAAAATAACTAAACATACATACATACATACATACATACATACATACATACATACATACATACAAACATACATAAAATACTCATACGTTTAGCATAGACGTTACCAATATTTACTTTAATGACGTCACTATAGGTAAAAAAAAAAATAAAAAAAATAAAAAAAAATAAAAAAATAAAAGCAATGAAATAAATTAATAGACACTACAGAAAATAAATAGCCAACAGTTTACGTGGGGTCGTAAGAGTGAGTGTTTGCTCTTATGATACGACAGAGGTGATTGTTGGTATCGATGGTGGGAGAGAGACAACGGCGCCTGGGTGACGGGGAGACCATATCGATCAAGGCGGCCCCTGACTACTAAGTGCTGCACTAATTACTGAATTGGCCCGGGGGTAGGTGGTTGGGAGAGGAGTGGGGGTGATAGGTGGTTGGGAGAGGGGTGGGGGTGATAGGTAGGGTAGGGGTGATAGTGAGGTAGGGAGGGTGGGTGAGGGGGCAGTGTTGGTTGACCCGGAATGAGGAAGGGAAGGAAAGGTGAGAGGAGGATGGGAAGGACTGATTGGTAAAGATGGGGGTGGAAAGTAAAGGTAGAGTAAAAGGAAAATGAAATGGAAGGGGGGGAAAAGGAAAGGAAGGAAGAGGCATGAAGAGTCGATATTTTTTTCAGAATGTGTGTGTGTGTGGGAGAGTACATAGGAATACACCTGTAATCAATAGTGCTAAGAAATTACCTGTTTTAGTTAATTGGTAAAGATGACGTACAGCAGGTAGTCTTTATTATTGACAACACACCTCCTCCCTCCCCTTCCCTGACCGCTAACTCTACCTGAACTCTACTTTATTCTACTTTCTACTGCAAACTCTACCTAGACACATTCTACAATCTACTGTCTACATACCTGCTAACTCTACCTGCTGTCTACTTTTATACAGTCTAATTCTATGACTTAATACCTACTTAACCTGCTACTAACTGGGCTATCTACTGCTTACACTACCTGCTAACTCTACCTGCTAACTCTACCTGCACTTTATGCCCTACACTCTACTACTTAGGTTCTACTTTATCCAATCAACCATCTCTCATCTACATTCTACCACTCTAGTATATACATCTACCGTCAGCCATACACATCTACCGTCAGCCATATACATCTACCGTCAGCCATGTACATCTACCGTCAGCCATATACATCTACCGTCAGCCATACACATCTACCGTCAGCCATATACATCTACTGTCAGCCATACACATCTACCGTCAGCCATACACCTATACACATCTACCGTCAGCCATACTACATCTACCGTCAGCCTATGCACATCTACCGTCAGCCATGCACATCTACCGTCAGCCATATACATCTACCGTCAGCCATATACATCTACCGTCAGCCATATACCTCACTGCCATACATCATTCATACAATGTCCAAGTAGTACATCTACCGTCAGTACATCTACATGTCAGCCCGTCAGCCATACATCTACCGTCAACCATGTACATCTACGTCAGCCATATACATCTACCGTCAGCCATACACATCTACTGTCAGCCATATACATCTACCGTCAGCCATATACATCTACTGTCAGCCATATACATCTACCGTCAGCCATAAACATTGTGTCGTCAGAGAGGAAATAACAGAGTGTATACCACCCTAATACTCGATAACAATTACAACAATTACTCTAACGACCCCCCTAGATGACCTCGTTAAGACGACCTGGGAGGGGGGGGGGCCATAAGAGGGGGCGGTATCAAGAGGGGGAACCAAGCACCTTCAGTAAGTGTGTGTGTGTGTGTGTACCTTCAGTGTGGGGACACCATGTATACCTGCACTAAGCATTTTACCGACAATTAACACCTTTAAATTTACCAAAAATAATGAAGGGAAAAGCGGCATCAAATGGTTGTTGTTGTTGTTGTGGAAGTTGACGATTAACTCCTATAATCACCTAACCTAACCTAACCTAACCTAACCTAACCTAACCTAACCTAACCTAACCTAACCTAATCTAACCTAACCTAACCTAACCTAACCTAACCTAACCTAACCTAACCTAACCTAAACTAACTAACCTAACCTAACCTAACCTAACCAAACCTAAGATCACCTAATTTAGCCAAACTACTTAATAAGGTTTGGGTGTACTGGATTAAGGTACAAGTCTTTCGTGATTTAAATAATTAATTGACCCAGAAATGAAGGAGAGGCGATAAATGGGTTTGAAGAATATAAAAAGAAAGAAGAGAATAGCACTGATGATGATGATGATGATGATGATGACGATGATGATGATGATGATGATGATGATGATGAATAAGAACACTTTCATCACAGGAAATTCACATCAAAACAAAACACTATCTAGGAAGCAAAATATATGACCCTGTAGTTGACATCTTGACAGCCAGCCAATACTCTCTCTGATAAGTTACAATTTGACGGAAACCCACGCGTTATGAGGGTAAGGGATGTGTTGATTGGTCCCCGTGATGAAGAAGGGGCCATACAGGTAAGGGTGTGAGGTGTGAGGGCATGTGTTGGTTGGTGTGACCTTGTTTGTTTTAGAAGGTTTACACACACACACGCACACACACACACACATATACACACACACACACACACACACACACACACACACACACACACAATTCCCTTTCCATATCCCTTCTTCCTCTCTCTCTCTCTCTTTCTCTTCCCTATATTCTCTATTTCCCTTCCCTACCTCCCCTCTCTCCCATCTCCTCCCCACATTTATCCCCTCTTTACTCTCCTCTCCCTTTCACACCATCCTCTCTTTCCCTTCTTTCCCTTTCTTTTTTCTCTCCCCTCCTTTCCACAGCTCTCTCTCTCTCTCTCTCCCTCCCCACCTATTTCCACCCTCCACAGCACCCTTTTCCTTCCTCTACCTCCCCCTCCACACTCTCCCATCACCCCTCTCATTTACACAGGTCGTTCTCTCCCCCCTTCCCTACACACCCCTCCCCTCCTCCCCTCCCCGCTGCCAGGGTGTGGGGAGTTTGCACAATGAGCCAATCTCCACTTTTACCACCATTTTTTTGTATCTGTCTCCCACTTACTGAGGCAGAAAATTAATTACTCACTGTAAGAATGAACTCTTAATGACCCGAAGAACTGAACCTAAAATGTTTAAAGTGTTATAGTTGTGGGTAAAGAGTTCTGTGGGTGTGGTGTGGGGGTGTGGTGTGGTGTGGTGTGGGGGTGTGTGGTGTGGTGTGTGTGGTGTGGAGGTGTGGTGTGGTGTGGGATGTGGTGGTGTGGGGTGTGGGGTGTGTGTGGTGTGGGGGTGTGGTGTGGTGGGTGTGGTGTGGGGGTGTGGTCTGGTCTCTGTATGTATGTATGTCTCTATGTCTATGTGCGCCTATGTGTTAGTACGTGTAAATTTGTGTAACAGAAAATGACAGAGATTTTTTTAGGTAATGAAAAAAAAATTTATGAGTTTGAATTTCAGGTAAAAGACTCTTGTTGTTATAAAAGAAATAGACGATTTATGAAGAAATTGGGTTTAAGTCTCGCGGAAATAAGTTTTTAAAGTTAATAATAGACTGATTTTTTGGGGCGTAATAAAACCACCGGAGAAAAATATGATTGAATCTGAAAAACATACAGTTTTTAAGCTCGATTCTCAAGGACTGTTTCTGGTATCGGGGAAAAGCAGAGGCGAGAAATTAGATCGAGTCTGAGGAGAATATTCTTGGTTTGTGTTCAGTTCTTTGATGTATTACGACTGGCTGTCAATATTTACGCCTTTGTTTATGCCTTTCTTAATGCTTGAGGCAGAAATGTTGTGGTAAAAGAGAGAATTAGTGATTTGGTTTAGTATTGATTTGGCTCCAACCCATCGCCCACTACCACCGCCGCCCACGCCCACCACCACCACCACCACTACTACTACCACCACCGATCACGCCCACCATCACTACTACTACCACCATCGCCCACGCCCACCACCACTACTACCTTCACCGCTCATCATTACTACTACCACCCACCACTACCCACCACGCCCACCTGCCGCCCATCATACCATCAGTGTATGTACTGACACTCACACATACTCACACACACACACACACACACACACACACACCTCGTGCCTCTTACACTCCCATTAGCTCACTACCCACACAGATCCTCACCAACACAGATCCTCACCCACACACATCCTCACCCACACACATCCTCACCCACACACATCCTCACCCACACACATCCTCACCCACACAGATCCTCACTCACACACATCCTCACCCACACATCCTCACCCACACACATCCTCACCCACCTCCCCATTTCCCTCCCCACTCCACTCTCCTCCCCAGACGGTGTTGATAAAGTCAGTTGGTCGCTTGTACTGTCTAGTCTGTGAACCTGGTAATTCATCTCTCTCTCTCTCTCTCTCTCTCTCTCTCTCTCTCTCTCTCTCTCTCTCTCTCTCTATCTATCTATCTATCTATCTATCTATCTATCTATCTATCTATCTATCTATCTATCTATCTATCTATCTATCTATCTATCTATCTATCTATCTATCTATCTATCTATCTGTCCGTTGGTATTTTATAACGGTGTATGTATACTTGTGTAAGTGTGTTTCTGTATACATGTATGTGTGTGTGTGTGTGTGTGTGTGTGTGTGTGTGTGTGTGTGTGTGTGTGTGTGTGTCAGCGCCATTTATCGTGGTAATTACTGTCTCCAGATGACACGGCTATCTGTCATTCCTGCACGCCCACGCCGACTATCACCACCACGCCCATCATCACCACCACCACGCCCACCATCACCACGCCCACCATCACACTCCACCAACCCTCCATTATCACCACCACGCCCACCATCACCCCTCACCCTCCATCACCACCACCACGCCCACCCTACCCCTCACCCTCCATCACCACCACCACGCCCACCATCACCACCACCACGCCCACCATCACCACCACCACGCCCACCATCACTACCCCCCACCCTCCATCACCACCACCACGCCCACCATCTACCCCCACCTCCATCACCATCACCACAACACACCACACCACAATACACTACAACACAATACTGTAAAGCCATAATTCTCAAGCAGGCACCACCAGGTCAGCCTCACACACACACACACACACACACACACACACAATATGTAAAAGCAAAATATATAAATTCCAGTTCATATACTTGGTCTTGACTTGCTCGTTCGTGCCTCTCTGCCAGCTGGGGGAACTTTGTGTTTTCTTGTAAATTTATTAAAAAAAAAAAAAACTTCTTCCCTTACCGCCACCGCCTCGCTAAGCACCGCCCTCCAACCAACCTCCCTCTTCCACCCTCCCCGTGACATATTTACCGGCGTCGACGAACATAATTTTCCAACTCGTCTTCACCTCCTCCTCCTCCTCCTCCTTATTTCCCCGCTCCTTAAGGACACGCTACACGCTAACTACCGCCCAAACTTTTTTCCTTCTCTCTCTCTCTCTCTCTCTCTCCTCTCTCTCTCTCTTATCGCCCGAGCAGAAAATAAAAATCTCCCTTAGGAAAATGTCTCGCTAGTTGACCCGAAAGCCCCGAGAAGGAAGGAAAAGTTGAATATAAAGTCTAGCGGTATTCAAATTCAGGTGACATTCACACACTCTTTCAGCGCCTAGTATGAGTCGCCCCGCCGCAGTTGTACCACCTCCTTCTGGCAGACCAACCTCCTCAACCTTCGACTCTTTAAGACGCTGTTATAGTAAAGCCACATCAAAATAAGGTTTAACCTCATTCTCTAATCTTGGTACTATTTTAATTTTCTTTATTTAGTAACTGATGATGTTTTTGTTTGGTTTTTTTTACGTAGAGAGAATGTGAGAGAATATAGAGTGTTATGAGGTATGGTTAAGGCTGGCTGAGTAGTGAGTCTGGCAACATTGTGTCCTTCTACTTCTCCCCAGTGAGTTCGGTTCTTGTGACGAGGGAATTGTGGAGGTGAGGGAGTGAGGGAGGAGAGAATTGTTGTGGTGAGGGAGTGAGGGAGGAAGAGAAGGGCACGGGAGGGAGCAAGGGAGGATAATTGATAGGTGAGGGAGGTAGGGGGAGGGACGGGGGTAGAGAGGGGAATTGTGAAGGAGAGAGAGAGAGAATTGAGGGAGGAGAGGGAAGAGGGGGAATTATAAAAGTGAGGATATAGGGAGAATTGAAGAGGAAAAGTAAGGAGAGGGAAGGAGGGATAGTGGAAGGAGAAACGGGAATTACAGATATAAAGGAGAGAGAGGAAGTAATGAAGTGAAGGAGGGAGAAGGAAGAGGTATTAAAGGAAAAGAAAGGAGGGGAGGAAAACGACGGAGGAAAGTAAAATGTTGGAGGAAAGGAATTAAAAAGGTCGAAGGGGAAAACGGATGGAGGGACAGAAGAAAAGGAGAGGAGTGATGTAAAAGAAGGATGAAAGGGAAAAGGAGGGAAGGAAAATGAACGAGGAGAGTAAAAGGAAGGAAGGAAGGAAGGAAGGAGAGAGAGGGAGGGGACCACAACATGTTACAAACTATAACAACTACATCATCACACACTGGGTCAGATACATGAACGACCGTGTACAGTACAGTACCCAATTATAAAATATATTAGCACTACAAAATGTTTTATATAAAAGGTGCGCCAGACGAAGCTCCGCCCGGCTTGCGCCCACAGTGGTGAGGTCTTTTATGGTGCCGTGATAAGAGTGTGGTAATGACACCGCATTTGGGCGTATTATAGTGCCTGGGTTTCAAAAGATTCACTATAACAAGATGGTGTTCTGAGTGGCGTACCGTGTGTGTGTGTGTGTGTGTGTGTGTGTGTGTGTGTGTGTGTTGTAAAAGTGTGACGGTGGTGTGATGGTGGTGATAGTGATGGTGTTGGTGTTGGTGGTGTAGGAAGACTGGGTGATGACAGCACTAACACAACTCAGATTTATTTGTATTTTCCTAAACAAACAAACAAATAATACTTGAAACATCACTAAAATTGTGTTTGTTTAAAGACGAATAATAACCTCAGCGCTAATAATTAATCAGTGTTAAGTAACTACAAAACTGTTTACTATCTTTAAATATCAGATTTTGTCGCGGAGATGTTGTGACAGGATTTCGATGTCACAAATAAACATTCGATATTGCAAGAGCACCATATTCTGCAACCCAGCCTCGCTTGGCGGAGGTCTCCCTGTGGAAGGTAATCAGGCGTGTAATAGCCAAACATGTCCACTAATACTACATCCATTTTTTCCTGATTAACCATTTCGTAAAAAAAAAAAAAAAGTTTACAGCCACTAACATTAATGGGTATTAGCATTTTTTTTCGCCGTTTAGTCAATCTTATATATTTCGGTACAACGAGAGATCCTGCTGACGCGATGCTCATATGTTTGTTTACGTTTTTTGCCCCCTGGCGGCCATGACGGGAGACACCTGCTGTGCCTACTTACAAAACCCGCGTGTTTAATTTTGTCTCCAATATGATAGTGAACATTTCTAGTTACTGTACCAATTTGGGATGTTTTTCTTTGATTTAACATCACTTGATCACTTAAATCACTCTTAACATCTATGATTAACAGAAAATTCCATAAGTTCCTACGTTTAATTTGCCTCATAAACAAAGATATAACTAACATAACCTGAAGCAGATATAATCGTCCCAAAAGGCCTCAAAACTACAACAATACATTAACTCCAAACAAACCATTAAAATCCGGACCCAGACCAATACTGTTTGCGTCTCGTATCTGATTGTTGACGTGTGTGTATCCCGAGCAACATATTGGACATAGAAACAACTTTTACAGTCAACACCTTTCCTCGTCCAGCTGTGTGTGTGTGTGTGTGTGTGTGTGTGTGTGTGTGTGTGTGTGTGTGTGTGTGTGTGTGTGTGTGTGTGTGTGTGTGTGTGTGTGTGTGTGTGTGTGTGTGTGTGTGTGTGTGTGTGTGTGTGTGTGTGTGTGTGTGTGTGTGTGTGTGTGTGTGTGTGTGTGTGTGTGTGTGTGTGTGTGTGTGTGTGTGTGTGTGTGTGTGTGTGTGTGGCGCCCGTATCCTACTCCTGTAATCTCATTATCCACAGTAGTTTATTTTCCTCTTGGAGTAAGTGGTTAATAAGTTAAATATCATTATAAAGGAGATATGACAAATATGTATCAACTTGGATGTTTTAAGAGAGTGTGACGGACAGGTGAAATTAATTAAATAATCTCTGAGGTTAGTAATTCACATAGAATTCTCACGAAACCTCAGCGCTCAAGATCAAGATCAGAACATGGGCTCAAGTCGCGAGGGTCCCTGAACTGCACGAAGCCGATCCAGGTCATTTTCTTTCTCGTCTGGTAGCGGGAGATGAGACCTGCATGGATTCATCAGAGGGACGCCGAGTCAGGTAATGGAAGCACCTGAACTCTCCAATCCCTAAGAAACTCCAGAACCCAACCCTCTGCTGGCAAGATCATGGCTTGGATGTTCTGGGACGACTTACTGCAAGAAACTACGATTACTGATGACTATTATGTTCACTCAATGCAAAAACTCCTCAACTTCATCTAAGAAAAACAACGGAGAAAACTGACTAAAAGTGGTGTACTGCTCCACAACTCTTATGTCCGATTCACGTCTATTCACGACTCCTCACCCACCTACTTAACATAGATTTCACTCAAGCGACAATTAGCTGACTCAAAACCTGAACTCTCACCTCCCAGGGCGCCACTTTCAGGATGATGATAATGGGATGAAAGAGGCTGCTGAGGTGTGGTTTAAGGAAGACTTCTATAGGACAGATATAGTGAGTTTGAAGGACAAGTTAGTGGAGTAAAGTATATTAAAAGTCAAGATAGATGATAGTGAAGAAATAAAATTGTGAGAATTATATGTAAGAGAGATGCAACATTGAGAAGGACATATGACTGACTAAACTTGTATGATATATAGGACAACATTAACAGGTGTCGGAAATTTGTACCTGACATTTCAACTTGGCTCGTAATCTGGTTCACCTGTTCTCATATACGGAGACAACAGGTGAGCATTAAACCCTTCCCTCTCTCCTTCCTCTCCCTCCTTCCCTCTCGTCCTCCCCTTCCTCCTTTCCTCCCTCCCTCCCTTCCCCCTTCCCTCCCTCCCTCCCTCCCCTCCTCCTCCTCCCTCCTCTCCTCCCCGTATCAATTGCTGCAAAATTTACACTTAAAATAAGGAGAAGGGATGTGTTCCACTACATCACTTCCTCATAGTACCACTGCTTCAACTAATACACCATTGTACCACCGCACCATCACACCACTACCACACTGTACCACCACACCATTGCCACACTATGCCCCCACACCACTGCCACACTGTACCACCACACCACACACACCACACCACTGCCACACCACACCACTACACACCACACCACTACCACACTGTACCACCACACCACACCACACCATACCCCACACCACTGCCACACCACACCACTGCCACACCACACCACCGCCACACTGCACCACCACACCACTGCCACACCACACCCAACACACACTGTACCACCACACCACTGCCACACCACAACCACTGCCAACACTGCACCACCACACCACTGACACACCACACCACTGCCACACTGACCACCACACCCATCCCACACCACACCACTGCCACACACTGCACCCACCACCACACACCACACCACCTGCCACACTGTACCACCACACCACTGCCACACACACCACTGCCACACCACACCACCACCACACTACCCCACACACACACTATACCCCCACACCACTGCCACACCACACCACTGCCACACCACACCACTGCCACACCACACCACTGCCACACTGTACCACACCACCACCGCCACACCACACCACTGCCACACCTGTACCACCACACCACTGCCACACCACACCACCGCCACACCGTACCACCACACCACCGCCACACCACACCACTGCCACACTGCACCACCACACCACTGCCACACCACACCACCGCCACACTGTACCACCGCACCACTGCCACACCACACCACCGCCACACTGTACCACCACCACACCACTGCCACACCACACCACTGCCACACTGTACCACCACACCACCGCCACACCACACCACTGCCACACTGTACCACACCACTGCCACACCACACCACTGCCACACTGTACCACCGCACACTGCCACACCGCACCACTGCCCCAAATAGGTGTAACACTGGCGTCCCTGAGCAAGAGTCACGGGCGCATAACACTTTCTCCCAGATTTCCCTGTGTTAATAGTGGGGAGACCTGATCAGAAATTAGGGTCTCCAGGGGAGAGGTGTAATGTAAACCTCCCTTGTTATCTCTCTCTCTCTCTCTCTCTCTCTCTCTCTCTCTCTATTCTCATATTCACTCATTTTCTCCCTATCCTCTCCTTCCTTATCTGCTATCTTCCTTTCCTCTTCCTTCCTTCCTTCCTTCCTTCCTTCCTTCCTTCCTTCCTTCCTTCCTTCCTTCCTTCCTCTGTCATCCATCCATCCCTCCCTTCCTCCTCCCTTCATGCATCCATTCATCCATCCCTCCCTTCGTCCCTCCGTCTCCCCCTGAAACCTTCCTCACCTTCCTCCCTTCCTTTCCTCCTTCCGTCTTTCCTTCCTTCCCTTATTCGATCTCTCCCTTCCTTCCGTCCTTCCTCTCTCATCTGTCTTCCCTATTACTATCTCCCCTCATTCCATTTCTTCCTCCCTTCTCCCTCCCCTTTCTCCTTCCTCCTTATTCCCACCCCCTCTTCCCTTCCCCTTTCTCCTCCGTTTCTTCTTCTCCTCCCCTCCCTCCCTCCTCCTCCTCCCTCCCTCCCTCCCTCCCTCCTTCCTTCCCTCCTCCTCCTCCTCCCTCCTCCTTCCCCTCCTCCCTCCTCCCTCCCTCCTCCCTCCCTCCCTCCCTGCCATGTTGAGCCCATTTCCCTGCTTGTTCACTCTCTGTTCAGACGGATCAATCTGTTTCTTCATGTTCATTCTACTAGTTCTTGTTCATCCAATTTACTTGTTTGTTTTTATTCATTCTTCTTCCTGTTTATGATGTTTGACTTTGTTCACTCTTGTTCACTCTTGTTTATCTCTGTTCACCTTCTTCTTATTTACTCTTTTTCACTGTTTATTGTCTGTTCATCCGCATGCATTTACCTTATTTGCTTGTGTTCACTTTGTTCATACATGTTCACTCAAGTTCAGTCTCGTCACTCATTTTCACCCTTATCTTGTTTATATGTGTTCACTTTGTTCGCTCTGCTAACTCATAAACACTGTTATTGTTCACTCATGTTCACTTCGTTCTTATCCACTCACCTGCACTGTGTTTACTCGTGTCTACTCTGTTCAGGTTGTTCACTCGTGTTCAAATTGTTCTCATTGTTCATTTGTGTTTATTGTCTGTTCAATCGTATTTAATTTGTTCACACTATTAACTCGTGTTCATTTACTGTTCTCTGTCAACTCATGTTCATTAATTTTGTTCACACGTGTTCATTCCGTCTTTTTTATACCTTATATTCATTTGTGTTCATGTTATCCTCGTTTTTGGTGTTCACTCTGTTCTTGTTCATTCCCATCCACTACTACTGTCTCCTCTCTTCAATCTTGTTCATTTTATTCACTGTTCAATCGTAAATACCGATCTTGTTCATTCTCTTATCACTCGTGTTCACTTTTTTAACCACATTCACTCTTTCCATCTTTAATTTCTGTTCACTGGAGTTCATTCTGTTTATTATGTGTTCACTATTCTTGTCCACACTGTTCTTGTTCACTTTTGTTCACTCGCTCTGCATTTGTTCACGAAGATATAAATTGGGGAGATGGCAAAGTATTGATAAAGGGGAAATGGCATGTGACAGACTGAGAGTGTGTCGTGAGAGGGGAAGGGGAGAGAGAGAGGAAGGAGAGAGAGAGAGAGAGAGAGAGAGAGAGAGAGAGAGAGAGAGAGAGAAGACGTGATAAAATGAATAGACGGAGAGAGACAGTGGAGGAGATTATTGAATTTTACCTGACATATTTCGACATAATTGAATCACGGAGTATGACTGACGGCTAGCAGGTGAGGGATCTTACGTGTGTTGCTTGTCCTCGATGTCTCGTCCTCGTGGTGGTGGTGGTGGTCCTCGAACCCCCGTCCTCGTGGTGGTGGTGGTGGTCCTCGAACCCCCGTCCTCGTGGTAACTCTACAACAATATAATACAACAGATGGTTAGGTTTGGTTAGGTTAGGTTAGGTAAAGTATACGTTCTTACATCTCCGAATACGAGACTTCGGAGGATCGCTTGTGATCTAGTAAACGGAAGCGACTTAGTGATCCAAATTATACGAAGAGGATCGAGATTACAGTGTCCCACCACCCCCTACCCCACCCCCACCCCCACCCCACCCTACCTACACCCCCCATCCTATCCCCACCTCACCCCCACCCCCCACCGCCCCCACACCCCACACTGATCTTCCTTCTTCTTTGGGATTTTTCTTTCGTTCTTTTTTCAATCTTTAATCTCCCCGGGTCAGTAATCCTCTCTACCCACTCATATATATTCCTCCTCCTTATGGATTAACTGGACGTCTTTTATATATGTATGGAAAGCCGAGTGTGTTTCATTTTTTGTGAGAGGGGGGGGTGAGAGGGGGGAGGGGGGGGAATGGATGGATTGTCCTTTGATACATTGGTGTGTGTGTGTGTGTGTGTGTGTGTGTGTGTCCTTGTGAATACACTGGTTGATAGTGAGGTTGGTGACGTATCTCTCTCTGACAAACCACACACACACACACACTACACACACACACACACACACACACACACACACACACACACAGTGGAGGGTAAGGGAGGTCTGAGACCAAGACTGGCACCTCCAAGTGATGTCAGTAAAGACCTGCAGGTGTCATCACTAAACCAGGGGCTGTAGGATAGACCTTAACCACATTCAGGTGTACCTCTCTAGCACCGTTACACCACACAGCTATAGTTGGGTAAAGAACTACGTAGGAGGAGGAGGGTGTATGAGTGGGGGAGGGTGTGGGTATAGTGGGGGAGGTGTGAATATGAGTGGGGGAGGGTGTGGATATGAGTGGGGAGGGTGTGGATATGAGTGGGGGAGGTGTGGATATGGTGGGGGAGGTGTGGATATGAGTGGGGAGGGTGTGGATATGAGTGGGGAGGTGTGGATATGAGTGGGGGAGGGTGTGGATATGGTGGGGAGGGTGTGGGTGTGGGTGGGGAGGGTGTGGGTGGTGGGGGAAGGGGTGTGGGGATATGGGTGGGGAGGTGTGGGTGTGGTGGGGGAGGGGTGTGGATATGAGTGGGGAGGGTGTGGATATGGTGGGGGGGTGTGTGGATATGAGTGGGGGGGTGTGGATATGAGTGAGGTGTGGATATGAGTGGGGGAGAGATGGCTGGGTATGAGTGGGGGGAGAATGTGGGTATGAGGTGGGGGAGAGGTGTGTGGGTATGGGTGGGGGAGGGTGTGGGTGGAGTGGGGAGGGTGTGGGTGCTTATGGTGGGGAAGGGGTGTGGGTAGAGAGTTGGAAAGGAGAGAGGGGAATTGGGAGAGAAGATGGGAGGACCATTTAGAAAAATAAAGAGATAGAAATGGGAAAAAAGAAGAAGATGAGATTGAGCAAATGATGTAGAGATTCGGAAGAAGTGTTTGGGAAGGAAAAAAATGGTGAAACTGGGAAGAATAAGAGACTCGAGTAATATCCTCCTCCAACACACACTCGAGTAAGGTCCTCCTCGAATAAGGTCTATCTCAAGTAAGGTCTTCCTCAAAAAAGGTCCTCCTCTATCACAGACGAGAGAGAGTAAGCGAGGCCACCAGGACACACAACCACATTACCCACGTCTGCCTTTGTGCCTTTCGCTGCCCAAAAAAGGAAAAAAACTCCCTCGTGCGGTAATCAACTTTTGTTTTGTAATCGGCACGGCCTTTGATAGTGGGGCGGCGTCGGTGGTGGTGGGTGGCGGTAGATGTGGGTGGCGGTGGTGGTGGGTGGCGGTGGTGGGAGTTGTTGTAGTGGCGGTGGGTGGTAGTAGTGGGAGTAGTTGTGGTGAAAGTGGTGGCGGTTGGGGTGATGGTGGGGTAGAGTGAGTGGTGGGGGTGATGGTGATGGGGATCGGGTGAAGGCTGAGTAGTGGGCGTGATGGTGGTGGTGAGTGGTAGGGAGATGAAGGTGGGTGGGTTGGAGAAGGTGGATGGGTGGGTGGTGGGACTGGTGGTGGTAGAGGGCGGGGGGGGTTGGGTTACAAAGTCGCGCTGAAAAACGTTTTATCTTGAGGATGAAGCGGATTACTCTCCGCGTTTGGTTCACGGTGCTTGAGTTGATGTTGAAATTACGTGGCCTGAGAACCTTGTGCTGGCAGGTGTGGGTGTGGGTGTGTGTGTGTGTGGGGATGTGGGGGTTGGTTGGGTGTTGGTGTGTGTGTGTGTGTGTGTGTGTGTGTGTGGGGATGTGGGGTTGGTTGGGTGTTCGTGTGGGTGATGGGTGTGTGTGTGTGTGTGTGTGTGTGTGTGTGTGTGTGTGTGTGTGTGTGTGTGTGTGTGTGTGTGTGTGTGTGTGTGTGTGTGTGTGTGTGTGTGTGTGTGTGTGTGTGTGTGTGTGTGTGTGTTGCTCACTAACACTCCAGTGTACCATCACTGCTCTTCACATTCTAGTTCGATTTCTTTTTAACTGAGCCTCGATTGGCCTTCAATTCTTTTTGTTTCTCCTCCTAAATTCCCACCCCACACCCTCTTCCCTATCCCCTCCCCCTTCCTCCCCTTTCCCTGCCTCCCCTCTCACCTCTTCTAGCTGGTCTCTCACCCTCCTCCTCCTATCCAGGGTGACCAGGGAGGGGTTAGGGTGAGCGTGAGGCACAAACGGGGCGGCAATATCACCCTCCACCACACCCATTCTGGCCGCAGCCGCCCGTCTTTATCTGCCGTGGCCAGCACCTCCTCCCAAAACACCACGCTCCTTCATTTACCATCCCTGGACCCGGATTTTGAGAGGCTCGTACGTTAAATATATCCTTCCTTGCGACCGCCGATGTGAAAACACCATCTCACTGGCTCGCTTAAGCTCCGACACAAACAAGACAAGCGAGCTGGTGACGAAAATTGCACTGAAACTCTACTGTAAGGAACTGCACCCTCTAGCCTTAAGTTAGGACAAGAGAAAAAACCAACGTAGAGTATCAGGACGCCCCCCCCCCTCCCCGTAGGACTCCCATGGCAGTGCCTTAGAGTCCTTCGGTTCAACAATAGATGAGATGGATCCTGGTTGCTCTCTAGTGTTCTTGAGGAGCCAGGAGGGAGGTGTAAGACCATGAAATTGGAAGGGAGTTGATTTTACAATGTGTCGTGGGGGATTTATTTTTATGAGCGCGTGTTATTTGATCTGACTTACTGGTGAGGGGAGGGAGGGGGGTTGGGAGAGAGAGAGAGAGAGAGAGAGAGAGAGAGAGAGAAGGCTGCCTCAGTGAAAACAGACGGGGTCCACTTTTCTTAATTGTTTGTTTGTTAACTTGTATAACTTTTATTTTAATTACTTGTATTATTATTATGGATAAGTTATCATTGCTTTTAGTTTTATTACTTATTTTATTATTGTCGTTGATTATTATTATTATTATTATTATTATCATTATTATTATTATTATTATTATTATTATTATTATTATTATTATTATTATTATTATTATTATTATTATTATTATTATTATATTATCGTCTAAAATTACATTATCAATACCACCCTTATGCACCATCCACTACCTACACACTAGCACACACCTGCCAACACACACCCACCCACCCCACCACCTTCCACCCACCCACCCACCCACCCACCCCACCCACACACACCCACCTACCCCCACACCCACCTACACACATTCTTCCCCCCGCTGCACTATGGAAGTGACATACGGGAACACATCAGTGAATGGTCGACAGAGATTTTTTCCCCTCATGAATACACCAATTATGAGTTAGTGTGTCCGGCCAGTGTGTTCATAGCGGCCGTCACCTGCACGCCCGCCCGTCCCCTCCCGCTTATTAGGCACCTGATAATGCCTCTGTCACCACTACACGGCCCGGTACACACACACACGATATACGTACATGGCCGGTGTATACAAACAGCCACATACACATATATTAAGGTGTACATGTATTTTACTGTATGTACTGTATATGTATGTTTATATCTGGATGGAAAGGAGAGATATACACATGGATAAGGCGTATACAGGCGTAGGTATACATAAGAGAGGTTCATACATGTTCATATATAAGGGAGAGGGCACATTAGAAAAAAGTATACACAGGGAGTATACATAAGAGAGGGAACAATGTATACATGAGACAAACATACACTTAAGTCTGTCTGGTGTACACTGATAGAGAGCTGAACAGATCCTCTAACGTACATGGAGGATCACACAAGAGGAGGTACGCACACACGGTCTGATACACGCACACACAGTCTGGTTTATACCCACACACGGTTTATACGCCTACACTGCCCGATATACACACACACGGCCTGATGTACCCACACACGGCCTCATACACCCACACACTGCCCGATATACCCACACACGGCCTGATGTACCCACACACGGCCTGATATACCCACACGGCCCACCCACACGGCCTGATGTACCCACACGGCCTGATGTACCACACACACGGCCTGATGTACCCACACACGGCCTGATATACCCCACACAAGGCCTGATATACCCACACACGGCCTGATACCCACACACGGCCTGATATACCCCACACGGCCTGATATACCCACACACGGCCTGATATACCCACACACGGCCTGATATACCCACACACGGCACACACGGCCTGATATACCCACACACGGCCTGATATACCCACACACGGCCTGATATACCCACACACGGCCTGATATACCCACACACGGCCTGATATACCCACACATGGCCTTATATACCCACACACGGCTCGATATCCGCACAAGCCAGAAGAAATGGGGCACATGAGGATGGGATATGTACACGACTATACTTACACGGCGGGATATGTATACATGGTGGGTACACTATGGGACACACACACACACACACACACACACACGCGCGCGCGCGCGCGCGCGCGATCGGCTTTTGTGGTCTTAAAGCGAGTCACTTCCTCCTTCAATATATCAAAGACCTGTTTTATCTCGAGCAAGACTGAAGGAATCAAGACTTCTTACTTTAATAAATTACAAAGTCCTCTAACAATAGCTACTTTCTTCAACAATTTCCTCTCAAAACAAAATCTTCTCACCCTTTAATAAAGCAAGAGTCATTTGTTTTCTTAAGCAATACTTTTATTTAATAGATCAACACCTTTTATTTTCTTATTACACGAGAACTGAAATGGAGACAAGGGCTTCCTGTTGCCTTAAGTGAAAGAAGTGAATTAAAGGTTATTGAGAAAGGTCACAGGTTCTCAAGTAAGGTCACAGGTTCTCAAGTAAGGTCATAGGTTCTCAAGTAAGGTCACAGGTTCTCAAGTAAGGTCATAGGTTCTCAAGTAAGGTCACAGGTTTTCAAGTAAGGTCACAGGTTATCAAGTAAGGTCACAGGTTCTCAAGTAAGGTCATAGGTTCTCAAGTAAGGTCACAGGTTCTCAAGTAAGGTCATAGGTTCTCAAGTAAGGTCATAGGTTCTCAAGTAAGGTCACAGGTTCTCAAATAAGGTCACAGGTTCTCAAGTAAGGTCATAGGTTCTCAAGTAAGGTCATAGGTTCTCAAGTAAGGTCACAGGTTCTCAAATAAGGTCACAGGTTCTCAAGTAAGGTCACAGGTTCTCAAGTAAGGTCATAGGTTCTCAAGTAAGGTCACAGGTTCTCAAGTAAGGTCATAGGTTCTCAAGTAAGGTCATAGGTTCTCAAGTAAGGTCACAGGTTCTCAAATAAGGTCACAGGTTCTCAAGTAAGGTCATAGGTTCTCAAGTAAGGTCATAGGTTCTCAAGTAAGGTCACAGGTTCTCAAATAAGGTCACAGGTTTTCAAGTAAGGTCACAGGTTATCAAGTAAGGTCACAGGTTGCATATGTTATAAGACCATTCTCCTCAGGTATCCAGAAGGTCAAAGCCTCATAATTATTTTCTTAATCAAATCCAGAAGCTTCCATTCTCACAAATAAATCCAGAAATTTCTCTTCTTTTAAGTAAACCACAAACCTCTCTTCTCTTAAGCAAGTTCAAGAAGTCTCCTTCCTTCAAGCAAGACCCGGAGGCTTCCACAGTCTCTTAAAACAAGCTTCCCTCCCCTCCAGTAGACAAGAGGTTCTTATTCTGTTAAAGTAAGAGTGTGTGGCAGGCAGGGCGGCGTAGTGCCCTGCAGGAGAGCCATGAGAGGAGAAGCTCCTCATCCAGGGTATTAGCGCTGGACACACTTCCAGACTTCCCGGGCTTACCTGGAAAGCCCTGGAAAAATGAGTGACGGAACCACCGCTGAAGAAAAGAGGGACCCGCCTCTCTGCTCCCCGCCCGGATTTACTTGTTTTCGTGATTTTTTTTTTTACCAATTTTTCTTTATTCTGAATTTGTGTGACTTAAAATTTCTTCTAGCGATTGTTTTTCTCTGTAATGGATTTTGTTTTAGTCTCAGTTTTTTTCTTAAGTTTCTAAGAGATTATTTAAATAGTTTTTATTTTAATTTAATTTGGTTTCGTGAGTTTCTTATGTTTTATACATTGAGTTATTTGATATTTCCTTCTGCGTATTAAATAATCCATATCTCGGGTCTGCCTCCATGCTGTTCACTCTGCTCCTCTCTTATCAGTCATGTTCATACACTGTTCATACTGGGTGGAAATAATGGGAGACAGGTCAAGGGAGGTCACAGTGGTTTGTTTTAATACGAACTACTCTCGACATATCTCCTGGCATACTATTGGCTGACTCGACCCATCACCTGGCTTACTATTGGCTAACTCGGACCCATCACCTGGCTTACTATTGGCTAACTCGGACCCATCACCTGGCTTGCTATTGGTTGACTCAGTGATTCATCCCATCTCCTGGCTTACTATTGGCTAATTTGCCCCAACTACCGACCAAGTCTCTAGACCTATCTCCTAGTTTGCCCCCATAACAGCTTCGCCTTGTCTCTGAACCAGTGTCTCAACCTTGTCTCTCTCTACACCGCCAGGCAGGAAATAGTGCTCCACTTCCGGGGGCTATTAGGAGCCTCGAGCCTCGTATGTCTTCTTCAGCAGGTGAGACACGGCCAAGGGGTTACCTGAGCCCTTAGGGGGAGGTAAGAGGTATATACCCCTCAACCCATCACCTCCAATCCCCCTTAATCACGTTTCTTTTTGTTTTGTTTTATCCCCTTTACTAATTCTATTATCTCCCCTTTACCCTATTCACCCTTCCCTTTTTTCTCCCTTTACCTTATTTAGCAATTTTATTTTCTTCCCCTTTCTCATTTCTCTTCTTATTCTTGTCTTCATTTAGCCTCTTCTCCCTTAACTATTTTCTCCTTACTTTTTCTCCTCTTATTATTCTTTTGCATTACCTGAGTCCTTCCTTCCTTCCTTCCTTCCTTCCTTCCTTCCTTCCTTTCTTCCTTCCTTCCTTCCTTCCTTCCTTCCTTCCTTCCTTCCTTCCTTCCTTCCTTCCTTCTTCTTGATTCACATTATCAATCTTGCCTTTTCCTTAATCCATTTTCTTCTCCTTTTTTTCAGGGGGGAGGTTCATGTTTTTTCCCCTAGATTCTTTGTTCTCATTATTCCTCCCCATAACGTCACCCCACCACCCCTCCCCACCACCCTCCCCCCACCACCACCCCTCTCCCACCACCCCTCTCCATCCACTCCTCCCCCCACCACCCCTCCCCCACCACCCCTCTCCCATCCTCCTCCCCCCCACCCACCCCTCCCCACCACCCTCTCCCACCACCCCTCCCCCACCACCCCTCCCCCATCACCCCCTCCCCCATCACCCCCTCCCCATCACCCCTCCCCCCCTCCCTGCCCCACCACCCCCTCCCCCCACCACCCCCTCCCCACCACAGTTCACCCCTCGTTCCTCCTACCTTTCCCCATTCAGCCCCTTCCCCCCACTTCCCCACCACTTCCTCCCTTCATTCTCCCTCCCCTACCAGCGATGCAGCATCTCTCCCCAGTCACTCTCTTCCTTTCTCCCCTCTCTTTATTGTTCCTTCTTCTCCCCCTTTCCTCCCCAATCCCCCTCATTTCCGCACCCTTCCCTTCACCCCCCCTCCCTGTCGTCCCTCTTCCCTCCGCCCCCTTCTTCGCTCTCTTCCCTCTCCTTCTTACCCTTCTCCTTACATTTTCTCCCTTCACCCCTTTCATTCATTGATTGATACCCTCCTCCCCCTATCCTCTCCTCCCTCCTTTCCCCTCCCCTCCTCCTTCCCCGGCTCTCTCCACCTCCTTAATGCCAATCCAGGAGAATCGGTGAAGGAAGAGAGGAGGGCTATGGAGGGGGAGGGAGGAAGGAAGGAGGAGCATGAAGGGGGAAGGAGGGAGGAGGAAGGGGAGGAGGGAGGAGGAGGATTATACCCTCATCACTCTACTCAGGAGAGAGAGAGAGAGAGGAGAGAGAGGTGTAGTTGTTGAATTTAGTTTTCTTTGTTTACGTCTGTCTGTCTTTATCTTCTTCTGTCCCTTCCGTCTGTGTGGCAGTTATCCGTAGGTCTTCCTCTCCCATCCTCCCTCCCTCTTGCCATCCTTCCCTCCCTCTCCTTCCTTAGTCTATCCTCCCCTTCTTTCTTCCATACTCCCTTCCTTTTCCTAGCCTTCCCTTTCCCCTCTCTCATTTTCTCCCCCCTTCCTTTACCTTCTATCAATCTCCAATTATCACCCCTCCTCCCTACCTCCCTCCCTCCCTCCCCTCCCTCCTCCCCTACCCCCTCCCTCCCTCCCTACCCCCTCCCCTACCCCCTCCCTCCTCCCTACCCCTCCCTCCCTCCCTCCCTCCCCTCCCATGTCTCCTCTCTCCTCCTTCCTTCCCTCTCCTCTTCCCTGCCTCACTATCCCCCCTTCGTCCTTGCCTCCTCCTACCTCCTCCTTCCTCCTTCCTTGTCTCTTTTCCCCATCCCCTCCTTCCCTATTTCCACTCATCTCCCTCTCCCTCCTCCTCCCTCCTTCTCTCCTTCCCCTCCCTCCTTCCCTCCCTCCTTCCCTCCCTCCTTCTCTCCTTCCCTCCCTCCCTCCTTCCTCCTTCTCTCCTTCCTCCCTCCTTCCCTCCCTCCTTCTCTCTTTCCTCCTCCCTCTCCCACCCCTCCCTCCTCCTCCCTCCCTCCCTCCCTTAGTGCCTTTAATCTCTTGTTTGCCCCGATGTTTTTCCTTCGTCCCTCCATTGCCTTTCCACCCCCTCCCACCCCCTCCTCCCCCTCCCCCTCTCCCCCCCACCTTTCACCTTTCTTCACTCTCCTTTTCCCTCTGTACTACTTCTTCCTGTTCCTCTATACCCCCACTCCCTTCTCCCTTTTCTTTCTTACCCTCTTCCTTCCCTCTTTTCTCCCCTTTCTTCTTCCTTCTTCCTTTTTCCCCTCCCCTTCTCTCCCCGCCTCTACTCTTCTCCTCTTCTCTCTAGTCCTGGATCTTCTCCCCCTTGCTTCATTATCATCTCATTCCTTACCTTTCATTTCTCCCCTCTCATCATCCTCCCCTCTTATTATCCTCCTCTCTTACACTCATCCCCCCCCCCCTTCATACTTGTTAGTTGTATTTTCCTCCCTACCTTCTCCCTTTTCTTCCTCCTTTTCTCTCCCTTCCTCCCTTTAGCCCCTCTCTCTCTCTCTCTCTCTCCTACCTACCCATCGAGTCAGTATAGAGGAAATAGAAAGACCCAGAATGGATTTCGATCTGTGATACAAAAGTGGATGGATAGAAGGGATGGAGATAGAGATGGATTAAGACATAGATGGATTGGGAACCCCTGGGCGTGTCTCTTCTCTCTCTGTCCAGGCTAGAGTGACGGTAGTGAAGGATGAACCAAGATTACCTGTCACCTGAACGACATTACTTTTTTTTTTTATCTTTTCACCAAGTAGCGGAAGATGATGACCTGGAGATGCTGTCTGTCCGTCCGTCTATCCGTCTATCCATCCGTCCATATATCCGTCTGTCTATAATTTTTTCTTTCTTCTGGATGTGTGTGTGTGTGTGTGTGTGTGTGTGTGTGTGTGTGTGTGTGTGTATTCCTCCTGCCAGCTTCACCTACACGTCTCACATACACGAGACCCACAAACATTTTTTTTTTCCACCTTAACCATTGTTGTTTCCTTCTACCTACGGCAACTTGTAAACAGGAAAGGAATTTTTTTATGAAACTTAGCCAGGCGGACATGAGCCAATACAATATCCCGTGGGAATTCGATGACCGGTACCTTGTCTCCTTATTTTGTAGTGAGTTATGACGCGCTTTGTCTCTGAGGTCAGCAGGCATGGCGGCGCGAGGATCCTGGTACCACTGAATCTTTGTTTGTTTTCATTTTTTTTTTATCTTGAAATATCTATATTATTTATCTTTTATGGTTTATCAGATAATATTTATCTTTTAATTTAATATTTTTAATTATTTTACATACAGTTGTTACTTTTTCCTTTCTTATTCCTTATATTTTGACGATAGTTTGATGTGATGTTTATATTCAACGGAAACAGATCACAAAGTCACGTATCACCTCAAGCACAGACAAGACAACCAAGTCAGATGGTAATTATCAAGTATCTCTGCTGTAATAACAACGGAAGGGTCAGCAACCATGGTAATTAATACAAGATACATAATTACAGTATATTACAGGAGGAACTTGCTTACAGAGGGTTAATATTACAGTTGTTGATGAAGGTATTATGAATTCATTAATAATGTCCTTATGTAAATACTATAATATTATCAACAACTAATTAGGGTTTGATTATGTGATATCCTGTTGAATTCCTGTTGTGGTATCCTGTTGTGATATCCTGTTGACTTCCTGTTGTGGTATCCTGTTGTGATATCCTGTTGACTTCCTGTTGTGATCTTGACCTGGGGACGATGCTAGGGAGAAGGAAAGGGAAGGAAGGGAGCATGGAAAGGGAGGGAGGATAGAAGGGGAGAAATGAAAGGGAGGGAGGAAAGGGGGGAAATAGCAAGGGAAAGAGGAGGAGAGGAAGGGAGCATGGAAATGGAGGTAGGAAAGGAGGGAGGGAGGGAGGAGAGGAAGATGGTATGGGAAGAGAGGAAGACATAGGCGTAGGGAAGAGTAGGAAGAAGTGAAGAGAGGAAGAAGTGTAAAGGGAGGGAAGAATTAGGGTGTGGGGAACGAGGTTGGAGGGCGTGGACAGGGAGATAAGAAAGCGCGGGAAGGGAAGGGGAGGTGAGAGGGCGTGGGGTGGGAGGTGAGAGGGCGTGGGGAGGGAGGTAGAATGGCGTGATGTAGAGGGAGGTGAAGCGTGGGAGGGAGGAGGTGAGGAGGGCGTGGGGGAGGTGAGAGGGGGCGTGGGGTGGGAGGTGAAAGGGAGTGGGGACGGAGGTGGGAGGTGACAGGGCGTGGGGAGGGAGGTGAGAGGGCGTGGAGAGGGGGATGGGAGGGCGTGGGCAAGATTAAGGGCCTCCTTGGCTACAACGCCCAAGACGAAAGCAAGTCTGTAGGTAATTAGGTTTGTATCAGCCAGGAGGAAGGTGGCGCCTCATTGATCCTCACTTACCCTCCCTGATCCTCCCTGAACCTCATTAATCTCCCTGAAACTCCCTGATCCTCCCTGAAACTCGCTGAAACTAGCTGAAACTCCCTGATCCTCCCTGAAGCTCATTAATCTCCCTGAAAATCCGTGATCCATCGTGAAACTTCCTGATCCTCCCTGAACCTCATTAATCTCCCTGAAAATCCGTGATCCTCCCTGATCTCTCCGTGAAACTCCCTTATCCACCCTGAAGATCATTAGTCTTCCCTCTGACACTCCCTTACCCTCCCTGATCCTCCCTGATCCTCCCTCCCCCTCATTAACCATCATGGCGGGGTTAGTAATGGATGTATGAGGGGTGATGAGGTGATAGTTGGCCCCTCATGGGATGGGAGGGAGAGAGAGAGAGAGAATGGGAAAGAGAGTGAGGGAATGAGAGAGAGAGAGAGGAGAGAGAGGAGAGAGAATGGGAAAGAGAGTGAGGGAATGAGAGAGAGGGAGAGAGGGGAGAGAGAATGGGAGGAGGAGGGAATGAGAGAGAGAGAGAATGGGAAAGAGAGGAGGGAATGAGAGAGAGAGAAAGAGAGAGAGAGAGAGGGGGGGAGAGAGAGAGAGAGAGAGAATGGGAAAGAGGAGGGAATGAGAGAGAGAGAGAGAGAGAGAGAGGAGAGGAGAGAATGGGGAAAGAGAGGAGGGAATGGAGAGAGAGAGAGAATGGGAAAGAGAGTGAGGGGAATGGAGAGAGAGAGAGAATGGGAAAGAGAGAGGGAATGAGAGAGAGAGAATAGAAAAAAGAGTGAGGAATGGGAGAGAGAGAGAGAGAGAGGGGAGAGAGAGAGAGAGAGAGAGAGAGAGAGAGAGAGAGAATAAAGAGAGTGAGGAATGAGAGAGAGAGAGAGAGAGAGAGAGAGGGGAGAGAGAGAGAGAATGAGAAAGAATGAAGGAATGACGAGGAAAAAGGAGAGAGAGAGAGAGAGAGAGAGAGAGAATGGGGAAAGAGAGGAGGAATGAGAGAGAGAGAGAATGAGAAATAGGGAAGGGAATGAATGGAGAAAAGGAGAGAGAGAGAGAGAGAGAGAGAGAGAGAGAGAGAGAGAGAGAATGGGAGAGAGAGGAGGGGAACAGAGAGAGAAAGAGAGAATGAGAAAAAGGAAGGAATGACTGAGGGAAAAGTGGAGAGAGAGAGAGAGAGAGAGAGAGAGAGGAGAGAGTGAGAGAGAGAGAAAGAGAGAGAGAGAGATAGGGAGAGAGAGAGAGAGAGAGAGGATCTGAAAAGTTAGGCGTTGTTTTCTGTTGTCTGTTGGCAAAATTGGAGACCTAAAGTGTGGGTGTAAACATGTGATTTGGGGTTGGGCACGCAGGGAGGAGAGGGAGAGAGAGGGAGAGAGGAGGAGGGAGGAGGGATGGTAGGGGGGAAAAGGGTGGGGAAGGAGGGGTAGGGGAGAAGAATGGGGAGAAAAGCAGAAGATTGAGGAGTTGAAAGGGGGGGGGGGTGAGAGAGGGAGAGAAATAGAAGAGGGAAGGAGAGAAAGAGAGAAGAGGAGGGAGAGATTAAATAAGAGAAAGGAAGAGCAAGTGGAAAGGCAGGAAGAATGAAGTTAAGGGAGGTAGGGAGGTAAGGAAGGGTGGAAGAAGGGATGATGGAAGGGAGGAAGAGTGGGGAAAGGTAATATAATAGTAATAGAAGAAGGTGAGGGAATTAAATGAGGGAGGAGGAGGAGGAGGAATAGTGAAGAATGAGGAAGTGGGAAGGGAGGTGAGTGGCAAGGAGGAAATGAGAGGAAAAGAGAAGAATAAAAATGAGAGAAGTAGGGGATGTGAAGGAGTATGTCAAGTATATGTTAAACAGAGGGACGGAGAGATGGTCGAAGACTCCTGAAGTCTCATCAAAATAAACAAACTGTGTGAAACATTCTCTAAAACCCCCTTGTTTGAATAATTGAATTGAATGTGATTTAGAGAGAAACTTACTAAATAAATAAACAGTTTTTCATTATATTTCAAAGGCAAAAAGTGTATATGAAGATAATTATCGATAAAAACTCATTAATATACACGCTTGATCTGGTTGCATCAGCTTACAAACACTCAACACATTTTGATAGATCGCTGCAAGTTTAAATTGAAAGAAAAAAATTTCAATACACAAACTCCATTCCTCTCTCACGCGGTCTTTCCTGTCACGTAACTACATAATCTGGACAAAATCCCTCCCTATGAATGATAAATTTTCCTCCAAGCTGCCAAAAGTAAATTTCCCTGGTTGGTCCTATTTTCCCGCTTAAGTTAGCCTCTAACATAAGGGTTATTATGAAACTTTGCGTCAGGTGCAATGGCCGCCAAATTGAGCATACCGCACTTTAACGCGATTTCAGATAAGCTCGAATAGCAATTAACTCCTAAAATATGATAAAAGTGGCGTCGTCTATTGCAGAGAGTGGCAGGAGAGGGGTGAGGGCGGCAAGAGAGAGGGAGTGAGAGGGAGGTGTGGCTATATCTGGCTATATATTGGCGAGAAAAACGCGCCTGAGTAAGTTGGCCGTCACCAACTTGTTGAGCTGAGCGGCTAAGTTTGAAGGGATGCCAAGTCGCTGGGAAAAGCCCCCAATAGGTGTTCAAGGCGCCTAATTGTTATAAGTT
This sequence comes from Homarus americanus, assembly GCF_018991925.1. Taxonomy (NCBI): domain Eukaryota; kingdom Metazoa; phylum Arthropoda; class Malacostraca; order Decapoda; family Nephropidae; genus Homarus; species Homarus americanus. Next base: position 168,629 of record NW_024744657.1, read on the forward strand.
GGCATCACTCAAATACAAAGTTGAACGAGATGGTGGGGAGGTGAGGGAGATGGGGGAGGTGAGGGAGAGGGAGGAGGTGAGGGAGGGAGGAGGAAGTGAGAGAGGGGAGGTGAGAGAGAGGTGGGGAGGTGAGAGAGAAAGGAAGTGAAAGAGGAAGGGAGGTGACAGAGGGAGGGAAATAATGAAAGGGAAGCAGGAAGGAAGGGAGAGATTAGGAATGAGGAAATGAAGGAAGGGGGAGGGGGAATGGAAGATGGGGAGTTGAAAGGAAGGAGATGAAAGGAGTAGAAGAAGAAGCGAGGGTGTAAGAAAGAGAATATGAGGAGCAGAACGAAGTTGGGACACAGGTGAAGGAATAGAAGGAAGTGGAATGGAAAAGGAGCAAAGAGGAAAAAAGGAAGAGACAGAGATATAATCGCGGAAAGGAGGGAGAGTCCCCGCAACACCTTCAACACAGCCCCCCTATACCACCTCCAACACAGCCCCCCCACACCACCTTCACCTCAGCCCCCCACACCACCTCCACCCCCACACCATCCCCACCCCACACCACTCCACCCCAACACCACCTCCACCCCACACCACACCACCAACACAGCTCCCACACCACCACCAACACAGCTCCCACACCACCTCCAACACAGCTCCCACACCACCTCCAACACAGCCCCTACACCACCTCCAACACAGCCCCCACCACCCAACACAGCCCCCACACCACCCAACACAGCCCCACCACCCACACAGCCCCACACACCACCTCCACACAGCCCCCACCACCTCCAACACAGCCCCACACCACCTCCAACACAGCACCCCCTATACCACCTCCAACACAGCCCCCACACCACCCAACACAGCCCCCATACCACCTCCAACACAGCCCCCACCACCTCCAACACAGCCCCTACACCAACCCAACACAGCCCCACAACACCACCACCAACACAGCCCCCACAACACCTCCAACACAGCCCCTACACTGCCACCAACACAGCCCCCACAACACCCAACACAGCCCCCACAACACCTCCAACACAGCCCCCACAACACCTCCAACACAGCCCCCACAACACCTCCAACACAGCCCCACAACACCTCCAACACAGCCCACACCGGCAACTTACACATGACAAAACCCAATTACGGATGGTATCGTCCCACCTAACACAATTTAGAGCACTGGTTAGAAGGGGCAGGAGATCTCACCTACCTCCCTCCCCCCTCTTCCTCCTCTCGCCCTCCCCCTTTCCCTTTTTCCTCTCCCTCACCCTGTCTTCATCCCAACTCTTTCTTCCCACTCCTTTCCCTCCCCCTCTCTCTCCTCCTATCTTTCCTCTCAACCCCTCCCCTCATCCCTCCCACCCGCTTCCCTCCCCACCCCCTCCTCCCTCACCCCTCCCCTACTCTGTCTTGATACTGTCTCTCGGGGATGGACAGGAGACTTGGGGACGAATTTTCAGTTGATTTTCGCCTTTGGTTCCTTGAGTCTGTTAGATGATGATGATGATGATGATGATGATGATGATGATGTGATGATGATGATGATGATGATATGATGATGATGATGATGATGATGATGATGATGATGATGATGATGATATGATGATGATGATGATGATGATGATGATGTGATGATGATGATGAGAAGCGATGATGATGATGATGATGATAGCGATGATGATGATGATAATGATGATGATGATGATAGTAATGATGATAGTAATGATGATGATGACAGAAACAGTAATAATAATTTAATATATTGGTGATAATAAAAATAATAATGATAATAATAATGATAACTATGATAAAGATGAAATTAAAAAAAATATATATTGAATTCCTCCTAAACTTACTGTAGGAAAATCGTTCTTTAAAATCCAGTGAGTGAAATATTGAGTAACTATAAAAACACAAATACCGACAATGACAACACAAACGCAAAAAAAAAATAAAAAAAAAAAAATACCCAGCAAACTTCAAGATCCGATCCTAAATTAATTATTCGTCATGGTATTTTTTTTCTTGGCTCACCAAATTACCTGTAAATCCTCATTAATCAAATAATTAACATAATGACCAAAGTTTTCTGGCGTTTTGAGGAAGCCTCTCCTCCTGCCGAGCCTGTAATGACTCGTTGGCAACTACTGCATCTTCATACAAACCCTGTGAGTAAATTCCTCTCTCTCTCTTTCAACTTCAGGGGTTTCTTTTCCATTCCTCCAATACATTCTTTCCGCTTTTTCTCTCATGCCTTCTTTCTCTCCTCTTCTCCCCTCCTCCTCTCCTTCTCCTCTCTCTCTCTCTCCTTTCCTCCTTCCTCTTCCCTCCCTCTTCCTCCCTCTCCCACCTATGCCTCTTGATGCACCGTCTGTTTACCCCGAGGAAGGATGGGGTCATTAAGGTCATTTGGCCCAAACGAGGTGGGACTTGTTCTGTCCCGCCATGTCTCCTAGGGCCTCCTCCCACATGTCCCTAGCCCCTCCCCCCATGTCCCAAGGGCCTCCTCTCTCGGCCATGTCTCCAAGGGCCTCCCTCTTCAACATGTTCCTTCTCGGCCATGTCTCCAAGGGCTTCTCTCGGCCATGTTCCAAGGGTTTCTCTCTCGGCCATGATTCCATGGGCCTCTGCCAGTGTCTCCAAGGGCCTCTCTCTTCGGTTATATCCAAGGGTCTCACTGTCGGCCATGTCTCAAGGGCCTCTCTCTAGCTCATGTCTCCAAGGGTGTTTCTCTTTATTGATTGTGTTTTAAGTGTTAGCTGTGTCTTCATGGATAGGAGGACTCTTATTGTTTAGAGCCCTCCTCTCCCCCTCCCTAACCCGCCCCTCATCCCTCCTCCTCCCTCCTCCTCCGTCTCCACGGTATCGGTCACCAGGCTTCCTCCGTCGTTCCTGGGTGCTGTTGTACTGACTGTACAGGAGAAGGTCGTCTGGTTAGTTCATCATAAATATAAATCAGTCTTAATGTTAACTTTTGTTGTGGAAGACAAATCATGTGCCTGTATTCGCCAGTACTACACACCATATATAATATATATATATATATATATATATATATATATATATATATATATATATATATATATATATATATACACACACACACACAATTTTGTATCCGCACCAAATCTGCACAGTAGCTCAAAAACCTATCGTTACATAATTGTGTTAGATGGTAGTTCAGGTCACCCACGATCATGACGTATCGGCAGTTGTGTCCAGTAAGACGGTCGTCCATGCCCCGCCAGTTAGTTCGAGAGGGCCGTCCTGCCATTGAGGGAGGTAAAGACACACAGCTAAGACGACGCGGAACCCCAGCTACAGGACCTGCACCTGAAGTGCTTCCTGAAACAGTCTGCCACGTCGCCCTCATCCCTTGACGGTCTAAGTGATAACGCTCTATAGTAGAGAGTGGTTTATGGGGAGAAACCAAACTCTCTAGAAGGGGTGAAGAAGGTCAGGATGAAGGGGTACAGACGGGCCCTGAGGAGGACTAGGTCTGTGGCTGGTAGGTCACGTCTTTTTTGTTTTTTTTGTAGGAAAGGAGGACAAGGAAGATTAGAGGGGGAAGAAGTTATAGTTCGGAAATTGAAGAAATTCAGGAGGAGGTAAGAGGGCCTGACCGCCTAGCTGCTTAATAGTGTGTTTGGGTTGTGTCATGGGTTAGTTATTGTCTGCCGGTACAGGCACTAGACAGCCTACCCTGTCCCATTTATGGGTGTTTTAAGGGCCTTATTTCATCACGTCTGTGCTGTGGTCGAGTACGGGGTGGGATGGGTGGGGGGGTTGTGCCGCTTAGTGTTTATCAGCGTCTCTTCTCGTTGAATGCTGTTGTATGTCTCTTAATTGGCGTCGATCAGACAAGGAACAATTGAAACACTGATGGACCCAAAGCTGATATACACCTGCTTGTAGGCCGACTGTGGCCGCGGCAGTTGTTGTCTGTTCGGAGAGATATGTTTGTTAGCCGTTGAACGGGGATGAAGGTCACCTTGCTGTTCCTGGCTTTCAAGAATGTCATCTCATCAGTCGACTGGAGAGAGACTATCACTGTCTCAATGACGACCAGGAGGTCTTCTGTCTTCTCAGAAAGGAGAGGAGTGGGGGGAAGGAGCTGCTCTAGGCTAGGTAGGCAGGGAGCCCTGGTCTGCTCTGTGATGTGAGCTGATCAACAGGTATTTCTGGTTCACTAGACAGTTAAGGCGCCCACCTGGGAGCAACACAAGTCCTGACCATTGAGCTTATAGTGTGAGTGACACAACATGGGTTACTTCACTCAACAGGAGGAACAGAGGTTTATCATCATCGTCACACGCCCATACAGTGCAGCAGGCGACGGGCGACGTCTGTCCTCTTGATCATCAGGTTCTTATTAGCAAATGTTACACCTTCCCTGTCACCTGCGAAAGGTGAAATTTGTGGCGAGTGTGAGGTTGGCGCTATAGTGGTAAGGTGTGTGATGAAACAAAAGCTATTGTTGCGACACGAGGCTGATCGGTGTTCATTAGACAATAGTTGTGTTCTCCGGCAGGTCTTCTGAGACAGGAGCAGTTCCTTAATAAAAGACGGGAAGAGGGAGGACGTATTAGAACACAAGGCGACGTGTATTAAGCTCAACTGCTCATTACCTCTAACGAGTACCTGGAAAACTGGTAAACAAAAATGGCTGACTTGATCACGGCTCTGGTTCAATATTTCAGAAATAATGACCCGACCAATGAGAGGTGTTGAGACGTATCTCTACACGAAAGACCTTCTGGTTGTGATTTAAAGTAATCCTGTGTCTCTCTCTCTCTCTCTCTCTCTCTCTCTCTCTCTCTCTCCTCTCCTCTAAATAAAGACTCCAGGGCCACCAGCGATTGAATCACCCGGTATTTGTACTTAGAAACTTGTACTAATTATTTTGTCCACCCCTTTCACCTCACCACTTAAGAGAGATAACTTTGTTTACTACGATAAGAAAGTCTTTAATGTTATCAAGTCTGGTACAGTACATAATTATGAAGAACTTCCCAACAACCCTCTTTTCCCCCACCCTCAAAACAGAGTTGCTACTATGAGACTAAAATCTATACATAACTAATTTTTTCCCCAGCAACAATGGTCAATTTTCCCCTATACAGGAATAAATCACACGTATAAGTGAAGGAAATGTCCCTATAACAACGTTAGATTTCGTCATCGAGCTAAAACTTTCCCTAAAACAACGTCGGATTTCCCTCATGTAGTTACAAAAATATCCCCCAAATAATTAAGGCTCTTCTCTTCGTTAAATAAGAATTACTTCCAATTATACCGTAAACAAAACTCCATAAAACGACGATTGATTTCCCCAGCGAGCTAAGATTCCCCTTAGACAACGGTAGATTTCCCTACTATGAAGCTGAAGATTTTCCCCAAAACAAACGTTCGACTCGGCAATATATAACACCCAACCACCACGACGAGAGCTTCAGTCTGCTGGTGGCGATGGGGGAGAGATGACGTGCTTCTCCCCGCACCTATCTGACCCGTCCCCCACCTGCTCCTGGCCCCTGGAGCGTCCCGAAGCATATGACCTGCCTTAATGCTCTTAATGCTGCGTATTAGCGTAATGAAGGAGGACTTCGGCCATTGTGTTGCTGAGTAAGGCACACACACACACGCACTGACGCCTTGGTCGAAACACTACCATTGATTACCTCATAGTACACTAGCTCTCTCTCTCTCTCTCTCATTCCCCGTACCGTACCTCACCAAACTTGAACTCAACTCCGATATCGTAGAACTTAAAGACTTTAAGCCTTTAACAACCTCCGACTCAATTGTTTTCGCTTTTGACCTGACTCTACCTAACTGATAGGTGTTGGGAATTTGAATTTTTCTTTTATATGTTTTGAAATTCATTAGCTTTATAGAAATTCTCGTAATCACACCACACTCCCCTCTCTCTCTCTCATATGACTTGAAGTGTTGAGGAATTCCCCTTGATTTTAACCTTTTTTATTCATTATTTTCTTTTTTCTTCGTCTTTTCTTAATCTGTTTTGTGAGAAATATTTTGACTTTTTTTTATCTCACTTCAGTAATTAAAAAAAAAACCTAGTGATTTTTTTTAGGGACACAAATGGACGAATTAAATCCTATTGTGGGATTTAGAAAATTTGTGTAATACGTAAAAATCTCCATAGGGATTATAGGGAATATCATTGATGACTAAATCTTATTTTAGGGGGATTTAGGAACACATGTGTAATATTTTGAATCCTTATGGAGATTTAGGAACTCTATGAGGGGATTTAAGTCTCTTTTTTTTAAGGTAGTAAGAACACCTTTTAAGTTTTTCAGTAATATTGGAACCTCTGACGACCCCTAAAACTCACTCTAGAAATTTAGGTCACTTAAAATCTCCTAGGACTTAATAATAACTTAAAAATACTACGTAGCTTTTTTTTAGGAAACCCATAAAAATTGCAATGGGATTTAGTACTTACATTGACTCCCTAAATTTATGGTAGGGATTAAGGAACTCCCATGGCATCCCTATCAACCTAATAGGGATTGAGACTCCATAGATGAGAGGAGCCTGTGTGGAATCCCTAAAATACTGTCAAGTGTTCAGGAGCCTCCACTGAGCCTCTAAATATTGGTGGTTACAGACTCCCACTCAGACCCTAAGACTTGAGTGGGGATTTAGGGACCTTATACTCAGTTCCTAAAGTTGTGGGATTTTAAGAACCTTAACGAAATCCTTAAAAATCTTCTTCCAGGGGATTTAGGGACCTCCTCTCAGCCCCTAAAATCCTCATAGACATTCAGACACACCTCCTCAGGGACTCATAAATCCTCTAGGCGATTTAGGAATCTCTACTGAGCCCCAAAATCTGGTGGTGATTTAAGGGTGATTTTGCCAACCCCTTCCCCCGTGGAGGCCTAGAGGGGCGTAAATCCACCGGCGGTGTCAAGGTGCTTACAACATTACCTAACTTGAGGAGTTAATTAATTTGCCTCAGGTAGGTGGTGAGTTGTTCTCCCCCACACCTGCTCCCTCACCTCTCCTCCCTTCCTTCACACCTGTTTCCCTTATCTCTTCTCTCCTCCCACCCTCCTTCTCCTTCACACCTAAACTTCCTCCTTCCTCCTCCCTCCTCCCTCCTCTCCTTCCTCCTCCTCCTCACTTCCACCGTCTTTCCTACTCCTCCTCCTCCCCCCCCCAGGCAGAGTAAACGGGAAGTGACACTTGGTTTCATAAAATCAAAGAAAAATACTTTCTTAACATCATCAGAGAGAAGAGAGAGAGAGAGAGAGCTAACCAGACGAGGCTTAACATTTGATTGCGTTAAAAGGAAAATGTTTTCGAGTAGGTTAACAAAGAGCGTGTTAACAGAGACAGAAAGAGAGACAGACAAAGAGAGACACACTGACAGACAGTTAATAAGAAGTAGGTTAACAGACAGACAGTTAACAGAGAGTAAGTTAATAGACAGACAGACAGACATTTAATTGAATTAGGTTATTAAAGAAAATCATAATAGAATAACCAAGACAACATATTTCTTCCTTATTATGAGTTTTAGTTCAATTATCATCATCAGAGAGACAGAGAGAGAGACACATGTATACACAGACTCCCCCCCTCCCTCTCTCTCTCTCTCTCTCTCTCTACACACACACACACACATTCCTCTCTCTCCTCTCTCACCTCTCTCTCTCTCTCTCTCTCTCTCTCTCTCTCTCTCTCTCTTTACACAGACACACACATTCTATCCTCTCTCCTGTCAAGTTAACACACAAATTAAGTCCTTCTGTAGTAATTAGAACCAAGAAAATGAGGACAAATATTAAATGATTTCCGTCATTTGCATACAAGGGTCTGGACGCAAGTGTTTTAATTAGTGACTGAACTGGGAAGGTTTTTTTTTTAATTATGTAAATCATGAAAGAGAAAAATGATAATGAGGTGTTTTGTGTTTTTTTGGGGTGTTTTTTTTGTTATGTTATGTATGGTTATAATAGACTCAATGAAATAGCATCCACACTGGCCTAACCTAACCTAATCTAATCTAACCTAAACATAACTCAACCCCCCACAACACACCCCACAACACACCCACACCTCACACCCCACAACACCACACCCACAACACACCTCACACACCCCACAACTCAACCCCCACAACACACCCACACCCCACAACACCACACCCACACAACACACCTCACACACCCCACAACTCAACCCCCACAACACACCCCCACAACACACCCCCACACCCCACAACACCACACCCCACAACACACCCCCACAACACACCCCCACAACACACCCCCACACACCCCACAACACCACACCCACACAACACCACACCCCCACAACACCACACCCCCACAACACACCCCACAACACACCCCCACAACACACCCTCACACACCCTATAACTCAACCCCACAACACACCCCACAACACACCCCACACCCCACAACACCACACCCACAACACACACACCCACACCTCACCCCACAACACACCCCACAACACCACACCCACAACACACACACACAAGCTCACAACACACCCCCACACAACACACCCACACACCCCACAACTCAACCCCTGCAACACACCCACACAACACACCCTCCACACACCCCACAAACACCCCCACAACACACCCCACACACCTCTACACACACATCAATAGCATTAACAAAGAAGCTTAACACTTACACACAATAACTACAGTGTTGGTGAATTACTAGCCAGGTTAATCACCCCCGTCAACCAGGTGCATTAACGTACACACACACACACACACACACACACACACACACACACTCACACACACTCACACACACTCACACACACACACACACACACCACTGAAAGACAAACTTATGTGTGAATACCTGGTTCACCTCATACTTAGTGGAGAGAGAATACCTGTATGTTGTAGGTATAATCTCTCTCTCTCTCTCTCTCTCAGACCACCACCACAAAATGATTAAATCCCTCGTAATACCGTAGTTGGGATTATGTACAAATAGAGTAATATTAAACTTGGGATTACATGTGACTAATGTACATAAGTATTAAGTATCCGCTAATGCTCCGTTTCTCCCCACCAACATAAAAATTCCCTAACATTCCCCGCTTAAATTCCCTAGACCCTTTCTGAAATCATCCCCAGTTACCCCACCCTTTCCCTGCCATTACCCCCCCTCCTCCCCGACGCTTACCTGCCACAGAATCCATGTTCCTCTCCCTCTCTCTCTCTCTCTCTCTCTCTCTCTCTCTCTCTCACCTCCTTCCACTCCTCCTCTTCGTTTTCCACTCGCCGTAACAAAATTTATAAGGGAAAGAGAGGAAAGGAGAGAGAGAGAGAGAGACAGGGTAGGAGGGAAGGAGGAAAGAAGGAGGTAAGGGTAGAGGGAGGGAAGGCCAGTTTGCGATTGAGTTTTAATACAAGGGAGCTGTGTGGTTCAGCCCCCCGTCGAACGAATCACACCGCAAACAAGAAGAGATGAGGATTACGTCAACCATCGTCCGTCGAGGATAAGGAGGCATGTTTGAGGAGTGATTGTCCTGTCGGTAACCTCAAAATCCCTATTCATATTTTCTCCTCACAACCCTCCTTCCTTACCTTCCTTCCCTCCCTACCTCCCTTCCTTACCTTCTCCCTCCCTACCCTCCCTTCCTTACCTTCCTCCTCCCTACCCTCCCTTCCTTACCTTCCTTCCCTCCCTACCCTCCCTTCTCTACCCCCTCCTTCCCTAATCTACCCTCCCTACCCTCCCCACCCTCCCCTTGCTCTTTACTGGACCTTGAACAATACACCCAAACTGGTTACGAAATTGCAGAGATTAGAGGGACATTGTTTTTAATCTATTTGAAGAGTAGATGAATTGGTCACGTGTTTTACAAGGGGATTAGACAGACAGACAGACAAACAGACAGACAGACAGACAGACAGACAGACAGACAGACATTCAATCAAATCAACATACAAGTTTACTTTTTGATTCAGCAGGTATACCAACAAAGTTCATTAACAACATATGTATACAATATCCGTAAACAGTGCACACGTATACAAGCAATGGACACAGGTTAAGCTGGTATACAACGTACAGTCCTCATCTCTAACCCACCCTGGCCAGAGGGAGAGTTGAATCCAGCGGTCTTTCTAAATAACGACTCACCGTCGAAAGAATAAGACGTGTAACATAACCAACAGGGAGCTTCGCCCATCGTTGTTAGGTTACACGTCGTAAACGGGAAGCTTTGCCCCCCGTTAAAGCAGCCCATATTATTGTTATTAGGCCAAGTTCTTTGGATCCCAAATGACAAATTCTTTAGTTTACCATTAGACATCTCATGAACGAGGCAGGAGCGGCTGGCTGACATGCACTGAGCCCAAGCACGGGCCTGCCACACTGGCTGCAGGCTGAGGCTAAGGTGGACCAGCCCGAGGCTGTGAGCCGTATAGCTCGTCAGGTCGCGGTGAGGCAGTACACGAGGGTGATTTTGGAAGTTGTATTTATGTTCCATATAACATATTTATGGTTAATTCACCTGTTATTTACTCCTGTATGTATATTTTACATCAAATATACATATACAAGATTATAGGTGATATAGAGTGAAGGGAAGAGCAAGACTAAGACAATTTATATTTAGACAGTTAAACTTAATTCTCCCGAAAATAAAATGCTTCAAATGTTACAGGTAACTGTGGCGACTCTTGTGTAAAGTTCTGCAGGTAATGTTATTAATTAGATCATTTGAAGCAACAACGTCATGTTTACTCTCATTATCGCCCATAAAACAACCAAAATAAAGTTATACATTACTAACACAACAAACAACATTTATTATTTTCACAAGTCGGGTATTTGTTTCACTCACCGTGTCAAGCTTCAGCTATGGCTACGTTCCACAGTTTGCTTCACTTACTGAAGCTGGTTCATCTCCGCCATTAGACATCTCATGAACGAGTCAGGAGCGGCTGGCCAAGGAGTATCAATAAAATAGTGATTTCCAATATGAACTGTTTTTCATATTATTTATTCATTGAAATGTGTGAAAAGGCAATAGTTATGTGTAAACCCTCCCAGTGTTGACGGTGTTCGAACGTCTCATGTTGTGTTGTGTTGTGTTGTGTGGTCGCTGGTGTGTTGTTATGGTGAGCCGTCTCCCGTAGTTCAGAAAGACCAATGGATTCAATTCTCCCTCTGGCCAGGGTGGGCTAGACATACGGCTTGTGACTGTACATAAACAAAGCAGGTATATAAATAATTGACATAAACAGTTTAGAATACAAACAATGTATATTATTAGAGTACAGGTATACAAACAATATACAGGATGTCTCATTGATCACACACCGAAGGAAAATTAATAAAATTCTCTAATTTATTTTTCCAGGTGAGGAAATCATAACAAACCAACGAAGATTAAGTAACAAGGACAAGAAGAGTGACCACTGAGACCTTCTGTACCTCACACCTCTCTGTCTTCCTCTGGGTCACTTCAGGTCACTCGTCTACCAATATCAACCATAAAACATTAAAGGTATTCTCTATAAAGTCTTACCTTACGATATTTTTCTCACTTACTGGGAGTTTTGGGAATATGTCTTAACTGGATCCAAAATCTCGTAATCTGTTTATAAACTGACGTCACAAATGCGTTTTTTTTAGATTGGATCGGATTCTCAAAGGATTCTAGATTTCGTTCTAATTAAAAGTTATATAAACGATAATTCTTAAGTTGATTCTCCAGTTGGATATATTAAAACACATCTAGTTGACTTACGACAATGAGGACTACCTTAACTAGGGGTCGAACGAGAGGTCAAACAAGATTAACCAACAATAGATCAAAGCTGCGGCAGCGTATATTAAGAAATGTACTTGATAATAAATTTTTTATCTGATGCGGAAAAAATCATCGTTGCCCAATGTTTGAGGAGGGACGGGCATTGAGCTGACTAACGCAGCCAAAAATGCAATGTAAATACCCACCTGGTCTGTCTGTCTGGGTTAAAATCTGTTTGTTCTGAGGTTTTGGCCCAGGGGCGTGTGTCTCCTGATGGGGGAGGGGGTGAAGGGAGGGAGGGAGGGAGGATATTTTGGGGGCGGGGGAGAGGAAGGGGGAGGGAGGAGGGGAGGGGGGAAGGAAAGGAGAGAGGAGCATAGAAGGGGAGAAGGCTAGGAGGGATGAAATGAGGAGGATGGTGGAGAGGGAGAAAGGGGAAAGAAGGTGGATGATGGAGTAGGAGTGAAAAGGGAAGGAGAAAGATGGAGGGAGAGAGAAAGAGGAAGGAAGTGAGGGTAATCAGGGAGAGAGACGTGGAAGGTTGATGAAGTTGTACATATTACATATATATATATATATTATTTTCTTAAGTTTTATTCTCTCTCTCCCATTTCCTACCTTTCCTCCTCCTTCCTAACTTATCTTCCTCCCTTTACCTTTTCTTCTCCCCCCCCTCTCCTCCCCCCCCCTTCCCTCCTTCTTCCTTTCCCTCTCCCCCCCTTCCCTCCCCTCTTCTCCTTCCGTCACTCTCCTTCATTACTTCCTCCTCGCCACCATTATTATGACTCCCTCTCCCTGGAACTCTCCTCCGTCTAGCACATTCTACCTTACACACACAGCGCACACTGTTAATTCAGCCAGAGTGATCAGCCAATCAAAACTAACCAATTGCACATGATCAGTTACAGGTGATCAGCTAAACGTAATGAGTACAGGTGAGCAGCAAGTATCGATCAGTCAGAAATATGTGTGTGTGTGTGTGTGTGTGAGTGTGTGTGTGTGTGTGTGTGTGTGTGTGTGTGTGTGTGTGTGTGTGTGTGTGTGTGTGTGTGTGTGTGTGTGTAGGGAATGAAGTGGCCGGCTCTGATATCAAGGACAATATTTAGACTAGGAACACACCCACCTTGCGTTTGGTGGTGTCACAGGCTGATGACACTATGACACACTCTCCAACTGACAGTTTTGGCTCTCATAATGTTTTAATTGGTGATGGTTTAGTGTAATTACTGACCTTTTTACACGTTTAAACACCTTAGTGACGTGACTGGGACGTTTGATGCCGTCTCTGTCTGTCTGTCTGTCTGTCTGTTTGTCTCTCTCTCTGTCTGTCTGTCTGTCTCTCTGTCTGTCTGTCTGTCTGTCTGTCTGTCTGTCTGTCTCTCTGTCTGTCTGTCTGTACCATGACTCAAGAACACACAAAGGTTGGAACAGTATAGTTAGTATGCAAGTTTATCCTGTCATACCCTAGTCAGAAGGTCAAAGGTTAAGGTCACAAGGTCATTGATGAAGGTCACTCCCTAACCTAACCTAACATATGGAAAAATGGTCAAAGGTCATCGGCAGTTACCACTTTTTAACCTCAGTAATCATTATCTAATCTCTATTAAAGTTTGACAGAAAGTCGACCTAAATTACGTGGTCCTAGTGTGTCAATATTATTATTATTATTATTATTATTATTATTTTTATTATTATTATTATTATTATTATTATTATTATTATTATTATTATTATTATTATTATTGTTGTTGTTGTTGTTGTTGTTGTTGTTGTTGTTGTTGTTGTTGTTGTTGTTCCACCGAATGCCTGACTGCTTATCTATCGAGTTGTCAACTAACTATGAATACGTGACTGACATCCACTCAGCACGTGACAGTGGCCCCAGGAATGTCACAACACGGCCGACACTTTCCAATACAACACGAGAATTAAACCCAAACTTGTTTTAAACCAAAGAAACACTACAAGATAAAAACCATTTAATCTTCTACTCCCCCGCATCCTCCACCTCAACTTGGTATTTCTTGTGTAAGCGACGTCAACAACAAGGGTTTATATCCTCAAAGGTCATTGATTAAATTGTTTCTCCTAAGACAACAATAAAAAGAAAAATGAATTCGAAACTAAACTGAGACTTTACTGTCACTAGATCCATTCTCTCACACACACACAGCTAAGGTGAGGAGACTTAAGGAAAATGAACGTAAGAAACTTTTGAAAATAAAGACTTATAAAACTTTCGATCTTGGCCGTATCGTCGCGAGGATCTTGAAAGTTCTCTTCATAATCCGGTGGGCAGAAGGCAGGGTGATCCCGGATCCGGTTAGGCGAACAAAGACGACACAGTTATGAGAGTTTGGCGGAAGAACCTGAAGAGTTCCAATTGGCTAACTGTATGATACACATTCTCTCTCTCTCTCTCTCTCTCTCTCTCTCTCTCTCTCTCTCTCTCTCTCTCTCAAGCATCTTATACTCCCTCAGGACAATCGGCTTAGTCTGTACTGCCTCGAAGCTTCTAGGCTCCTTCACTGAAGCTCGCACAGATGCTGCACTGAAGCTCGCACAGATGCTGCACTGAAGCTCGCACAGATGCTCCACTGAAGCTCGCACAGATGCTCCACTGAAGCTCGCTCGGTTGCTCTACTGAAGGTCATTGTTTGCTGCAGTGAATCCTACTCCGGCGCTCAGTATAGTTCAGTCAACTAAGTCTTACTGAAGTCTTCTACAGAGCATTACTGAAGACCCTTACTTAAGCCTTATTAAAGAGCTCCACTGAGGACTGAATGAGTTAATGAGTGAGGGGAGAAGCTTCCTGGATCAGCAGGTGTGGGCGTAAGACAGGCAGGTGTGGGCGTAAGACAGGCAGGTGTGGGGCGTAAGACAGGCAGGTGTGGGCGTAAAACAGGCAGGTGTGGGCGAAAGACAGGCAGGTGTGGGCGTAAGACAGGCAGGTGTGGGCGTAAGACAGGCAGGTGTGGGCGTAAAAACTCCTTTTCCTCCTTCGCTTTCACTTCCTCTGCTCCACCCCTTCACTTTTGTTGTTCTTAGTTTATTCTCTTTCTCTTCTTCCCTTCCTCCTTTTCCCCTTCCTCCTCTTCCTCTTCTTTCTTCCCTTAGCTCCTTTTTTTTCATTCCTCCTCTTTTTCTCTTCCTCCTCTTTTTTCCTGCCTCCTCTTTTTTCCTTCCTCCTCTTTTTTCCCTTTCTCCTCTTTTTTCCCTTTCTCCTCTTTTTTCCCTTTCTCCTCTTTTCCTATTTTTCACTTTCTCTTCTTCATTATCACCTTCTTCCTCCTCTTCCTACTTCCCCTCCTCCTGCGCCCCCTACAGAGTGTGTTTACCGTAGGTGGGTCACTCACACTAAGTGGCTCCCTAGTGTGCTTACCCCCTCCCTCCCCCCCTCCTCCCTCCCCCCTCCTCCCTTCTCCCCTCCTCCCTCCTCCTCTTCCCCTCTCTCTCCCTGGGTTGGACAGAGTGGGAGGTAAACAGGCAAGTTCTCACTCCACCTAGTTAACTTGTTATTATGATCTCAACTCCTTTCCCGTCTGTGTGTGTGTGTGTGTGTGTGTGTGTGTGTGAAATATATTATCAGTTAGGTCAGGAGGGGTAGGTATTAGGATCTACTGAACGCAGCCTCCCCCCTCCCCCAAAAAAATCCTCATTCACCATTTCGTAACACACACACACACACACACACACACACCAATCTATATTTTTGTCCCCGTAGTGAGTGTGGGACCGTAACAGTGTAAATAGTTAAAGTGTTTTGACTAGTAGAGAAGTGCCATCGGGAAAAATGTAAATATATTTCTTTTTGCATAATACTGTACAAAATCGATATTTCTTCCCCTCATCCTCCCCTCTCTCCCGCCTCCTCCCTCCCTACCCCCCCCCTCCCTCCCTATCCTTCCCTCCTCCCTATCCCTTCCTCCCTCTCTCGCTCCCTCCTTCCCTCTCCCCCTCCATCGTGCCGAAACATTATTTGTTTTTCTCATATTTCGTCTTGTTAATATTTTTGGGTTAAGTGAGAATATTTTAACGCTTGGATCTTATAATTTGAACCACGTTTCGTTCAAGTCAGGAAAGAGTCAGGGTGAAGCAGTAGCGTTCGAATCTGAGCCGCAGTTCGTTCAAGTCAGGAAAGGTTCAGTAGCGTTCGAATCTCAGTTCGAAGGAAAGTCAGGGTGAAGCAGTAGCGTTCGAATCTGAGCCGCAGTTCGTTCAAGTCAGGAAAGAGTCAGGGTGAAGCAGTAGCGTTCGAATCTGAGCCGCAGTTCGTTCAAGTCAGGAAAGAGTCAGGGTGAAGCAGTAGCGTTCGAATCTGAGCCGCAGTTCGTTCAAGTCAGGAAAGGTTCAGAGCGAAGCAGTAGCGTTCGAATCTGAGCCGCAGTTCGTTCAAGTCAGGAAAAGTTCAGAGTGAAGGGGTTCAGAAGCCATTTATCTGTACAGTACCGAGGTGTTGAAGCGCTGCCCTAAGAATCTGCCAGCGCTCGGAACACCCTCACCTTCAGTAGTCAATGGCTCGCATACACCGCAGCTCTGGCCGAGTGATGGCTGCTTAGTACAGGTTTCCGCGGTGCTGGACGGGTGCTGGGCGGGTATTTGGACGGGTGTTAGACGGCTATTTGGACGGGTGTTGATTGTTAGACGGGTGTTGGGTATTGGATGAATGTTAGACCGGCGATGGATGAATGTTAGACGGGTGATGGATGAATGTTAGATGGATGTTGGATGAATGTTAGACAGGTGTTGGATAAGTTTTAGACGGGTGTTGGATAAGTTTTAGACGGGTGTTGGATCAGTTTTAGACGGATGATAAGTGAGACAGGTGGATAAGTGAGAGACAAATGCCTGGTCCTGTCTATAGCAAGCTGGAAGTATCTCAGAAAATGATGATGATGATGATGATGATGATGATGATGATGATGATGATTACAACACGTTCAGCTATCACACCATAACCACCACCATTACCATTACCAACACCACCACCACTACTACCACTATCACCACTACCACCATCACTACTACCACCACTACTGCCACCCAACCACCACTACCATCATCACCGCTACCACCACTACTGCCACCCAACCACCACTACCGCCTCTACCACCTCTGCTGCCACTATCACTACCACAACTACTGCCACTAACCACCACCACTACCATTATTACCATCATTACCACCACTACTACTGCTAGCATCACTGCCACCACTAGTACTATTATTGCTTACACTTTTCTGATGACTAGTGAGAGGTGTGAGAGATAGTGAGAGAAGAAAGAGATAGTGAGAGAAGAAAGAGATAGTGAGAGAAGAAAGAGATAATGAGAGAAGAAAGAGATAATGAGAGAAGAAAGAGATGGTGAGAGAAGAAAGAGATAGTGAGAGAAGAAAGAGATGGTGAGAGAAGAAAGAGATAATGAGAGAAGAAAGAGATGGTGAGAGAAGAAAGAGATAGTGAGAGAAGAAAGAGATGGTGAGAGAAGAAAGAGATAGTGAGAGAAGAAAGAGATGGTGAGAGAAGAAAGAGATGGTGAGAGAAGAAAGAGATGGTGAGAGATGTGGAAGGTAGAGAGAAGAACTTATCCTTGTTCTCTTTCTCCTCATCCTCCACCACTCATACTTCTCCTCGAATGTATCTCCCCTTCTTTTTCCCCTCATCTTCCCCTTCTCCCATCTTTCCTCATCTTCTTTCCTCCTCTCTTCCCCCTCATCTTCTTCCCCCTCATCTTCTTCCCCCCTCATCTTTTTCCCTATTCTCTTCCCCCATCTTCTTCCCCCTTATCATCCCCCTCCTTTCTCCCCCATCATCCCCCTCATCTCTTCCCCTTATCTTCTATCCTTCTTCTCCTCTCATACTGGCCCGATACCTGCCCAATCTTTGCGCGTCTCGGAGCAAAGCCTCTGGATCTTCCCCGACCCCTGGACCACCCCTTCCCTTCCCCCTGTGTCCCCTGCCCTTCCCCCTGTGTCCCCTCCTTTCCCCTGTCCCCTGGACCACCCTTCCCTTCCCCCTGTATCCCCTGCCCATCCCCTGTCCCCTTCTTCCCTGCCCTTCCCCCTGTGTCACCCCTTACTCAACAGGATCCCCATCTCTCCCTCCTTCCCTTCCTTACACCCTCTCCCTCCTTCCCTTCCTTATATCCCACTACCACCCGCTCCCCCTTCCTCCTTATCTCTCTCACACTGACCCTCCACCCTCACACCCAGGTAACCTCTACTCACCTGCCTCACTACCTGGCGGTCTTCCACCCACTTACCACCACCCAACAAGTTTCAACCCTCTTCCTGACATCCTCGGACACCCAACACACTTTCCATTTTCTTAAAGAGTTATACACTAAGATCTGAATGTTAGGCTCTACCCTTCGTGTACTCCTTCAGCCCTCCTGCAGGTTTACGTCCATCATCCTGTAAGGCCTCCTGCAGCGCCCTTGGCATGGTAGTTTCCTTTCACTCACCATAACTTTCTTGCGAGTCTTCACCACAAAGTCTCTAGATGTCTGAGGGACTTCGTGTGTACCCAAGACCTCCCCACAACACTCCACCAACACTCCCGACAACACTCCACCAACACTCCCGACAACACTCCACCAACATCCTCAATACTCAACCCCCCCCCCACCCCCCCAAGGAAGGGAACCTAGCATATATGGCTCAGCTGATCCACGGGACACGCCCCTCAATCTGAGTAGATAAGACACTGGCTTAAATACTCTTGTTAGGCCTATAGTTTTGAGGGAGGAGGGTGTGTGGTGACTGTGGTGAGTGTGTGGCTATGGTAAGTGTGTGGTGCCTGTGTGGGTGGTAGCTGTGGTGATGTGTGGTGGTTGTGGTGAGTGTGTCGTGGTTGTGGTGAGTGTGTGATGACTGTGGTGAGTGTGTGGTGGCTATAGTGGTGTGTGGTGACTGTGGTGAGTGTGTGGTGACTGTGTTGAGTGTGTGGTGGCTGTGGTGGTGTGTGGTGACTGTGGTGGTGTGTCGTGGTTGTGGTGAGTGTGTGGTGACTGTGGTGAGTGGTGAGTGTGTGTGAAGTGTGTGGTGACTGTGTAGCTGTGGTGAGTGTGTGATGGTTGTGGTGGTATGTGGTGGCTGTGGTGTGGTGGCTGTGGTGGTAGTGTGTGTGTGGCTGTGGTGGTATGTGGTGACTGTGTGTGTGTGTGTGGTGGTGTGGTGAGTGTGTGGTGGCTGTGGTGAGTGTGTGGTGGCTGTGGTAGTGTGTGGTGGCTGTGGTGGGGTGTGTGGTGGCTGTGGTGAGTGTGTGGTGGCTGTGTGGTGTGTGGTGGCTGTGGTGGTGTGTGGTGTGTGGTGGTGTGTGGTGGCTGTTGTGAGTGTGTGGCGGCTGTGGTGAGTGTGTGGTGGCTGTGGTGGTGTGTGGTGGCTGTGGTGGTGTGTGGTGGCTGTTGTGGTGTGTGGTGGCTGTTGTGGTGTGTGTGGCGGCTGTGGTGAGTGTGTGGTGGCTGTGGTGAGTGTGTGGTGGCTGTTGTGAGTGTGTGGCGGCTGTGGTGAGTGTGTGGTGGCTGTGGTGAGTGTGTGGTGGCTGTGGTGAATGTGTAAAAGCTATACATGATATGATAGTAAATAATGAAAAGATGAAAACTATTTACACATTACCTGTACGAGTTGTATTTTGCTTGTGGATAACTTACATAGGCTTTCCGCCGGTCTTCAGGGAGCGCAGTCTTTGCTGGGATGGGTGGGGGTAAGTTGTTCCACACCTTCACAACATTATAGATTATGGAGGTCTGGGACTGAGAGGAGCGCATGGGGGGGGCGGAGTGGTCTTAGTAGCTCTGGGTGTCTTAAGTTCTATTGCGTATTGGTGTAAAGACTAAGATACACTTCTATTATTATAAATAAACAAGACTGGATTTTCGGTCGCAGAATAAATGATATTAAGTCATTTCAGATTAGTAAACAACTTCAAAATACATCTTTCCTGACTATTGTAAGTTAAAAAGCAAACCAGAAAGCAACATTTCATTTCACATACAGTATATACAGAATAATGAAGAAATCAAACGTTTGTACACCTTTTTTGGGGGAAACCAATTACCGTGAATAGGTAAGTTTATGATATAATAATAATTTAACGAGGTTAGTTAAGAATCTTCCCGTGTGGTGGCGCGCGTCAAGCCTCTCTACACGCTGTACTTTATATGGTAACTTGAATCTATATCAGCTGGTACGATCCTCAAGCTTAGTAAGTACTGACGGTATTGGGGAGAGGGAGTGGGGAGAGAGAGAGAGTGAGAGGGAGAGTGGGAGAGGGAGGGAGGGTGGTGAGGACTCCTGGCTCGCCCCTGATTATGGGGTTAATGTGAGGGTCGTGGTGGCAGTGGTAATGGTGATGATAGGGTAATAGTGGTGGTAATGGTGGTTGGTGATAGTGGAAATAATGATGGTGGTGGTTGTGAATAGGGGTGGTGATGATGGTGTTAGTCGTGGATGGTGATAGTGGTGATAGTGATATGTTAGTAGTGAGGTTATATTATTGAATTGTTAGGTATGAGTAAAATATAATATATATTAATAAGACGCGAGCGACCCGGGTAGGTTATGGCGGAAAACTCGATTCTTTGACTCTATTAAAGATTCTTACGTTAAATATTTATTCTAATGGGATAAAGAAACACATCTGGAACTATAGCACAGTAACTGTAATAATTTCTCTATGTTTCTTTGTATCTTGGCCTCAACGAGTTAGTTAGAGGAGTTTTATTCTTAAGTTAGGAGTAAAATTATCGTAGGAAGCTTTGAGAATCCATTTTTGTGTTGTGGGTTAAGTGAATGAGTTATAGACCTTTGTACAACTTCAGTTTGAAGGGAAATTTAGTTACGTCTCTTCTGAAATTGAGATCTCATTGAGCTTGGGCGGGAAACGCACAATTTTGAGCTGGAAAAAAAAAAAATTGGCAGGAACTTTCAAATTTTGGCCTAATTTTGTTGTTCTGTAAATGATAAATAGAGCCCACCATTTAGAGAGAAAAAATCGTCTTTTAATTGTTAATAATCTATCACTCATTGGCACAGAATAATGTTTTCTAATTGGTGGTGAGTTTTTACCAACGATATTCAGCTTATTTATAATTCACCATAAAGGTTTAAAATATAAATCCCTTCAATCCTCACATTATCGTTTGGAGATCCGTCACCCTGTGTACCGGAGCTGTTTCCAAATGAATAATATCAATAATTAGAACTGCATGAAGGGAGTTATTACATTTTTTCCGTGCATTAAAGCTGTTTTTATACGGCTCAAATGATAATTTCATTGGCCATATATAAATGATTGGTATCAGTTGAAAATTACAGCTTTTGAAACAGTTTAAGCTACCCTTTGATAATTCTCGTCATGGAGGACCTACACAAAACTAAATATTCATTCGGACACAAAAAAACCTAATTACCATCCATTTTTCAACTGGATAATCTATAAGTACTGATGTATGGCTGCGTTACCAGATGGGTTTGTTGACAAATGACGGTCGCCGGGAACAAGTGACGCCTGAGAGAAACAAATGACAAATAAACAAATGACGATCGGAAAAATAAATGATAGGAACAATTAAATGACGATTGATATAAATAAGTGACTGTCGTAAATACAGAAAGGACAGTCACTATGCGCACTAGACTGACGTTGCTGTCAAAGATAAGTTTTAATGTTCATATTTTGTGTCAAGATAATGTAACTAGTATATGGTTGTTTGTGTGCGTGTGAGTATGTATGTTAGTGTGTATGTATGTATGTTAGTGTGTGTGTGTGTGTGTGTGTGTGTGTGTGTGTGTAAAGCTTATAGCCACAGAGAGGGTGAGGGAGGGACAAAACTGAGTGAAAATACAAGTTATCTACGAATCATTGACGATTTTCACAGTGGTTGTAAAGGGACTGTTCTTGTAGTGGTCTGTGTGAGGTCGTGTGGGCTTTATAACATTGTGGTGTTGAACAACAATTCGTGAGCGAGGAACCTCAGGTGGCTGAAAGTGGTGGTGGTGGGGGGGGTGATGAGGGTGGTGGTGGTGGTGAGGGTGAGGGTGGGTATAGTGAGGGTGGTAATAGTGAGGGTGGTGATGGTGGTAAAGGTGGTGAGAGTGGTGATAGTGAGGATGATAATGGTGAAGGTGGTAATGGTGAGGGTGGTGATGGTGAAGGTGGTGATGGTGAGGATGGTGATAAGGGTGGTGATAGTCTTACACGACCTCTTATATACTCGCTCTAGAAGTCTTTGTTGCGTAACAGTTAAGGAAGAAGACCAAGTAGGGGAGTATATATGTGTGTGTGTGTGTGTGTGTGTGTGTTTACTGCCAACTACCTTGACAACCAGCTGACATCACACACCTGTACGAATCACAAATAAACTCATACCAAGCGACAACATCTGATTGGCTGATTCACTAACCAATGAGAACACCATCATCAGATCATAACAAACTTAACGAGAGATTACAACTTGGAAATATACTAAGCGTCTTATTTAATTTTTTTTACAGCATTTCGCAACTTATACTACAGTAACTTAGTGTATTTAAGGTTGATACAGTAATATGGCTGTAACCTTAAAATACAGAAGTAGGTGTATTATTACAGATCTGTCGTGTACTGTGGATGATAGAGCCAACGTGTTTGTTTCACAGTTTCAACAATACAACCCCCCCCCGCTTAATGTTTACAGCAGCCAAAACGCGTGTTCCATTCCCACAAAAATTCCAATTTCTCGCTCGCTTTCGTCATGTTTGTTGTGAACGCTTCTCTCATTGGTCAGTGTATCAACCACTCAGAAGCCGTAAGTCCGTCACTAGAGCTACCTGTTGTCTTTGGATATGATGATAACAACAGGGTACCAGCCTTGACGTGTGAATAGTAATTACCTGGGGAAGAATTTTCAGTTAACTTCATTAGAATATCCAGCCCCCCCACCCCTCAACTCTCCTCAGCCCCCCTGCCCCCCCTTCCCTCCCCCTTCCCCTCCCCTCCCCTCTCCCCTCCCGAATCCCCTTCCCCCTCATCATTTACCCCCTATATAGTTTTATTCTCTCCTCCTCCTTCACCCCCTTATGACCTCTCCCCCTTCTTGCCTCTTCTTTCCCCCTTCCCCATTGGCACCGTGGCCCCCTGGTGGCATCAAGCAGGCTATAATGGCACCCGTGTGGTGTAATGGCTGGGTGGCACTGCCTTACTTCAATACCTCGCTGATGAACCCCAGCTGAAAAACAATTGAATTCTGTAACTTCTGACCGCCCGGTGCTCCCCCACAGCTAAACTAACTTAGCTCACTCACTCAGCTAACTCCTACAGCTATGCCAAGTGTTAACTCACTCGCTCAGCTAACTCCTACAGCTATGCCAAGTGTTAACTCACTCGCTCAGCTAACTCACATAGTTATGTCAACCGTTAACACTCTCGTTCAACTAACTTGTATAGCTAACTATAGGATAGTTAATTCATTCGTTAAACTCATACAGCTGTCAACTTCCCGGTAAACTACCTCAGCTAACTACACCATTTAACTCACACAGCTAACTATCATAGTCTTTACAAACAGCTAACTCACACAGCTAACTATCATATTCATCACACACACACACACACACAGCTAACTCACACAGCTATCATACTCATCACAAAAAGCTAACTCACACAGCTAACTATCATAGTCATCACACCACAGCTAACTCTCGAAATATTACCACATTTATCTCTCGAATTAGCTAAAAACAAAAAAAAGGCTAAAATATCAATACTCTGAAATCTGTGGCCATGAAATCTGAATGTGTGAAATACCAACATGATACAAACTAAGATAAATATTAAGATAATGTAAGAAAATAAAATAAATATCTAGAGAAAGTAAAACAACCAATTCGATAAAAGTGAGATAGAAATTTAGACATAATGTAAATAGTCTCTCTCCCATTTTCTATTTGACTCAACAGAAAACGGGGTGATGAGTGACGAGTGATGATGGTAATTATATTTTAATGAATTATTTGATTAATGTGTTGATTACTAGGTTCTGGGGTTAATGGTAATGATATATTTAGCCAGGGTGGTTGTTGTTGTTGTTGTTGTTGTTGTTGTATTAATTATTGTTATTGTTGTTATTGTTGTTATTTTATTATTATTATTATTATTATTATTATTATTATTATTATTATTTTATCAGTAGTAGTAGTAAAAGTAGTAGTAGTAGTAGTAGTAGTAGTAGTAGTAGTAGTAGAAGTAGTATGTGAAAGTGGAAGTCAAAAGTCAATGGAAATAATTAATACATCACATAAAAAAGTCAAAGTGGAAGACAAGAATTCAAAGAAGTGATAACCCACAAAAATAATTAGTGTGGTAATATTGGGAAATTTTTAGAGCGAAAAGGCTGTTTCTAGTTACCGTGAGAGTGAGTGAGTGAGTGAGTGAGTTAGTCGGTGAGTGAGTGAGTGAGTTGGTCGGTGAGTGAGTGAGTGAGTGAGTTGGTCGGTGAGTGAGTGAGTGAGTGAGTTGGTCGGTGAGTGTGAGTTGTCGGTGAGTGGTGAGTGAGTGAGTGAGTGAGTGAGTTAGTCGGTGAGTGAGTGAGTGAGTTGGTCGGTGAGTGAGTGAGTGAGTGAGTTGGTCGGTGAGTGAGTGAGTGAGTTGGTCGGTGAGTGAGTGAGTGAGTGAGTTGGTCGGTGAGTGAGTCGTTAGTCTGTCTGTGAGCGGGTGAGTCGGTCGATGAGTTGAGTGAGTGAGTGAGTGAGTGAGTGAGTGACTACCCTAACAGAATAATACTGACGACTGTAAAATTAATGCTGTATAGTCATCATACTTATCTCCAGAAACAGTAATAATACACATACTATATCATATGTAGAGGTTAGGTTAGGTTTGGTCAGATTTGGTTAGGTTAGGTTAGGTCAGGTCATTTTCTTGCATTCCTTCCAAATCTTTTTTTTTACATGAAGTGTAATATTATTAAGTTCGTTTAGGTCAGGTCAGGTCGGGTCAGGTCAGGTCAGGTCAGGTCAGGTCAGGTCGGGTCAGGTCAGGTCAGGTCAGGTCAGGTCAGGTTAGGTTATTTTTGTCGCATTCCCTTCAAATCAATTTTCTTTTCATGGACTGTAATATTTCGTCTTGAGATGTAACAAAACCTCAAATTTTTCTTGGGCTCTTCACCTGGTCGTCTTTAATTAAGGGGTCCCGTTCCATGAACTCACCTGGGCTCATAAAAATCTGTCCCATCACCCCTCACTGAAAGGGTGTGAGTTTCATGCATTCGTGAAGGTTGATTCGTGACCTGACCTCCCCACCCCCATCCTCCCCATCCTCCCCATCACCCATCACCCTCAGCCTCCCTATCACCCCCTATCCTCCACACCACCCAATACCTCAAACTTTCCTGCGCCCCTGAATGATACCGTTCCATTTAACCAGAGTTGAGAACGTCTAGCATTACGTCAGTTTCCCCTCCCTGTCTTCCACTTTCTATTTCAATCAACAGAAAACGGTGAAATGTTGTGCCAGGGAGTCAGAGGTGGAATACCCAGCCTGATAATTATTACGCCCAAACGTGTGTTTTCTCCAACTTAATTATCCGGGAATGTTACTCTGGGGTTTAATTCCCACGTCGTATATATTGTCTGAGACAGCACATGTCAGGGAGTGCTGGTTTATAAGGCGAGGGGGACCACAGTACACCCAGGGCCTGAGTTCTGGGTGTGGTCACGTGCCGCTGGTAACACTGACTGTCGTGCCCCAGGTCGCTCTTATTACTGTTAATAACCAGGTGTTGAGTATCAGTTTATGTCATTTGATTGTAAATTCGTATGTAAAATGTCAGGTACGAGAGCGTATATTATCGAGATGAGATGACGGGTGGGCAAGATATCACGGCAGCGGTCACAACACCGTCAACGGGACCCGGGACTCCAGGCTTCTCCGTCCATACTTTCAGTGATTCAGCTCTCGTCTTCCTGTCTTTCACCACATCACATAAATGATCTAACCTAACCTAACCAAAACTACCTTCTCTATCGTAACCTAACCCAGGCAATCGAGCATTATATATCCTAATGAGAAAGTGAGTCCCATAGGCTTGGCGTTCGGTTACAGGCAGTGTGGATACAGCACACTGCAGACTAAGCTTTATTTCGGTTCACATGGAGTCAATATGGCTGGGACTGCACTCAGGAACTTTCTCTTTCCCATCTGTAAATTTAGGAACCTGTTCACAACTGGGTGGACTGGGGTTGCACCAGACGACCCTTAGGACAGGAGACGAGCACTGTATCCACTCATCCACTACTTCACCATTCTGGGGGGACACATTTACGCATTTAATAAATAATATTGACCCCAGAATAACCAGGTAGCCCCTGAAGTTACTGGTACTGAAGTTAACAGTCGTCTGCATCACAACCGAGAGAAAACTTTTATCAACTAAAGGACAAAGATAAAAGAAATTACAAAAGTTACTGGTCACTTTATCAACAATATTACAGCGCTGTTGTTCGGTAGGTACAAATGTGTTCTCCTTTAATTATTTGTTTAAAAAGTCAATCTTGTGTGTAAAAATAACAATTTTTGTGCAGTCTGATGTTACGTAATTTTTTCTGGGGGGAAAAATTTTTCAGCCTTTACCATTTTGACATTACGAGGATGTCTGACTGTATTGTGAGTTTAGCAGTTAAAGAAGGTGGTTAATAAAACTCTACCTGGCAGACTACAGTACTTGGATTATTCTTAATATGACCAGAGAGAGAGAGAGAGAGAGAGAGAGACATACATTGAGGTAGTCCGCCAGTAAGCTATGCGTCCCACCGCTAAAGTGCGGCAGCTTCCTACCGAGTTAACGACACACGATCACACAAGAGAAATATCTTATCCTGGGAAGCTTGGCCACACAGCTGAGTCCTGTGACTTAACTCTCGGCTGGAGGTAAATTTCAAGATGCTAGAGAAAGTATTAATGAAGGTTAAAGTATGATTCAGTGTACAGCTCCGGCGACGAACTTAAGGCGTCCAGTGAGGTAAAAACACTCACTAACTGCGGCAGACACGGTTAGTCAGTTGTTGACCTTGAACTCAGATTAACAGCAATAGAATAAAATAGCCAAATATTTGTCTTATTCAAATGATTCTAATCTAAATTAACTATTCCCTGTGAGAATTGTCCCAGTTTTCCTTCATATATTCTCATACAGCCTACCGTCTACTGTACTACCTGAGGTCTCTTAATCTGACACTAGTAATGTATTGATGTACCCAGGCACCTAAACCTAACTCTGTCACTGATCCTAGTTATAAAATATCTACCGCCCTCCCCCCCGCCCCCTCTCTCCTCCCGTCTACTGTACGAACCTTTTTTTTTTCATCTCCGCTAACTTGTGTGGTGTTAGTGTGGTGTGTTAGTGTGGTGTGTTAGTGTGGTGTGTTACTGTGGTGTGTTAGTGTGGTGTTAGTGTGGTGTGTTAGTGTGGTGTGTTAGTGTGGTGTGTTACTGTGGTGTGTTAGTGTGGTGTTAGTGTGGTGTGTTAGTGTGGTGTGTTAGTGTGTGTGTTACTGTGGTGTGTTAGTGGTGTGTGTTAGTGTGGTGTGTTAGTGGTGTGTTAGTGTGGTGTGTTAGTGTGGTGTTACTGTGGTGTGTTATGTGGTGTGTTAGTGTGGTGTGTTAGTGTGGTGTGTTAGTGTGGTGTGTTAGTGTGGTGTGTTAGTGTGGTGTGTTAGTGGTGTGTTACTGTGGTGTGTTAGTGTGGTGTGTTAGTGTGGTGTGTTAGTGTGGTGTGTTAGTGTGGTGTGTTAGTGTGGTGTGTTAGTATGGTGTTAGTATGGTGTTAGTGTGGTGTTAGTGTGGTGTTAGTATGGTGTTAGTATGGTGTGTTAGTATGGTGTTAGTGTAGTGGTCAGGTAAGGAAACACACCCTTGAGGTTAGGTTAGGTTCCAGCAATGGTTGTGACCAGCTGAAGGTATAACGCAGGCAACTCTAGTAAGCTAAGAGGGCTTTCCTAGCATCAAGCCATCTACGTGAGTGGTGCTTAGCCGGTGGTGAGAGGGAGTGTGGGGGGAGTGGGGAGTAGGTGTGTGGGGTGTGAGTGTGTGGGGTGTGAGTGTGTGGGGTGTGAGTGTGTGGGGTGAGTGTGTGAGGTGAGTGTGTGGGGTGTGTGTGTGAGGTGAGTGTGTGGGGTGTGAGTGTGTGGGGTGTGAATGTGTGTGTGTGAGGTGAGTGTGTTTTGTGGGTGTGTGTGGGTATGGATATGGATGTTTGGATGTGCGGATATGAATGTGTGGATGTGTGGATGTGTGTGTATGTGAGTGTGGGTATAAACGTAAGTTTGTGGGTATATGGATATGTGTGTGTGTGGGTTTGTAATGAACGTGCGTTGATATAATAATTCAGAAGAAACTGCAAAACACACTTATACGAAAATAATTATAAGACAGTTCAGACTAATTATCTACGGTGGGAATAATCAGCCGTACAGATTACAGTAATTACTTTAACTAATGCCTCAACACACACTACTACGGACACAGTGAAGACAAGTCGAAGTGACATAGGATGAAATATGTTGATTTTACTGACTTTCTTATATTAGTTTATTTAACCTTATATTTTCTTTGTTCAGGTTATTAAGTGAATATGAACTATACTGTGTGTGTGTAAGTTGAGGATATGAACAAGCCTGTGTGGATATTTTCTACTTGTGTTAGCACCTAGAATCACTTTATACATGTATTAGTTTTCTCTGGACTCCTTTTGCGCTATATCAACTTATTTTTTGTTTTCATGTAGTTATTTTCGGTTTACTTTGTTGCCCTTAATGATTATCAGCGTCACATTATACTGTCTTTGTTAATAAATTGAGGATTAGTTTTGTTTTTCCCTTCAGAAGATGGGTTCGTATCCCCACTACTTGCGCATCGGATCACAAAACAAAAGAAGATAGCGCCCGTCTCCCCCGCGACAGAGTATTGTCACAAAAAGAACAAAAGCGAATTGCGCAGCACAATAAAGCCTCTGACGTGTGAAGTTTAAAAAGCGGATTTAAAATAAAAATATATTTTTATTTACTTATACAGCATTTTTTAATTTCAAACAATAGGGAAACGAACGGCCATTCACGCCGCCACACTCGCCGAATCGGAGAATGAAAGTAAAATAAAAATAGAATAAAACAATCTGAAATCTAAAACACACAGACCCTCCTTGGCATCGAAAAGAAACATATTGAATTGAAACACATTCTTCCCCGGGTAGCCTCGCCTTTGTTCACAAGATATCGAGTTGGAACCCTCATCCCCCCGCGCGTCCATCCACTTCCAAACAAAAGAGGATCGACACGAACCTTCTTGTCGTTAATTCCAGGTGTCTAAGTAACTTTACGGATAATTACTCGACTAAAGGACCAGGGGCTGCAAGTGACTGATGTATTGTCAACATATTTTCAGGTCCTGTGAGCTCAAATTGAATCATATCCTTGAATAAGCTAATAAACCAGGGAAATTGGCCATATCAGACTGTAATAGGCTCGGTAGGGGGGCGGGGAAAGACTCACACGTCCCAAAACAATATTGGTGTTGGTAATGGTGGTGATTATGGACTATTCCACGGCCATCATGGTTAAATTCCAGTCTTGCAGCTTTCTAATTAAATCACTACGCGGGGCTATCAGCTAAATCTACCTGGAATTCTGGGTGAATTTACAAAATCAAGTCAGGAAAATGCATCCCGGACTAGTGGACGCACTCCCACAACCAAGTCCCCCCCCCCTCTCTCTCCTCCCCTACCCCCTCCACTAACAAAAGAAGCGCGCTCCCTGCCCCAACATAAACACCTATAAGAACAACGTCACCTCGGTCACCTCATCCCAGCCAGAATAAAGGAAAAAAAAAAACGTATCGATCACACAAACCTCCGTGTCTCGACCGCTCACTATCAGCCCACCAGATGCGGCTGGGAAGGGGGAGGGGTGTGCAGGGTCAGGGGAGCCCAGAATGGTAAGGGAGGGGGGGTAAGGGGTGTGATTGTTCCTAGTTCCCTGACTGGTAGAAGGAAGACGTGATTGTTCCAGGAGCCCTAACTTGTGAAGGGGAGAATAAAGGAGACGCTTCCTGGAGGAGTTAACGCAGAAGTCATGGGTGGAGCTCAGAGAAGGATTGTGTGTGGCTGCTGCAGGAACCACATCTATCAGTGGGAATATAAATGTTATCCAGGGACTAGGCAAAAGAAAACTCAAGTAGCACCGGCCACTGTTACTTGATGTATGACTGACGGCGTAGACAAGTGTACCTCGAGTTATAACTTCAATTCGGAGAGGTTTGACTTGAAGAGAGAGAAAAAGAGACGAATGACTATCCCAGAAGCCAAGACGAAGCGAGAGAAAGAAGAGGAGTCATCATCAAGACTCGCAGTTCAAGCAAGAGAAGTTCGGCAGATCCAGAAAGTGACTTAAGTGAAGGTAAAAAATAACGAGGCAGGACAGAAAACTTTTACACCTGTTAATGAGGGGAAACCTGTAGAGGGAGGCAGGTGATAATGGGAACAGGTAGACGGCTGCTAAAGACAACCTAATATGGATGAGGTAAAAGTCGGGGGTTATTTCAGAACACAGTGGCTGGGGGGAAAAGAACCAGAGGGTGGCTTTAGACAGGTGCGGCTGGTGACAATGGGAGGATAAAGCCGTTGTTCCTGGATATTATGACTGGAGGTACAGTGAGTGGGGTGAGAGGGAGGTACAGTGAGTGGGGTGAGAGGGAGGTACAGTGAGTGAGGTGAGAGGGAGGTACAGTGAGTGAGGTGAGAGGGAGGTACAGTGAGTGAGGTGAGAGGGAGGTAAAGTGAGTGAGGTGAGAGGGAGGTACAGTGAGTGAGGTGAGAGGGAGGTAAAGTGAGTGAGGAGAGAGTGAGAAAGAGAGGGAGCGACTGAACCAGAAAGCCATGACTGGAAGTGATAAAGGGAGAGGTTGTACCCAGGACCGAGGCAACAGGGCGAGGAGGGAGGAGCGCTGGAGGGCGGCCGACAGTGCCAGATGGTAGTGGCGTGCCGGGGGCTACCAGACCCAGCCCGCGGGGACACTGTGGGCTGCCTCGTCACTCCTTACTATTATTACAACCACAACTGGTCTCTGGGGTCACTGTCCGCTTCTCCACTACTTTCTTCCTTTCTTTTACCGACTCTTTTTTTTTTTCCTCCGTTTATTCTCAGTTGTTTTCTTTCTCAACGAGTTATTCTTTCTTTAATTTCTAACTCGATTTTTTTGTATTCGTTTTTGCCGTCATTCTTTATCACCGTATCCTCCTTACCCCTCCTCTCCCCCTCCTCTATCCTACCCCTTTCCCCCTCCTTCTCCTGCCCCCCTTCAATCCCCTTATATCAACAGACAGGTAACGTATATCTAGTGGAGCCAATACTCTATTTCTTCCCACTGCTGAGAGGTGAGGAGAGAGGGCGGAGGAGACGTGAGGAAGGCAGTGGAGAGGAGGGTGAGAGGAGGGTGAGAGGAAGTAGTGGGTGGAGAGGTGAGGAAAGGAGGGTGAAGTGATTGGTGGTGAGGGAAGGTGGATTAGAAGGCGTGTAGAGAGAGAGAGGTGTAAAGGGAGTGTGGAGAAATACGTAAGCCTCGCCATGTTCGTTAGTAGGAAGGGAGAGAGGAGAAGGATAAGACGATAGAAATGAGAGAAGAAGAAGAAGAAGGAGGAGGAGGAGGAGGAGCAGGAAGAAGAAGAAAAGAGAATTGATCAAGAGAAGGGGAATAAAGAAAGGAATATCCCTCTCCTCTACATATATACATCATCTATCCTATCTCTTACCCTTCCATCCTATCTCTTACCCTTCCATCCTATCTCTTACCCTTTCCATCCTTTCTCTTACCCTTCCACAGCAGCGTATAGGGAAGAACAAGAGGAACGGGAAGGGGACAGGTCAGACAAATTGAAAGTGGAGACGACACTCTTCACCCTACGAGTATGTCTTTCCTCACCATTCCCTCCCTCCTCCAGTAGGTAGAGAAAGGCACATGTGACCTATTTCTTCCTCTCCTTTTCTCTCTCGACTGGATGCACATTAATTAATCACCTGAGGAAGAAACTAAAAATACAAACTGAGAATATAAACCCAGGCTGTGATTTACGTGAGAAAACCAAATGAGCTTCCGTGTATAACCAAAATATCAAATGAGCTTCCGTGTATACCAAGAAATCAAATGACCTTCCGTGTATAACCAAAAAAATCAAATGAGCTTCCGTGTATAACCAAAATATCAAATGAGCTTCCGTGTATAACCAAAAAAATCAAATGAACTTCCGTGTATAACCAAAAAAATCTAATGAGCTTCCGTGTATACCAAGAAATCAAATGACCTTCCGTGTATAACCAAAAAAATCAAATGAACTTCCGTGTGTAACAAAGAAAGTGAAATGTCAGTCATCAGAAAGAAAGACAGACTAGTTCCGGGTCATAGCTCGAGAAGTTCTGCATATTATGAGGCGACTGTCTACGATTGCAATTTAATTTGGGGAAGAGTTACTTGTAAGTGTGATTAATGCGCGGAAGAAAGATAATAATGTGTAGGGGTGTGTGGAGGAGTGTGTAGGAGTGTGTAGAAGTGTGTAGGAGTGTGTAAATGGACAGTGTTTTCGAGGTAGTTAGTGATCATCTTCCACACACACACACACACACACTCTCTCTCTCTCTCTCTCTCTCTCTCTCTCTCTCTCTCTCTCACCATGTATAAAAAACACACTCATTATAATAGTGTAGCCGAAGAACTATCTATCTATCGATTATCTTTACATCTTCCCCACGTGTGTGTGTGTGTGTGTGTGTGTGGTGGATCAAGGAGTACAGGAACCTCAAAGAAACCGTGTGTGTGTGTGTGTGTGTGTGTGTGTGTGTGTGTGTGTGTGTGTGTGTGGAGGAAAGTGATACAAACGGATGTAGAACGTGATAGAAGAGAGAGCTAAGACAAGAACAAAAACATCCACACTTAAGTTTTTCACACATCCTCAACTTTACAAACGGACAAAAAAACACAAACAAACAGAAACAAACAAAAACAAACAGAAACAAACATTTATATTATTATATTAACTCGTATCATCAACAAAAAAATACAAAGTTAATAACATCATCTTATTGTTGTTTAAATTCTTCAAAAAAATACCCCAAGAAATGTTTGTTTGTTTTTATATGGGAAAGAGTGTTTTGTTGTGGGATGTTAAACCAAGGACTTTGACCTGGGTGAAAAAATCATTGTTGTGACTGTAACACCACACACACACACACACACACACACACACAAACACACACACACACACACTTTACTGCACAAACCTTCTTCCAGCCGTGTGGAGAAAATGGACTGTCCCGTCTTTAACAAGCTGGTGGTCGACTCTTGTGTTGATTAGTGAAGGACAAGCAACTATGGTGGGAGGGGGTGGAAGAGGAGGTGGGGTGGAAGAGGAGGCGGGGTGGAAGAGGAGGCGGAGAGGAGGTGGATGAGGGATGGCTAGGGTGGAGGAAGAGCAGAAAGTTGTAAGAAGAATGTTGGAGGAGGTGGACTGACGTCAGAGATGAAGGAAGGTTGGAGGAGACGGGTGGTGAGGGAGGAGACGAGTGATGGAGACGGGTGATGAGGAAGAAGACAGATAGACAGGTAGGAGACGGATGAACAGGTAGAA
The DNA here is from genome assembly GCF_018991925.1 of Homarus americanus. Taxonomy (NCBI): domain Eukaryota; kingdom Metazoa; phylum Arthropoda; class Malacostraca; order Decapoda; family Nephropidae; genus Homarus; species Homarus americanus. The sequence goes on from NW_024744657.1 coordinate 202,078, forward strand.
GACGGATAGTGAGATGTAAACACCAAACATTACAAGGTGTTAGCAAAGATTCTGAAACTCTAAGAGAATGAATCACTTAATATAAAATTCTTCATCCTCATTCCTCCTTACTTGATATAGTCACAATAACATCAAATTATTAAACAAAAACAAGTTATATATAATCATTAGGTTATCGTTATCCATCTTTAGATAACTGGGAATAATTTCTCAAAGCAACATATTGATGCAAAACTCGATGCAAAACCTGGTAACTCCTTGCACCACTTGCTAACTCACTGCACCACCTGGTAACTCACTGTATCACTTGGTAACTCACTGTATCACTTGGTAACTCACTGCACCACTTGGTAACTCACTGCACCACTTGGTAACTCACTGCACCACTTGGTAACTCAATGTACCACCTGGACACTCACTGCACCACCTGGTAACTCACTGTACCACCTGGACACTCGGTAACTCACTGCACCCACTGCTAACTCACTGTACCCCCTGGACACTCACTGCACCACCTGATAACTCACTGCACTCACTGTTAACTCTGTACCAGCCGGTAACTCTCTGCACCACCTGGTAACTCACTGCACCACCTAGTAACTCATTGTACCTACTGGTAACTCACTGTACCAGCCGGTAACTCACTGTACCAACTGGTAACTCACTGCACAGCCAGACAGCCAAACCAATAATCTCACACAAAAATAAAAGATCTTATTTTTGTTGCTTCCTGACGCCTGGGTGTGAGAAGCGGCTCCTCCACTCTCTTCCCCCCTCCTCCCCTCTCCTCCCCTCCTTCCCTCCCCTCTCTTCTCCCCTCCTCCCCTCCCCTCCCCCTCCCCTTCCTTCTCCACCTTCCTTCTCCACCCTTGCTCCTCTTACCATACTTCTTTTTCCTTCATTATCTTTCCTTCCTTCCTATCTCTCTCTTCTCTTATTTTTCCTTCTCTTTCTTCTTTTCTCTTCCCTTCCCTCTCTTCTCTTTATCTTCTCTCTTCTTTCCCTTCCTTTCCCGCTGTATTTTATAATATTTTCTTCTCTTCTCTTTTCTTCTCTTCTCTTCTCTTTTCTTCTCTTATCTTATTTTCTCTTCTTTTCTCTTCTCTTCTCTTCTCTTCTCTTCACTTCTCTTCCTTATATAGCCTTTATTCCCTTTCCTCCCCTCTTCTCCCTTTCTTCTCTATCTCATTTTCCCCTCCCTCCCATATCCATCTTCCTCTGTTATACTTCCTCTTCTCCTCCCTTTCTCTCCCTTCTTCCTCTCCCTCTCCTCCATTATCCCTCCCTCCTCTTAACATTCTTTCTCCCCCCCTTCCTCTTCTTTCCCTCGTCTCTTCTCCTCCAGGCTTCACACCCTTCCCATCTTCCGTAATCCAACCTGGAGGACAGTCACAAACTCTACGGATTTCACTCATATAATTTGAGTTTCTTTTCTGGTGATTTTAATGAGACGAGAAAAAGAAATCATATGTAGTATTGTAGTTTCGTTTACATACATACATACATACATACATACATACAGTATTTACAAATGCTGCATTAGTTCCCAGTTATCTAAAATGACCCCACATTCTACTGCTTTCCTTAAGAATATATATAAATATACTATCCAAATAAAATATAATCATATATCAGTATTTTAAGAATTACTATATAAATTATAATTCACAAGATCAAATGACTATTAAAGATTTTTTTTTTTACTGTTTTCTCTCTCTGTTTACCGTTTACTGATGCTGTTTTAAGGGTGGCGGGGAAGATCTAAACACACTGGTGATAAGCTAACCTCCAGACAAGTGGCAAAACTATTTTTTTTTCCTATGAATTAATTAAACTCGTGTGTTTTGGGGTAACATTAGACGAATCATTAGTTCCTTTAGCGTAATTATGAGTATTTAACGGGTCCACATTCTTAACAACAACAACAAAGTTCGTACGATAAATTATTTCTCGTAACTCAAATCGTCAAAAAAAAAATAACCTCAATCACTTATCTTCATTTAAAACCAAAAATACCATCTAAATTACCTTAAATCATTACCTAAAATAACTTAACATTACTTTGGAGAGAAAATTAGATTACATTTTCCTTCAAAAGTTTTCTTACGATAATTTTGACTCTTAACTGGTACTAAATTAACGTACTGTATATAGTGAAGGTATGATATGTGTGTAATTTTTAAGTTAATTCAGAAACTACCTGTCATGGTATTTCCCATAGTGTTTACCCCTTAGTTATCCCTTAGTGCCTGTCCTGGTATCCCCCCCCTTAGTGCCTACCCCTTGTTGTTCCCCCTATAGCTCACCCCTAGTGCCTGGGCATGAAACTCCTCCCTTACAGCACACGGTCAAAATTGCCCCTTAAATGAAGACTATAAATTTCGCCATAACTGTAGCTCACAAACTCTCTCTCTCTCTCTCTCTCTCTCTCTCTCTCTCTCTCTCTCTCTCTCTCTCTCTTTCTCTCTCTCTCTCTCTCTCTCTTATTCCCATGTCAATATTCATGACACTTTATCTCCATTACCTTATCTCCACTCTTTTCCTCTTTTCTTATTACTTATTTCCCTTCCTCATTTCTCCTGTTTTTCTCTCTTTTCTTCTTTCCCTCACCTTATTTCCTTCTTTTTTTTCTCATCTTCCTTCACCCTTTTCCACACCCTACTATCTTTCTCACCTCCCTTTTCTTATTTTCTTTTTTATCTTTGTTTCCTCTTCTCTCTGTTTCTCTCTTCTTTCCTCTTCTTCATTTCCTTTTCTCTCACTATTTCTCCTCTTGTCTTATCCCCTGCTTCCGTCTCTGTGTTTTTATCCTCTCCCTCTTCTTAACTCTTCTCTCTCATTTTCTTTATCTCCTCTCCTCTCCATTTTCTCTTTGTCTCTTATTCTCATCTCCCCTTCGACCTACTCCTTTTCGTCATCCTTCTCTTCTCTTCCTCTCTCTCCATTCTTCTCTTGTTCTATCTAATCCCTTTTCCCTTTTATCATCTCCTCATATTTCTCTCTTCCCTTCTTTCTCTCCTTTCTCTTTCTCTCTCTTTTTCTCTACCCGTCTCTCCCTTTTTTATCTCCTCCTTTTTCTCCCTTCATTTATTATCTTTTCTATTCTCTCTCCCCCACCTCTCCTTTCTCTCTCCTCTCTCCTCTCCTCTCCCTCCCTCTCCTTCTCCTCCCCTCTTTCTCTCCCTCTCCTCTCCCTACCAGTATAAATATTGGCGTCATGAAGGGCACAGTGATATAGAACAGCGTGGTGGTCGAGGATGGTGGCGGTGTTGTGGTCAAGAGGCTGGCCTGGCGGGGCTCTCTGGGATATTGGCACGCCTGTCATCATGGCTACCACCACCCTCTTATTATGTTAGGCGCCCTCCTGCCTTACCTCAACCTCCTGCCTCTCTCCCTCCCTCCCTTCCTCCCTGACCTCCTTTAGTCTTCCTTTCTCTTCTTGGTCATCCTTTCATGGAATATTGTCAATAGTTTTTGTACTCGGGTAGAAGGGAGTTATTAAGACAGCGTGGAGTGGAGTGGAGTGGGTGAGAAAATCGTAAGAGAATGATCGCTCAAGAAGAGGCGTTTGACAGATGAAACCTCAACTCCCCTCACCCAGACTCTTTCCAAGAGGGTAAAAATGGACATCCAGCGGGTGGGTGTATGACGGATGGTGGTAAAAGTGAAGAGATGGGGGCGTCTTTTATTTTCAATTTGCCGCCTCTTTCCGTAGCAAGGCGCTGGTCGCACTTTCAGTTTGAATGCTGCCAATTACCTCAGGACCAGACCATCAATTTTCATTTGGTTGACAGTTTCCCGCCAAAGAGCCATTGGAAGGATCACACCGAGGGTGCGCGTCCCATTGGCCCACCCTCTGCCAATCATCTCACAACATGACTCCTCTGGTGGGCTGTCATTGGCGGCAAGCTCATGACGTCACGCTCCCTGAGTCCACGAGAAGGAAAGGAGCTCCTGGATAACAGTGCGGGCGTTAGTCCAGGCAGCAGAACCCCCGTGGCTTCATGTCCCCAGGAGCCCAGAACCCCGGGTCTTGCCTCCACTGAATTCTAATAAAATCATCATCACACATCCCACCCTTAGTCTTACGTTGACGATATTGTTTTTCCCGTAACAAGACAAGATACTTCTCCTAACCTAATGGTGATACTCGCAGCACTCTTCCCCATTACCACTTTCCTCTCTTACACAACAATAAACTTTTTCTTCTTTCACAGCGACTGAAAAGTGTTGGTTAAGCACTTGGGTTCATTGCCTGATGTGGCTTTCATTCTTACCATCCGGGGCTTAACTTTTAGACAACTATGATATCTCACACCTCCAGGACGCCTAGACGGTGCGCGGGAAAATCTGACGCCAAGAAGAAAGGCGGGAAACCTCCAGAAAAACACTTGGCATTTTCCCTCGTAATTGATTGGCTGAGAGACCACTTCCATTTCGTGAACTCTACATATTTTTTGATTTGATATTTCTAGAACTCAGAAACTTTATTAAGCTTTTGAGTAAACTTCTTTTTTATGAGTGTTTGGTGATTGTTTTTGTCGCTCGTATGTGTAAAATAGGCTTCAGCGTCTGGGGAAAAATAAACAAACAGATAAGGGGGAGTACAGCGCCATGTTTTTCGGCGTGTTTTTCTAGATTTCTGCATACAGAAGGGGAGAGGAGGCTGGCTAGGTAGGGAGAAGTAGTGGTGGTGATGGTGTGGACAGTGGTGGTGTAGACAGTGATGTTGGTGGTGGTGATGGTGTGGACAGTGATGGTGTAGACAGTGATGTTGGTGGTGGTGATGGTGTGGACAGTGATGGTGTAGACAGTGATGTTGGTGGTGGTGATGATGAAGATATGGATAATAGTGGTAGTAGTGTGGGTTGTGACAGTGCTGTGGGGTGTGACAGGCCTGAGGTGTGACAGAGGTGTGGTGTGTGACAAGGGCCTAGGGTGTGACAAAGGCCTAGGGTGTGACAAAGGCCTAGGGTGTGACAAAGGCCTAATGTGTGACAAAGATCTAAGGTGTGACAAAGACCTGGGGTATGACAGAGGTGTTGGTTGCAGCCGATGGTCACTTAAGGACGGTAATCTAGTCAACAGCAAGGTGATGAAGTTGGATGTTGGGATTAGCTTAAGACTGTCGAGAGAACCGTGCAAACAGCGGCAAAATTATCGTTTAGGTCAACCACCTATTTGAAATGAAGGTAAGAATCGTTCAAAACACATCAAAAATCAACGAAAAAACTTAACCTAACCTTACCTAAGCTAAGCTAACCTAGCCTAATTTAACCTTACCTAAGCTAACCTAAGCTAAGCTAACCTAACCTAATCTAAGCTAAACTAACCTAACCTAACCTCACTTAAGCTAACCTAATTAATGTAGAACTAAAAATAAATCAACAATAATAGGAGAATCGGTCGTGTTCTCTTTCAACTCCTTCCACCTCCTCTTACCCTCTCTTCCACCTCCTCCTCCACCTCCTCTTCCACCTCCTCCTCTTACCCCTTCTTCCACCTCCTCCTCCACCTCCTCTTCCATTCCCCCAACTCACATATATCTTTGTTTACATTATGTCTCTTCCCATAATGCCTCATCTCTTGGTTCAGTATCTCCCATAATATAATCAGTAACCCCCCACCCCCTCCTGGACAACTGACAGCCTTCAATACTCAACTTAAAATGCTCTGTGTGTGTGTGTGTGTGGGTGTGTGGGTATGTGTGGTGTGTGTGTGGGTGTGTGTGTGTGGGTGGTGTGTGTGTGTGTGTGTGGGTGTGTGTGTGTGTGTGTGTGTGTGTGTGTGTGTGTGTGTGGGTGTGTGTGTGTGTGTGGGTGTGTGTGTGTGTGTGTGTGTGTGGGTGTGTGTGTGTGTGTGTGTGTGTGTGTGTGTGTCGTGTGTGTGTGTGTGTGTGTGTGTGTGTGTGAGTGTGTGTGTGGGCGTGTGTGTGTGTGGATATCGTCGTATAGTACAGGTAGTTTATTTTAGGCTTATGAGTGAGAGTATTCTGAGGATATCTTGATTACTCTTCATTGATCGACACACAGGTATATCAGGTATCTTCAAGGCTTCTCTTCTCCTCCTCTCCTATTCTTCACTTTATGTCGTCGTTCCTCTCTCTCTCTCTCCCCTCGTGCGTTAACTCCCAATATCTTTCCTTTTTGGTATTCTGTTTCTTCGTCCCTTTCTCAATTATTTTCTCAATCCTTTTATTCTTTTTATTTATTTATCTTTCTTTCGATTCTTCTGTTTCTTCCTTAGTTTATTTAACCTTTCCCACCAGCTTTATCTTGTTTTCCTGTCCCTCCCCCATTTTATCCAACTTCTCCCATTTCCTTTTTTGGGTTGTGTTAATCTTTCCCTTCTGTTCCGTTTCCTCCTCATTTAACCCCCCCCCTCCCTAACGTGCCTCCCCCTACCTCCCATCTCTCTCATTCGTGTCATGAACTTCTAAATCTCCCCTTTCTCCCCCGTTTTCCCTTCCCTCCTTCCCCTGCTCTCCCCCAAATCCTTCCCTTTCCTCCTCCTCCTCCTCTCACCCCTGCTCCCTCTCAAATCCTTCCCCTTCCTCCTCATCCTCCTACCCCTCCTCTCTCTCAAATCCTTCCTCTTCCTTCTCCTCTTTCCTCCTTCTTCCCTTCCTTGGTCTTCCGCGCTGCCTTGGGGCCCCTCCTCGCATCGTCTAGGAACCGGTTGTCTCAGGTTTCAGCTGATTACGACACGAGTGGCCTGGTGGCGCAGAAGGGTAGGTCCTCTGCATCATCCAGCCCTCTGACTCCTCCAGTACTGCACAGATTTACCCTTTGGTGGCAGTGTTCCAGAAATCCCAATATTCACTATACCCGGTGCGGAAGGTTGCACCGTGGATCCTAGATTACTGCTTCAGGAATCCCTTAAACCACTTTGAATTATACTCTCAACCTAACCTAACTTAACCTAATCTAACCCTACCTATCCTCCCTCAACCTAACCAAATCTAACCTAACCTAATCTAACCCTACCTATCCTCCCTCAACCTAACCAAATCTAACCTAACCTAATCTAACCTAACTTAAATTTTATCAAGAAGACTTTAGACCCATAAAACAAAGGCTGTATACAGAAACTATTAACCGTATGATCGATTTATGTGGAGGCGTGACGCGATCAATGTGCAGCGCAGGCGGATTGGGTATCGTATTGAGTTGGCAGTTCATTGATCGCGGGTTCGAATCCCTGTTAAGGAGGCAAATGTATGATTGACATCCTTAGTGATGCAATTCTAGTCGAATTACCATATTCCACGCCATACTTGTTGATAAAAAGAGATAAAACTTGACTGATTCAGCGACTTAGAAATACCAACACAGGTATCGTGTCTCTACCTGTGTATGTGTGTGTGATATGTGACGCCAGGTTCACGTGACACACAAACACACCTGTATAAAGTAACCCCAGCCAGGTGTATAGGTCATAGTGTCAGTCCCAATGGAACTCCCCCCCCCCCTACTACCATGTCAAAAAAAAGTGACATTTGAAAGAAGTTTTTGTGTCTCTCTCTCTCTCTCCTTAGCAAACCTTGATCTGCTCTGCCCAATTTTCCATTCATCTCCAGACAGTTCCTCCTTATTACCTTATTTCACTCCTTCATACTCCTCCTCCTTAATCACATCACATCCATTCCTTCTTCCTTCCTTCCTGCCTTCCTTCCTCATGCATTCACAGTCCTTCCTTCACATTAGGTTTGTACGTTCATAATACATCTTCAAGCTTGGCTATGGGCAGAAGTCACAGCACCAGTACCTCACACAGCAGGAGTCACAGCACCAGTACCTCACACAGCAGGAGTCACAGCACCAGTACCTCACACAGCAGGAGTCACAGCACCAGTATCACCTCACACAGCAGGAGGAGTCACAGCACCCCACTCACACAGCAGGAGTCAGCAGCACCAGTACCTCACACAGCAGGAGTCACAGCACCAGTACAGCTCACACACAGGAGTCACAGCAGTACCCAGTCACACAGCAGCACAAGCAAGTCACAGCACCAGCATTCTCACACAGCAGGAGTCACAGCACCAGTACCTCACAGCACAGCAGTACCTCACACAGCAGGAGCACCATGGTGCACAGCAGGAGTCACACCCACACACAGCAGTCACAGCACCAGTACCCTCACACTCACACACAGCAGGACCAGCACAGCACCAGTACCCCACACAGCAGGAGTCACAGTCACAGCACCAGCACTTACACAGTCACAGCAGGACCAGCACCTCACACAGCAGTACTCTCACACACAGTAGGAGCCACAGCACCAGTACCTCACAGTACCACAGGAGTCACAGCACCAGAGCCACAGCACCAGTACCTCACAGCAGCAGAGCTTCAGCACCAGTACTCACACAGCAGGAGTCACAGCACCAGTACCTCACACAGCAGGAGTCACAGCACCAGTACCTCACACAGCAGGAGTCACAGCACCAGTACTCACACAGCAGGAGTCACAGCACCCTTACACAGAGTCACACTACTAGTACTATACAGCAGGAGTCAATGCACTAGTACAGCAGGAGTTGGCAGCACTAGTACAGCACCAGTACCTCACACAGTAGGAGTCAAGGCACTAGTACTACACAGCAGGAGTTACAGCACTAGTGTTTCATAGTAGGGAGTTACAGTACTAGGCATTTTACAGCAGCACAGTACTAGTATTTCACACAGTAGGGAGTCACAGCACTACCTCACACAGCAGGAGTCACAGCACCTAGTACTACACAGCAGGAGTCACAGTACCTAGTATTTTACACAGCAGGGAGTCACAGCACTAGTATTTCTCACAGCAGGGAGTCACAGTAATTAGTATTTTACACAGCACACAGTACTAGTACCTCACACAGTAGAAGTCACAGCACCAGTACTTACACAGCAGAAGTCACAGCACCAGTACTCTCACACAGCAGAAGTCACAGCACCAGCACCACACAGCCACAGCACCAGTCATACAGCACCAGTACTCTCACACAGCAGGAGTCACAGCACCAGTACCTCACACAGCAGGAGTCAGCACCAGTACCCCACACAGCAGGAGTCACACAGCAGGAGTCACAGCACAGCAGGAGTACACAGCAAGTCACACTCACACAGCAGGAGTCACAGCACCAGTCACACAGCAGGAGTCACACAGCTAGCACTCACACAGCAGGAGTCACAGCACCAGTACCTCACACAGCAGGAGTACAGCTCAGCACAGCACCACACAGCAGGAGTCACAGCACCAGTACTCACACAGTACACAGCAGTCACAGCACAGCAATAGTATCACACAGCAGAAGTCACAGCACCAGCACCAGCAGGAGTCACAGCAGGAGTCACAGCACCAGTACCTCACACAGCAGGAGTCACAGCACCAGCAGCTCACACAGCAGGAGTCACAGCACCAGTACCTCACACAGCAGGAGCAGCACCAGTCACAGCACCTCACACAGCAGCAGAGTCACAGCACCAGTACCTCACACCAGTCACAGAGTAGCCACAGCACCAGTACTCTCACACACAGCAGGTCACACAGCAGGAGTCACAGCACCAGCACTCACACAGCAGGAGTCACAGCACCAGAGTCACAGCACCAGCACCTCACAGCAGGAGCTCACAGCACCAGCCTCACACAGCAGGGTCACACACCAGTACTCACACAGCAGGAGCTCACACAGCAGTCACACACAGTCACAGCACCACCTCACACAGCAGGAGTCACAGCACCAGCAGCAGCAGCACCAGTACAGCTCACACACAGCAGGAGTCACAGCACCAGTACTCACACAGCAAGTGAGAGTCACAGCACCAGTACAGCTCACACAGCAGGAGTCACAGCACCAGTACCTCACACAGCAGAGCAGTCAGCAGTCACAGCAGTACCAGTCACACAGCAGCAGAGTCACAGCACCAGTACTACACAGCAGGAGTCACAGCACCAGCACCTCACACAGCAGGAGTCACAGCACTCACACAGCAGGAGTCACAGCACCAGTACTCACAGCACTATACATACAGCAGGAGTCACAGCACCAGTACCACACAGCAGGAGTCACAGCACCAGTACCTCACACAGCAGGAGTCACAGCATGGACACAGCACCAGTACTTACAGCACACACAGCAGCAGGAGTCACAGCACACAGCAGGAGTCACAGCACCAGTACCCCACACAGCAGGAGTCACAGCACCAGTACTCACACAGCAGGAGTCACACCAGTAGTACTCTCACACAGCAGGAGTCACAGCACCAGTGTACCTCACACAGCAGTGAGCCACAGCACCAGTACTCACAGCAGAAGTCACAGCACCACACATCACACACCTCAGCACCAGCAGGAGTCACACAGCAGCACAGCAGAGTCACTCACACAGCAGGAGTCACAGCACCAGTACCTCACACAGCAGGAGTCACAGCACCAGTACCTCACACAGCAGGAGTCACAGCACCAGTACCTCACACAGCAGAAGTCACAGCACCAGTACCTCACACAGCAGGAGTCACAGCACAAGTACCTCACACAGCAGGAGTCACAGCACCAGTACCTCACACAGCAGAAGTCACAGCACCAGTACCTCACACAGCAGGAGTCACAGCACCAGTACCTCACACAGCAGGAGTCACAGCACCAGTACCTCACACAGCAGAAGTCACAGCACCAGTACCTCACACAGCAGAAGTCACAGCACCAGTACCTCACACAGCAGGAGTCACAGCAGTTCTACATCACACCCACGAGACCTTGGTTTACATCTCACTGGTGTAGACGTAACAACATGTAGAGGCGGGACTGTAGACAATATATATCTCTACGTGTCCTTCATTCTGTAGAACTTTTTTATTTACTTTATAAAATAGATAAATTAATTTTTACAGTTCATTTTAACCATTTTGTTTTCTCTGCATCTTGTTGGGGAAAATTTCTATCCTTATTTATTATTCAGTGTTTCAATTGGTCTAAAATTGTTATCGTTCAATCTGGACTTCCGATTGATTTTGTTTAATATATATGAATTTGTTTTACATAAAGATTAATACTTTTATTTTTACTGACGAGAATTTGTTTGGGAAATTTTTTTAAAGTGGCGTCGACACATTTATTACTCTGGTGTTTGTTGTTTATTAAATCTGAAGTCAACAAACGTGTATGTTTAATCTCTTAAGGACGAACACCTGTGATGACGACTATCCTTCCCCACCTGTTGCCACACACCTGTCTCTCTCTCTCTTCACACACCTGTACCATACACCTGTCTCTCCACACCTGTACTATACATCTCTCTCTACACCTCTACTATACATATATATCCACACACCTGTTTCTCCACACCTGTACCATACACCTGTCCCACCTAACCTAATAACCATACAAACTTTAATAACCTAACTTAAGCTAACTTAACCAAACCTTACCTTACCTACCCTAACTTAACCTAACTTAACCTTACCTAAGCTAACTCAACCTAATATAAACTTAATCTAATCTTACCTAACCTAACTTAAACTAACCTGACCGAACCAGACCTTAATTAACCTAACCTAACCAAAACTTAAAGAAGGTTAATCTTATTTAGTCGATTTTAGTGGAACAGTATTTTAGGATTTTGTCTCATAAAAAATTTTTATTAGGATTTTCTCATTGGGATTTTACCTCATAATATTCTCCTCTGGGATTTAGTCTAAATAATTTTGTCAGTGGGATTTTGTTGCATATTACTTTCTTGTCTGTCTGTCTGTCTGTCTGTCCGTCTGTCTGTCTGTCTGTCTGCTGTCTCATCATAAATAATAATTTGTTTGGATGTCTTCCCTATTATCATTATTCCTCAGGTAATTATTATTTTCATTTATTTGTATTTTATCTTATCATTCGCTATTGTTTTAAGAATAATAACTTGAATTCGTATGTTTTTTGTTATTATGCCATTTATTATCTTTTTCTCAGTTTTATTTTACCTGAATTACTTTTTTTATTTATTTCATCTCAGTTATTTATTATGATATTTTATTTTACCTCAAGTATTTTCTTTTCACGATTTAATTTTTTTGTATTAAATAGACCCTGACTTCATTTTTATTCTTTTAAGTATTTAATTTTTGAAGGTAAGTAAAAATTCATTGTCATAAGGTTATCATGCTTTATTTCGTTAATATATGTAGTGTGTGTGGTAATGTTATCATTAATTGGTAGTTTGCTGTAGTCTGTATTTATCATTTGTTTTTAAGCCCGTTTCCCGCCGCCATAATGGATCGCTTGCGTAATTTTTTTTTTTTTTACTGAATATTACTTCTCATGACTATTCCCAGATTTTTATTAATACGCAGTAAAATATTTATTAAACACTGACGTAATATTTAGGTAGGAACACAGAGTTAAATTTAAGACATCTTGATAATATGACAACATAACACTTATATTAGTTTACGACACCTTCTGCTGTTAAAAGGAGATTCTTGATTAAAATATACTGTACCTTTACTACCTTAGAGTTTTATATGTAAAAAAATTTTCATTAACGCATTCTGAACTCTGTTGAACATTGAAGTATTATTTCTGTAGTAAAAGGAAACTGTAACAATGGAGCCAATCTGACGTCAACAATTCTGAAGACTTGTGTACCATCCACTACACTTCCTCACTTTTTCAATACAGTCGTAACAGAATTATTTTTGTCAGGTTTCTCTACAGGTTTTCCTCAATACGCCATGAAATATTTTGTCGAACATCGTCAGGACGAGAGAAACAGGAAGTTGAAATTCGTCACTCTTGATATTCCCAGGTTGTTCGCCAGACATCACGTGACCGGGTTGGTACAACTTGAATCCTTGTTATGGCTTATGGCGGCTGGGAGGATGTTTACACTCTACAGTACAGTGACACGTCGGCCAGCACAAGTATATTAAAAATGAGATATTCGTTACCTCTGTGTGGTGGTGTGAGTTTATGACACCTTATACTGGGAATGGGAGAGAAAGCATTGGGCGGGTGTTGGAGTCGACAACCAAACAGGGTATGGATGGTGGGTACAGGTACAGTAAGCAGAGAGGCGGTGTGTGGATGGCGGGTACAGGTACAGTAAGCAGAGAGGCGGTGTGTGGATGGCGGGTACAGCTAGCAGACCGACTGGCAGGATGGGTGCTGGATGTGGTAGGCAGGTTGTGCATGGTGGGTACAGCAAGGACGGTGTGGATGGTGGGTACAGTAAGCAGGCAGGGTGTAAAGGGGGTACTGCAAGAAGAGTAAGGAATGCGGATACAACAAGCAGGCGGGATATGGATGGTGGTGAGTACAGAAGCAAACAACCAAGATGTGGGTGGTAGGTAAAGCAAGGTGGCAGACGAGTGCGGGTCCAGAAAGCAGGCAAGCAAGCAGGGAGGGTGATAGGGGGCGGCGCGCTGCGGGAGGGAGGGAGGTAGGTGGCAGCAGTTGTCCTGGCGGGCTAGGGCGCCACAACTTGTTGCTGGCGGGGCCGGGGTGGCGGGGCAGGGCGGTGGTCACTTGTTGCGTCTCTAGTTGCCACACTCACGACGACAACAGTGTCACCTCCTCCAAATAATGATGATAAACCGTTCCTGTTGTTATCTACGGTCAAATCACCCTAATAAATTTATTATCTTGTCTTATGGTCCACTTCCACAGGCTTCCGCGTTCGTGATCACACAGACATTGGTAGTGCATGAGCCTTTTGCCGCCAGACTTGTTGCGTCGCCTGTTGCTTCTGCTGCCAACACCGCCGCTCTTCTCGTTATTTATCTTGCCGCTGTTTCTGATGGACTCTATAACTTTCTCAATATACCTGCATCTGTAGAGACTAGTTATCACCATCTTGCGAGGAGGAAACTCTGATATAACTCCCTAGCAAGGCTGTAATAGCGAGCAGAAGTTAACCTGTTGCTGCAGCAGCCGACCTGTTGCCGGGCCACGCGGGCGACACAAGCGCCCTGCCCACCTCACCGGCCCAAACTTTATTTTTACCTTCTTCGTCAAAGGTCCTTCACCAATACTGATTTTTGCACTCTTGAATTTTAGATTAATATCGCTGTGCACTTTACCGTCCGATACACTAAATACACTCCAAAGAATTATATCTCATGATCACATTATTTAAACCAATAGTTATTTTTCTTTATTAGAACGATGTTTTTGATCGCACGTATTACATTGTTGATATATTACATCACACAGTCTTCAATACACTTCATATTAATATATGTCGAGTCGTGGCCATGTTATCTGAGTTCCACTGAATACTATAATGAGTTAGGGAGTCATTTATACACATCGTGTTTCAGCTTCGTGTTTGAAGGAAAAAGTTTTCTCGGAAATTATGCTGAGAGACTTAAACTCCTCCTCACCAAGACATACTGTAGTGGTGGCCAGACAGGACTGGTAGCCTCGTCTGTTCTTGGAGGTGAAGAGTTAAAGGCTGGCCCACTGGTGATGGTTTGGTTAGTTGTTCCCTCTCGTTCACACTCCACCTTTGAAAAGACTTTGGATATTATGTCTGTCCGGCCAGCACCAGCAGGTAAGGAATGATGCCATCTGTCCGGCACTGCGGGTGGCACCAGCACCCACCGCCTGCAGGGGTACAAGATATTGAGGGCGGGTGGACGAGTCCTAAGATGAACCACTGGCCTCCACGTGGCAAGGTCTGGTAATTCAGAGATAACTGAGGGTAAAAATGGTCGCACAGTATGTTAGGTTATTTAAATATTTTCTATCAGTGTAAACGTTGGAGGCGTTTCATATTTTATTTAATAATCTTTTGAAATCGTACATGTGAACCAATCGTGACCTGATGCAATAGTCTTAAGACAATGACATATGCTGTGACATATTGTAATCGACATAACTTTGAAATTAGGAAGAACAAGATAAGGACTCTGTGCTTAAATGTTTATGGAAATGACAACCAAATCGCTGAAATCAATTGAAATTATATTCACCATTAAATGTAAAAAAAAAAAAAAATTTAAGTTATCCAAACACTAACACACTACGTCAATAATCCGTTTTCTTTCTTGGTCACAGCCGTCGGGGGAATTCTCATCGGCACTTGTTTTTCCCGCTGCGAAAAAATACAAGACCTTACAGCTTATTCTGTTATTGTTGTGAATTGAAATGGAGGAAGGAATCACATTGAGATGTAAGAAAACTGTACAGAGTAGAAAAGATGGAGAATAGATATAATACCAATCTTAGTTTTTGAAAATACCATATCAATCAGGCAACTAAAACCTTCTTTAAATCCACCAACCTGGCAGATAACTCCACACACTTGATGCTGGTATTTACACTCACAAAGAAGACGAACTTACTATATATAATTCCCTCCTCGTGACACACTATCAGGTTGACAAGGACTGAAGTAGTGTGTAGTCGAGATGAAACACAACACCATCGTCCCTCCTCAACTCTAGCGTCACGAGAACACACTTTTATATATTAACCTTATTTTCCACGAGCCATTTTTGAACTGAGAAATGAGGAAGTGAAATAACAGGAGGTGGCAGAACAGGACTGACAGATGCGTAGGATAAGATTACTCATACTTAATGCAATCTCATACTTCGAGTCATATTCAGTGCTTCCTATGTTATCAAATCATTAAATATTTGTACCTGTAAAATAAATATATCTGAATACGTCTTTCATATAAAAAAAATGGCACGCTTCATACGACTTACGTTATTACCTCACCAAAAGACATTTATTATAAGTTTGTAATAGCGTCGTATAGTGTAAAGACCCTGGTAGGTAACTGAAGCACTGTGATTGGTGATTACAAACCTTACATCAGATTAAGACACTGTGGTTGGCTGCTTACAAACCCTACATCAGATTAAGACACTGTGGTTGGTGCTTACAAACCCTACATCAGATTAAGACGCTGTGATTGGCTGCTTACAAACCCTACATCAGATTAAGACACTGTGATTGGCTGCCTACAAACCCTACTGGCTCTTAAAGCAGCAAATGTCCAATGGGAAGGGAAGGGAAGGGAAGGGAAGGGGTTGAGCTCCTGGGAGAGGGAGGATTGAGTGCTGAGAAGGTAGCTGAGAAGCTAGGTTCATACTTATATTCAAGCAATTTATACAATTTTTTCAGTAATAATACATCTATATTTTTATTAGGTATTTATATTTATTAGTGATTATATTTAAATTCTAATTATATAACCTTATCTAATTCTAATCGTTGCCCATTGTGAATTAAAATAGAACGACTAGAATTTAATTTGATTATCATAATATTACATAAAATTAATTAAAAGTAGTAGTTCTTATCATATAATTAATCGAGTCATTGAATTTAATTACGCCTGTCTAAAATTAAGTAGATCATGTTAACGTATATAGACTTATGTTAAAATTAAGTACTAGGTCTTGTTAACATTACTGGTGATTATGTTAATTTTAATATCGTGTCTCAGTCGTGTTTGTGTGTGCATCAACTGGCGCCTCATGTAAATAAACACCAATATTGATTCAGTTGATTTTTGTGTAGGAGACAGTGCAGGTGATGTAATATTTATAATTTCCGTAGTTTGTTCTTTCTTATCTATGGATGGGTGGACAGAGAGACGGATGGATAGATGGATGCATGGGTGGATGGATGGGTGGATAGATGGATGGATAGATGGATGGATGGGTGGATAGATGGATGGATGGGTGGATAGATGTATGGATGGGTGGATAGATGGATGGATGTAGTTTATGTAAGATAATTTTTTGTCTCCGTAAATTGAAACAAAACCTCGATTTTCTCTCCTCCTCCTCTTTCCCTCACCTCTTATTCCCCTCCTCTTTTTCCTCTACGTCTTCTCTCCTTCCCTTCCTCTTCTTCCTCCACTCATCCCCTCCTCCCCCTCTTTCTCTCCAACTTCTCTCCCTCCTACGTCCCCCCCACCTCCACCTCTCCCCTACCTCCTCTTCCTCCACACCTCACCCTCCTCCTCCTCCCCTTCCTCTCCCCCTCACTCTCCCACCTCTTCTTCCCCTCCTCTCCCACTTCCTCCTGCTCGTACTCCTCTTCCTCCCCTGCACCTTCTACCTGCGGAGTAAGTGCAAATTATCCTAATTGATCAATAACTCAGGTAAAGTACACCTGTTGCCAGTAATTGTGTGCAATCATGCAACTTGAAAATCATGTTCTGGGGGGCAAGGAATTTCACGCCGGGGTACAGGATAGAGCTTGTAGGGACCCATCTCCCTCCTTCAGACTCTGCTGGGGTGATCACGCGGCTTGTTGAGGTGGAGACTGGATGTAGGGTGGATGAGGGGTGGATGATGGCTATAACGTTAATGTTGGGTATGGGGTGGATGTGGAGTGGATATATGATGGATGAAGGGTGAATGTAGGGTGGATGTGGGGTGGATGTAGGGTGGATGACGGCTATAAGGTGGATGTTAAGTGAATATATACTCTGGATGTTGGACGTTGCAATTTGCTGAATGAGTTCCCAATACCCCCAAATAACTTCCCAATATCATCCCACATGAGTTCCCACGTTGCATAGTTCCAGTAACTCATAAACTACCTGTGCACTAAATATAAGGATAATTTAATATGTTACCTGCAGTCTGATAATTAAGTTAATTAACAAGATATTAAGATGTATTACAGCCAAAGTTAATACAAAATGTTAATATAATTTACTCAAATGACTTATATCAAGATGGATTCTGACCGACCCAAGTGACGCGGAGTTATGTTATTGGTGGATATTTCAGTAAGAGTTGTTGTTATTGTTACTACTGCTTCATTACTTCCGCTTGCTACTGCCTGCCACTTCACCGCCACAGTTGCCGCTGCTGCTACTGTTTGCCATCAATACTGCTTGCCAAGGCTGCTGCTACTGCTGCTACACTACTGCTGCTGCTCGTTACTGCCGCTGCCATCAATACTGCTGTCAGTTGCTGCCATTGCTGCCACATCATCATTGCCAGTTGTTGTTGTTATTGTTGTTATTATCATCATTATTGTTGCTGTTGTTGTTGTTGTTATTAATATTGTTGTTGCTGTTGTTATTGTTGTTGGCTATCATTATTGTTATTATTGTTGTTATTGTTGTTATTATCATTATTGTTGTTGTTGTTGTTATTGTTGTTATTATCATTATTGTTGTTGTTGTTGTTATTGTTGTTATTATCATTATTGTTGTTGTTGTTGTTATTGTTGTTATTATCATTATTGTTGTTGTTGTTGTTATTATCATTATTGTTGTTGTTGTTGTTATTGTTGTTATTATCATTATTGTTGTTGTTGTTGTTATTGTTGTTATTATCATCATTATTGTTGTTGTTGTTGTTGTCGCCATTATTATTATTATTATCATTACTATTAATAACCACACCTTTTTTTATATTATTCTTGAGAGACAATTACCACTTACATACAGACGGTCGCTATAGGTAATTGTTCTCTATACATATTATTATTAAAACTGAATACGATGGTCGTCATAGTAGTGGTCTAGGTGGTACACGACTCGCATGATATATTCAGTACCAGGGTTCGATTTGTCATGCTAAAGGTAATATTTAGCTTCTATAAGGTAAGTCCAGGTAATTTTGTTTATATATTTTATTTGTTGTTTATAGTAGGGTGTCTGTCTGTCTGTCTGTCTGTCTGTCTGTCTATTTTGGCTGTGATCTTTTTGTCTCTGTCTGTCTGTCTGTCTGTCTGTCTGTCTACATTTTCTGTCAGTCTGTCTGTCTGTTTTGTGTGTGATCTTTCTGTCTATCTGTCAGTCTGTATGTCTGTCTGTCTGTCTATCTGTCTGTATGTCTATTTTGGCTGTGATCTTTCTGTCTATTCAGTTCATCTGTATGTCTGTCTATCTACAGTCCTGTAAGCTCGGTCGCTCCTTCATTTTTTTTAAGTCTGATACTGTTTTTTTTTTGAAGGGCGGAGGGCGGGGGAGAGGGCGGGGGGCGGGGGGCGGGGGGGGGCATAAAACCCAACGACTTTTAACTTCAGTGAACCCTTGACCTCCTCGTGACCCTCTGATGTGGGCCTCCGTCAGCCCACATTACCCGGGTCATCATGGCGATGACCTACCGTAACATCCTCTGCCAGATTCAGACTGCCAGGCTAGGCCAGGCCAGTCCGGCCAGGCCAGGCCAGGCCAGTCCGGCCAGTGCCAGGCCAGGCCAGGCCAGGCCAGTTGTGCGCTGCCAGGCCAGGGCCAGATTAGGCTCAGCTTTAGTGTTACAAACATTTAAAAACACAACAAAGAGGAGTAAAGAAGGAATAATCTTTGGCTTGGTACCGTAAGACAATGACGGGGATGTAACGTAACGCTAGTGGGTGACGGTGAAGGAGGGGAGGAAAATAATGACATAAAAGTGAGACTGGAACAACCTGAGGGATCATTGTTGACACGTCCCCCCCGCCCCCCTCTTGTTAACTTCCCCGTGGTGATTTGAACGAGGATTCACTGTTTCTATTTGGGAAGGGATCATTTACACTTCGAGTCATCTTGTTGTTCGAATATATGCAATATTTTACACCTTTGAAAAATGGGATCATATGAAGAATCTCCTCCCCCCATGTTGCCAACCGAAGAATGTCCCCCCACCACAAGTTCCCATGTGAAGAATTCCCCCCCAATGCTGCTAACCGAAGAATTCCCCCCACCACAAGTTCCCTATGTGAAGAATATTCTCCCTCCCTCCCTCCCTCCCACCCCCACCCTTTATTTCAGTGATGCATTGTTTTCCTTCTTTACTTTTTGTTACTTAAGTTTTTTATTTAATATATTTGTTAAGTCAGGATGAGAAAATACAACTTGTCATCACACGGGGTACTGAAGAGAGATATGAGTACCTAGATTCTCATAAGCAGTATTATAAAATCGGTCACGCTACATAAATTCCTGCAGGCATGAATGAAGAAAGTCTCGCCTGCAGCCTCTCATCATCTTGGTATGAGATTTATGCTTGTTCCAGTATGATTCAATTGTTTGAGTGTGGACATCAGTTTGCAGATCCACAAAATTAGGTTAGGTTAGCTTAAGTTAGGTTAGGTTAGGTTAGGTTTGGTTTGGTTAGGTTAGGTTAGGTTAGGTTAGGTTAGCTTAAGTTAGGTTAGGTTAGCTTAAGTTAGGTTAGGTTAGGTTAGGTTAGGCTAGGCTAGGTTAAGTTAGGTTAGGTTACGTTATAAGAGAGTGGTAGCAGAAGGACAACACCATATATAAAGTGTTTCATTACACGAGTCCTCCGAGGTTGTCAGGAGTCATGTTCTGTGGATCAAAATATCGGTGTGTGTAGCTCACTTGATCCACCCACGAGAACTCATTAGCAATAATTGGCTCAGCAGGGAGTGGTGTGTCCGCGCCACGCCACGGTCATTACTGGCGCGCCTCTGTTTACCAACACCCCTGGTGATGGATGACACCACAGCGACCTCCTCCTCTCCCCCACGCCCTCGCGACACGCCACCCACACCACGCCCCTGCTACACGCCACCCATTCACGCCTCGCTACGCGCCACCCACACCACGCCTCGCTACACGCCACCCACACCACGCCCGATTCTCTTATGCATCACCACACACCAGTCACACTATGCCTATCTCTGCTTCACTACTCCACACCATGCATAACCACACCCATTCCACCTCACCCTCATTACACATACCAACACATCCATCCCACCACACTATACTGTACACGCAGTGCTCATTACGACACACACACTTCACCATACCACATACACCACACCTATTCTACCACACCAGACATACACCACACCCACTCCACCACACTACACACACACACACATTCTACCACACCACACACCTCCATCACCCACTCTCTTCACCACCACTCCAAGAAATAAATAAACTTTCTTCTGTAATCTAAACTGTTTATATTCAATTATTAACTAAACTAAACTACAAATTACACCAATAAATCATATTATTCCACCAGTGTTATTTCGTACTTATTCTTCTGTACAACATGAACAGTTAACTAAGAAGTGTTAGCTGTGGCCTCTAGATGACAGAACTCACAATATGTAAACAAAAATCTAGCCAATCAGAGCTTAGTGTGATGGGGACGTCAAAACCTAGACCAATCATAGCGCAAGTATCGTACTGTCTGTCTGTCTGTCTGTTTCTCTGTCTGTCTGTCTGTTTCTTGTCTTTGTTATGCTCTAAGGGGAGGTAATGCCGTGTCTAGGAGCGCTACAGGACGAATTGTATGCTTCTTATGAGGGGCATACTTTAATTTGTTCCTTAAGTGATATTTTACGTTATCAAAGGCATTCGTTGTCTTCTTAAGAGCATATTTTGTCTTCATAAATATATTGTGTTCTCCAAGGATATATTTTATTAAAGGCATATCTTAAGTTGAAGGCATATGCTGTTTTCTTAGTGGGGGAAATTTAATATTCTTCAAGATATAATTTGTTCTTAAAGGCATATTCTTAAAGGCATATCTCATGTTCTTTATGAGTATATTTATATGTATTAAAGGATATCTTGCAATACATCCTCCATATACAAATTGTGTGTGTGTGTGTGTGTGTGTGTGTGTGTGTGTGTGTGTGTGTGTGTGTGTGTGTGTATGTGTGTGTATGTGTGTGTGTGTGTGTGTGTGTGTGTGTGTGTGTGTGTGTGTGTGTGTGTGTGTGTGTGTGTGTGTGTGTGTGCAGCTCGCCAGGAGATGCTGTTATTGACACTAGTGGACGAGTGGCCGCGGGCGGTCTGTTGTTGTTGTCTCCCCGGGTAGTGCTTCTCCCTCCTCCGCCTCCGCCGCCATCCACACCGCCCTCGCCGCCATCCACACCGCCGCCGCCATCCACACCGCCGTCATCCACACCGCCGCCGCCATTCACCAACATTGACACATAAATACAAGCCC
The DNA here is from genome assembly GCF_018991925.1 of Homarus americanus. NCBI lineage: Eukaryota > Metazoa > Arthropoda > Malacostraca > Decapoda > Nephropidae > Homarus > Homarus americanus. The sequence goes on from NW_024744657.1 coordinate 223,950, forward strand.
ATATTTATATAGAGAGGTCATGTACAGTAATCTTAGGTTAGGTTAGGTTAGGCTAGGTTAGGTTAGGTTAGGTTAGGTTAGGTTAGGTTAGGTTAGGTTAGGTTAGGTTAGGCTAGGCTAGGTTAGCGACCATCTTAACACCTCCTCACCATGAATGATAACACACACACTTGAACACCGAGTTGACGCCTGTAACAAGATAATTAATTCCCTTACTGTAATATAAGATCCACCTGCCGTGAAGCATTACAGGTAGGACAGGTAACACATCATTATCACTCCCAGGAGATTCACACTAACACCTTAAGCACATCCCTGAGCACATTCTCTCTACTCACAGCTTATATAGGTGGGGGGGGGGGAGGTGGACACAGTTACTACGGAGGGTCTCACAGTTCACAATTACAGATAGCCTCAAGGTTGGTGACTGTTTGAACCTGTTAATCTCGATGTGCAGGTAAGTAGATCTCACCTGTACTGTGGTTAATTGTAGCTACCTTAATAGTGTTTAATTTTGTGGGTGTTTGGGTCTTTTGTTTTGGGTGTTTGGATGACAGATAGATAGACAGACAGCCAGACACACACACACACACACACACACACACACATACACACACACACACACACGCACTCACACGCACGCGCACACACACACACACACTTAAATAGGTCACTCATTTAGGTGTAAAATATTATAATCCATAATTAATCTGAAACTCCAAATACAATCTTATTCCCGGTTTCTTCACCTGACAAATTTATTTCAAAAGTTACTCAAAAAACACCCACCCCACCCCACCCCACCCCCACCCCACCCCAACCCACCCCACCCCACCCCACCCCAACCCAACCCAACCTTAATATATTTCGATTCACAAAGATTCCGTACATAAATTGTACCCCATGACTGGTATTAAGTAATCCTATTTAAATAAGGTAAAATCTCAAAATAATGATCGTACCATTTTGTAGAAGACTCACTATTACTCAACACTTACGAGAACTACTGAGAAACTGGTCCCAAGTCTTACGTATTTCTTCTTATCTTAGAAACTTTGTTGAGCTTCGCAAGTTACTGTGTTTTAGTCATATAAAACGTGATGTGTCTAAGTTTTCAATAGTTTTTTTTTAAATACATACAGTCACCCAGGCGTCAAAACACATCATCTTGAGAACTTGAAATATATTCCTTTTTTTAGTGTAATTGTCATTATTTTAACTCACTAAACTACGTCATAAAGGAGCCTTGTTAAATCACCTCAACAACTCATTAAACTACGTCATAAAGGAGCCTTGTTAAATCACCTCAACAACTCATTAAACCACGTCATAAAGAGCCTTGTTAAATCACCTCAACAACTCTCAATATTTAACTAATTTTTTACCCATGACTCCTGTATTGTAAAGTGTAATAAGGTCTTCTTGCTATCTTTAATGTGTGTGTGTGTGTGTGTGTGTGTGTTTGTTTCTGCAGTCTTTTCACAACATTTATCACAACAACTAACAAAAAAACAAGTTATCTTCCTCCTCTTTGTTCCTTCCTGTCGTAAATTTTATTCGGGTGGACTAATTACTTTAAAATTATTATCAGTTTTTATGTTGTGTTTATGTTGTGTTTATGTTGACGTTTACTCACTTAAGAAACGTAAGAATAATCCTCCTTCTTACTTCCTTCCTCTTCTCTTACACAGTTTATTATTGCCTCCACAAGTTACTCAAAATCTTCAAGGTATAGCGTGTAGTCTTCTTGCACTCTCGGTAAATCCCCCCCCACCCAAAAAAAAAATATATTCAAATATAACCCCGCTCTCAACACCCCATTTTATTTTAACCCAGCAGACTTTATTAAGCTCGAGAAGTTAAGTTTAAAGTAAAAAAAAAAAATCACAAATAAAAATAAAATTGTCCTGTTTATGCAGACTCGTTGTCACTTCCCCCTTGAGCAGGCAGGTAGGCGAGTGAGAGGGTGAACAAAAGAAGCAGCAACAGCGTCTGAATCAAGAGCTACCACCACGACCCTCCACACACACACACACACACCTCCTCTGGTGGTGCATCCGACAAATTGTATCTGTTTCCCGAGCCAGCCCTCTCCATCTGCTCCCGGCCTGAGATCAAAGCGACGGACGCAAATTAGATAATGCCATGTGTTCCGGGCAGCAAATGTAGACCGGCGGGCAGAAGATGCCTCCTCCTCCTCCTCCTCTTCTTCTTCTTCTTCTTCTTCTTCTTCTTCTTCCACCTTCTTCTTCTTCTTCTTTCTTCTTTTTCTTCCTCTTCTTCTTCCTCCTACTCTTTCTCTGCCTCTTCTTCTTTCTCCTGCTCCACTTCCTCTTCTTTTTTCCTCCTCCTCCTCCTCTTCTTCTTCCTCCTATACTCTACTCCTATCATAGTGGTTGGTGTGGTGGTTGTGGAGAGAGAGAGAGAGAGAAAGAGAGAGAGAGAGAGAGAAATGAAGGAAGGAGAGAGTGAGGCGTGAGAAAGAGGTCAAAAGAGTGAGGAGGGATAAAATAAGTAATGGAAAGTGTTTATGAAGGGATGGTCGTCCGGTGAGTCTTTCTGTTTGCCACTCCTGGGAACCACTATCCTAGGTGTTACTCCTGGGAACCACTCTCCTAGGTGTTACTCCTGGAAACCACTCTCTTAGGTGTTACTCCTGGGAACCACTCTCCTAGGTGTTACTCCTGGGAACCACTCTCCTAGGTGTTACTCCTGGAAACCACTCTCTTAGGTGTTACTCCTGGGAACCACTCTCCTAGGTGTTACTCCTGGGAACCACTCTCCTAGGTGTTACTCCTGGGAACCACTCTCCTAGGTGTTACTCCTGGGAACCACTCTCCTAGGTGTTACTCCTGGGAACCACTCTCCTAGGTGTTACTCCTGGGAACCACTCTCCTAGGTGTTACTCCTGGGAACCACTCTCCTAGGTGTTACTCCTGGGAACCACTCTCCTAGGTGCTACTCCTGGGAACCACTCAACCGAGGGCCACTCTTCCGCTTGTAACACCCTTAGGTGCCGCTCTCCCAGATGCCTTTCTCATGGGTGCCGCTCACATGTGGTACTCTCCCAGCTGACACTCTGCCGACAGAAACACTCCTCTGTGTTCCTCTCCTAAACGTCACTCTCCTGAGTGCCACTTTCCTAGATGCCACTCCTGGGTGCCTCTTTCCAGGTTGCCACTCCTCCGAGTGCTACTCTACCGAGTGCCACTCCTGTAAGGGGATAAAGAAGTCCAAGAGACAAGTGCCAAGGCCACTCAGGACACACTGAGAAACCTTTGACGTCACTGAAGGGCTAGTGAGGAGACCACGACAACATGTGAAGGACATCATGGGAGGCTGAGGCGTCTGTGAGGGGCGTCTGAGGAGGATGAACCGCTGACGAATGACACAGGAGGCTAATTGAGGCACTGTTGAAGGACTCGTAGAGGCGTCCTAGATTACCAAAGGACTTGTGAGGGAACTAAAGGAGTCTACTGAAGCACTGGTGAAGATCATTAAAGAAGCACTAGACTGTTGAAGCAGTGAAGGAACACATTAGAGGAATTTGAGTGTTCTTTATGAGTTCTTCGTCGGGTACTTAGTGAAGCAGTACTGAGGCTGTGGTGAAGGAGGTATAAAGATGATGAGATAGTGACGGGCTCACCATACTAGCTCCTACCATCACTCCTATTGCCACCATAATCACTGCCATCAGCAGCATAATCACTGCCATCACCACCATAATCACTGCCATCACAAGCATATTCACTGCCATTACCACCATAACGACTAACATCACCACCATACCAGTACCACACCATAGCCTCTTCCCTACTGCCATCATCACCATACCATACATCACACCACCAACACTATACCCCTTTTCTAACACACAGGATCACTACAGCAACACCGCACTAATCTAATGATTGCCACTAGCCACCCCTTCGAAAACCCACCACACTACCACCACCCGGTCACCATACCGCCACCACCCAGTCACCATACAGCCACCACCCAGTCACCACAACAAACCATACACACCACCGAGTCACCACAACCCACCACACCTTCACCACAGCACCACCACCACACACCATCACACTACCACAACACCACCACCCAGTCACCATACGCTTAACATACCGCCATCACCACCCAATCACCACTACCACCACACCACCCCATCACCACACCACAACCACACCACCTCATCACACTACCACCCACACCACCAACATACTCCACCACCACACTATCCTCATCAGCACTGCACCATACTATACCACACCCACCTCTATCACACCACCAACACACCACACACACCACACACCACACCACACTACCACAAGCCACACCACTGACCCACACCATTCTCACCACTCTCCATGACTCATCTCACCACACACTACTCTCACACACTCATAATTACACTGCCAACAGTTTCACACCACCACCACACTACCCCTCACCACCTCCACACTACCCCTCACCACACTACCCCTCACCACACTACACCATACTACACCACACCACCCCACACCACCACCACACCACACCACACACTACACTACCACCATACTCCACCAGCACACCACATCATCAGCCTGGCCGACCCGACGTTGTGTGAAGCAGACCACCTTAATGAAAAACAAATATTGCGTCTGTACGAAGCCTCAAAACCTGCGACTTCCCACGAACTGGCAGAGGGAGGGAGTGGGTGAACCCTGATTTGTTTTTTTTTTGACAATTTAATTTCTCTTCGTTCGTGAAGTATATATGTCATCAGATTTTGCAAACGAGAAGAATAAGTTTTGGGTTCATAGAGGCTGTGCTGTGTGTGTGTGTGTGTGTGTGTGTGTTTTGGCGTAGTCTTGCCTTCCACCTGTGTTGTAGTATTTTATTATTATTTTTATTATTGTTTCTCTCTCTCTCTCTCTCTCTCTCTCTCTCTCTCTCTGTAAATTCTACTTGACTCCTGTTACCTCAGTAGTTATTTAAGGTAATCAGTGATGACCTTGTCGGCTATTCAAGGTCAAATTACCTTGCTGTTTGCTATTGTATACCTCCTTTGTCTGGGTATACATTGGAAACTGTATACCTGCGTTGTTTATACATATGTTGAAATGTATACCTGTATTGTCTATAATATAGGCTGTATGATAAATTATTAATAATAAACTTGTATGATGAATTTGGTGAACTATTATTATTATTATTATTATTATTGTTATTATTATTATTATTATTATTATTATTTTTATTTTTATTTTTATTTTTATTTTTATTATTTTTATTGTTATTGTTATTGTTATTGTTATTGTTGTTGTTATGTGTCCATTAACCGGGGTTCTGTTATCCGGAAACTTCCCAGAACCGAACTTCAAACTGAAACAAATTTCCAATAACCAAGTCAACGCTAACGGAGATTTTTTTAAAACAATTTCAGTTAAAACAGCGTATTAGGATATTAACTCTTTAAATAATTTACAATAGAAATTTACGTAACATGACTCCGACATTGTTGGAATAGTTTCACGTGTGGAAAAGCAGACATTATTCCAAGTGCAACACCAAATACTTCAGAAAGATGTCAACAAGGAACACTTACGAGAAGTGAGTGCTGGAGCCGAGCCCATCTCAGTATTATTGGAATGATGTCAAGTGACGTCATATGAGGTTCATTTCAATTACAATACCCAAACGCTTCAGAAAAGACGTCAACAGAATGTACCCGTGAGAGAGTGTTGTTATTGTTGGAATTCTGTCGCGTGAAGCATAAATCTAAGTACAAAACCAAACGCTTCTGAAAATATGTCAACAGAGAGCACTTGAGGGTGAGTGTTGGGGCTGGCGTCACGTCCCAGAGAGCTGCACCCTCCCTCCTGCAGCTGAGTGGTGCCGCGGGGGATTCGTCAGGTGATCCGCAGCTGAGGTTGTTGGAAGGTTTGTAGGTGAGGGAGGTGGTGTGTGATAGTGGGGGTGAGGGCGTGGAAACAAGAACAGCACTGGGCTTCAAAACAGTCCTGGACAAGACTATCAAGAACAAAGGAGGGATCGTACACACATTGTCACTCCCTCTATATTACTTTAGATACAGTAGCATTTATATATATATATATATATATAATATACATATATATATACATACATATATATATATATTGTTGTTATTATTATATTGGTTATATATATATATTTTTTTTTTTTCTTTTTAAAAGTTACAGTTTTAACTGGTGGCTTAAGCCCAGATAAGATTGTTTTGGCTACTATAATGTAATAGTACGTATATACTGTATATATAAGGTATAATATATGATAAAATATTTTCGTTCATATAAAAGTCATTTAACATCACAAGTTATAACCGATCTACAGTATATGTAAATCAGCCTAGATAAGATGAGGTTAGATTAGGGTAGATTATGTTGGCTTGGTTATTAATGATCATTTTCGTGAATTTTCAGGGGAAATTAATTAATAGAAATTACTATATCGCTATTTTACTTATCTCAATGCATTATACATACATATAGACAGACAGCGTGTAAGTCCACAGCAGCGCTACAGTACCACTTTTGCTCCTTCCATTCCCTCGAGATGTGTTCCTCTCGTCTTTACCTCACAGACTTCCTTTACAGACGTTCTCACGGACAAGACTTACTTCACAGGTGCCTCTTAAGATGTCCCTCACAAGCGTTCCTCACAGAGAGACAGACAGACATACAGACGGAAAGATACTCAGCCAGGGACGTACTCAAGAGTGTAATGCTGACATGTTGGTGGTGTGTGTGTTGAGGTATCATCTGTCTCCCCACCTGGAAAAAAATACCCCCAAGCAGGATACAGCCTGGATCACTGTAACGCTCAGCAAACACTAGCGTAGGCGGCACAGGGAGAGGAGCGGCACTGTAAGAGGCGGGGAAAAGGGCGGCACTGTAAGAGGAGGGGAGAAGGACGGCACTGCAAGAGGAGGGGAGAAGGACGGCACTGTAAGAGACGGGGAGAAGGGCGGCACTGTAAGAGGAGGGGAGAAGGGCGGCACTGTAAGAAACGGGGAGAGGGGTCGCACTGTAAGAGGCGGAGAGAGGGGCGGCGAGAAAGGCGGCAAGAAGGGGAGCGGGCAAGAGTGGAGCGTGAGAGGGAGAAGGGGGGACGAAGGGAGGAGAGGGGACGAGAGGGAGGGAGAGAGGAGGAAGAGGGCGCAGGAAGTAGAGAGGGGAGAAAAAAGGAGGCAGAATAAGGAGTGGGAACGGTAGAGGGGAACGAAGAAAATTAAGGGAAAGGTTGAAAGAGAGGAAGGGAGAGGTGGGGGAAGGAGTTGAGGGGATACAAGAGAAATGAGAAGCAAGGAGGAGGTAATTGGAAGAGAATTAGGAGAGAAAGAGATAGGAGGAAGAGGTAGAAAGAGGAGGTAGGAGAGAGAGAGATAAGAAGGAGAGAGGAAGAGCGATAGAAGAAAAAAACAGAAGGTCCAGAACAGGTAGAAGATAAACTGAGAGTGAGGAAGGATTGAAAAAGAGGGTTAAGGAAGGAGGCAAGTTGGGGAGAGGAATGATAGCATAAGAATAATAAAATGGTGATAAAACTGTAGAGAAAGAGATGAGGATAAACGATGGATACGAGAAACCCAAATGAAGACAGGGTTTAGAAACATGAAGATAACAAACAAGAGAATGAGAGATAACAAGTAAACACATAGTAGGAGAAGACCGGGTAATGACGAGTAAAGAGATAGGTGAAGAAAAAACAAAACAATGAAACAAAGAGGAAAAGAAAGAAGACGAGAGAAAGATTACCACAACACAGGATCTGGAAGGAATGAGTGGGGGCGTCGACGCAGGGAGGAGAAAACATGAGTGGGCGGATTGGAGGAAGGGATGGGGGGAGGGTGGGAGGTGGACAGGGGAGAAGGAGGAGGAGGAGAGGGAAGAGGAGAAAGGAAGAAGGATTACAGTGGTTGCCAGGGCAGAATAGACTAAAGAGTTCCCCCCCCCTCCCCTGGATAGAGAAATATCTCTTCCGCTCAATGTGTCTTTCTTGCAGCCGGATCTCTAAAGGTTCGACGTTAAATGTTTACCACGAACTGATGTGGAGTCTAGATCACTGACTCACTTAAACTACGTCACAAATATGGTAGTATCTAACTGACTCACTTAAACTACGTCACAAATATGATAGTATCTAACTGACTCACTTAAACTACGTCACAAATATGGTAGTATCTAACTGACTCACTTAAACTACGTCACAAATATAGTAGTATCTTATTGACTCACTTAAACTACGCCACAAATATGGTAGTATGTAACTGACTCACTTAAACTACGTCACAAATAAGGTAGTATGTAACTGACTCACTTAAACTACGTCACAAATAAGGTAGTATCTAATTGACTCAAAACTAAGTCACAAATATGGTAATATCTAACTGACTCACTTAAACTACGTCACAAATATGGTAATAACAAGGCGAGATTACTTTACCAGTTGTTAAAAGAGAAGATAATAGCGATCTAACCCCCTCTCACCCCTCACTCCTTCCTCTAACCCAACTCACCCTCCCTTTTCTTTAATCTATACCCCCTCACTCCTTCCTCTCCTTCCCTTTGCCCTTCTTTCTTTGCCTTCCCCTCCTTCCCTCCCTCCGTCCTTCCCTTCCCCTCCACCCCACTGTCAACTGAGCCACTCAACAAACAGGAATAATAATAGGAATCCAGAGTCAGCAAACCACCGTATGATAAGAGGATATCTAACTCGTAAAACTGGGTGGTGGTGGAGAGGAGGGGGTGGTGGTGGTGAGGGGGTGGTGGAGAGGAGGGGGTGGTGGTGGTGAGGGGGTGGTGGAGAGGAGGGGTAGTGGTAAGGGGTGGTGGTGACACAGTGTGGAGAGGTTCACATGTGTGTACAGTATTTGTTTGTAAATGATTGTTACATACATACATACATACATACATACATACATACATACATTGCTTATATTTGTCTTTTGTTTCTGTTTTATTGATGTACTTCTGTTTGTAATCTCCTCTACCTTCACGGAGACCATTGCCTTCCTGTTGTAAAATGGCAGCGTGTAGAACTCTCCTTTTCTTTGATAAATGAATCTCATAATAATTATCTACAATGTGTGTTTTTAATAACGGAACGTGAACTGAATTGCCTGAGACGACTTTTTTTTTTTTTTTACGGAAATATTCTACTAAGTTTATCGTCATAATGTGAGGATTTATATCCGTTTTCTATTATACCAGAGTCAATTTACGTTGATTATCTCCGTTTTCTATAAAATGGTTGAGGGGAGACTCCTTATCATTATCCTCGTTTTCTGGGGTTCTGGGAGGAGGTTCACTTTGATCATCTCCGTTTTCTAAGATGATAAGAGTAGACTGAACATCATTTCTTCGTTTCCTACGTCTGGATGAAGACTTGACACACATACAGTATACGTCGTCTCCGCCAAGAATAGATATATGTGACATGGACATTCCTGGGGCCTACACTCTCTCTCTCTCTCTCTCTCTCTCTCTCTCTCTCTCTCTCTCTCTCTCTCTCTCTCTCTCTCTCTCTCTCTCTCTCTCTCTCTCTCTCTCTCTCTCTCTCTCTCTCCACCTATTCATCAAACACATATGTCTCCCTTCTTCGTCTCTCACTCTTCTTTACTTCCCTTACTCACTCTTCTCCATCCTATTTACCTCTTCCCTACCCTATTACCTCCCCTTACCAACTTATTGTTCCCCGCTCCCTCTTTTTCCCAGGTCCTCCCCCTTCTTCCCTCCTGGTCCCTCTCCTTGCTGCTCCCCTTCCTCTCCTTCCTTTCTCTGACACATACACACCATTGTTCCCCGCTCCGAGATTTTTCTAATGTCCTTCTCTCCCCCCTTACCTCTCAATTTCTCTCCCTCTCTCGACCTTCCTTCCCTCCCTCTCTCTCCTCCCTCCCTCCCTCCCTCCCTCTTCGCCTGGCGCCATACAGGAAGCTTCATCACCTTCTCGGCTCCTCAGTGCTTCCTTTGCGCCTTCTTCAGTTGGGTTTCTTCCCCCCCGAAAAATGTCAAGAGTGGGCGGACATGCGACCATTCCCGCCTCCACGATTTCCTGATTACTTCACAAGTGCCTGCCCGACTCCCTGTGTTGGCCCTCCCCACTTCCTCTGTCATGCCTGTGGAGCTAAAAGAAGAGGAGACGCGATGCTTTTTCTAAAGGTTAAAGACTAAAGATCTCATTTACCATCGACAAAATTGTTCCCGCCTTGAGGCCAACAACGTCTACAAGACTCTCCACGATATGCTGTTTTGCTTGTGTTGCCTCAGCCAGTCTTGTACAAGTTTGTTTTCTTTATATATTATTTGTTTGTTTTTACTTAGTCCCATTCTTCCTTTGTATATCTATTTTGTATTTTTGTTATGCATTTGTATGGACACATTTTCACTGCCTATAGAATGTACCAATATGAAGCTTGTATTTTCTTCTTCATCGTCTTTTCCATTTCATTCCCCCACATTACTCATACAAACTAAGACCCCATTTGTTTTGGTTTTCCTTCGTGTTAATCTTCATCTTCTTTTTTCTTCCTTTCCCATATTTTTTTTCCTTTGCTATTTCTCCGACATACCAGGAGAATATCGGCGTTGTTGTGTAATGAAAAATATCTGTATAGGTCTGGTAGGACAGGTATGTTGCCAAGTTAATTACTGGTCGAGAGTCAGGTGAGCCTCCCTCCTTCCTTCCTTCCCTTCATCTTCCTTTCATTCCTCTAACTTCTCCCTTTCCTCCCTCCCCTCGTCCCTCCTCTCCTACATTCTTAATTACTTCCCTTCTTCTTCCCCCCTCTTCCTTCCTTCTTCCCTCCCATCCTCCCAGCCCTCCTATTTCTCTTCTTCCATCCCATCCCTCCCTCCCTCCCTCTTTCCTTCACTCTACCGCCATCCCTCTTCCATTTTCTCTCCTTCTGCTGCATTACCATGGCATCACCATCATCTCTCTCTCTCTCTCTCTCTCTCTCAATATCCTAGTCTGTCTGTCTGTCTGTCCGTCCACCAGATGCGTGTTTGTGATCCCCCCCGCCCCGGTGTGTGTGTGTGTGTGTGTGTGTGTGTGTGTGTGTGTGTGTGTGTGTGTGTGTGTGTGTGTGTGTGTGTGTGTATGTTGGCCAAATGTTGGCTGTGTTGCCTGTACCCTTGTTTACCTAACTGATGAGACACGCACCTCCCCATGCATCCTCAACGCTTCCCCATACATCCCTACATCATCCCACCCACTCCCACACCCTCCCACGCACTTTTTACACACTCCCCACACTTCTCACACCCCCCAGACCCTCCCCACATCTTCCCACTCCCTCTCCACAGCCTCCCATACCCTCCCATAGCCTCTATTTTGTCAACAAGTTCCTCACAGCGACACCAACAGCGTTTAAGCCTTCCTGCACAAGATAACCCCAGCACTAGAAATTAATATTTACATCAACAAACACAAAAGTAAGGCGATAGGGATTTCGTTGTCACCCTCCTCCTCCTCATCTTCGTTTTCCTTCTCTTCTTCCGCTTCTCTTCCTCCTCCTCCTCCTCCTTCTCTTCGTCTTCCTTCTCCTCTTCCACTTCTTCTTTCTCCTTTTTCTACTCCTCTTTTTTTTCGTTTCATCCTCTCCTTTCTCCGCTCTTCTGCTTTCTCTTCCTTTCTCCTCCAACTTCCTATATTTTCCTTTCTTTTCTTCTACTCTTGCCCCCCCCTCCTCCTCCCTATCCCTACTCTTCCTTCCCTTCTGCTCCTCTCCTCCACCACCTGCCTCCCCCCCTCCATCACCTGTCCCCCCTTCCTCCACCACCATCACTCTCCTCACCACCCCTATTCCACACTGAACATACCTCGTCATACCCAACAGGATAAGTATACCCAGACTAATATACCCCCGTGAGAGGATTGAATACGTGGGTATACGAAGGAGGAGATAGATTGAAGGGAAATTTTAAAAGCAATAGTTAGAGATATTTAAAAAAATCTACCATACATGACAAAAGACATAACTCCTTCGGTATAACGTAGAAGGACACACAACATCATCACAACAAGCTAGAAGGAAACATAACACCATCACAACAAGCTAGAAGGAAACATCACCATCACAACAAGCTAGAAGGAAACATATCACCATCACAACAAGCTAGAAGGAAACATATCACCATCACAACAAGCTAGAAGGAAACATATCACCATCACAACAAGCTACAAGGAAACATCATCAGGACAAGCTAGAAGGAGGGAGGTCCTAAGTTAAGAGCGGTGTAGTCTGCTTAAGTTTTCAGGTGGCAGCGTCTGGCTCACCCCCGGGTCAATTCCTCCTTTATTTTGTGACAGCCTCGGGGGAGATCTGCCAAATTGGAACTTGATGGGGAAGGGATATAGCGGCCTGAGCGTGGGGTGTGGCTAGTACAGGGTGTGGCTAGAGGGGAGGTGTAGGGTAGTGGGGTGGGGAGGGGATGGTTTGTGGGGGTAGTGGGTCGAGGGGCGTGTGTGTGTGGTCAGTGGGGGTAGTGGATCGAGGGGGCGTGTTTAGTTGAGGGGTGTGGGTCGAGGGTGTGGGTAGAGGGGGGTGTGGTTAATGAAGTGGGAGGTTTTGTTAGTGGGAGTGTGGCCTACAGTGGGTACAGCTAGGGGGGATGTGGTTGGTGGGAGTGTGGCTATTCAGGTGTGGCTACTGGGGTGTGGCGTGTAAGGGGTATGGCTAATTGAGCTGTCGGGGAATATGACTAAAAGGGGTGTGGCTGTTGGAGGTGTGGTTGTGGCCTTAAAGGTTTAATCTGTAGAGGGTGTGGTTAGCGGTAAGAAATGTGGCTAGTAGGGATATGGCTGGCTGAGGTGTAGTAAGTGAGGGTGAAACTCGCAAGGATGTGGCTATCAGGCCTACCCCACACCATAACCATCTATTGTAGCCCCCTTCCCGTAGCCCTAGACCACAGCCCGATCAACTGGTAGCCCCGTACCGTTGCCCGATAAGAAAGTATCCCCTTGATGTAGCAGTAACCCCATGGTGTAGCCGTAGACCATAATAGCCCCTTGATGTGGCCCTGTTATAAACCCCTTAAGGTATAGCCGGGTCATACAGAAGGTGCGGGAACCCTATACAACATCCATACAATAAAGGTTTCCATTCAAATTCGATTTAACATCCGCCTGTCTGGACGAATTCCTCGCTGAGGCCTGACACACACACACACACACACACACACACACACACACACACACACACAGCTTTCTCGACTACATATACCGCCATCTGGAGAAACGAAAAACGTCTGCAGTTGTCGCCTTCATTGACTTCACTAAGGCATTCGACCTAGTCGACCACAATTTAATCATCAACAAAGCTATCGACCTCGGGTTTCGAAGAAGTCTTATACCTTGGCTTACAGACTTCCTCAGTGACCGACGCCAAGCTGTACGCTTCCGAGGGTCTGTCTCCACCTTTCAGTCATACACCTGTGGCGTCCCCCAAGGCACCAAGATGGGACCACTCTGCTTCCTTATGCTTATCAATGATGCCCTAAGAAAAACCCCTGCTCGCTGGAAATATGTCGACGACTCCACCATTAGGATCAGTGTCAACAATTCTGCTCCCGACTATACCGCCCTTCAGGATTTATTAAACAATCTCCAAAACTGGGCCACGAACAACCACCCTCACCATCAACCATACCAAGACCATGGTTATGCACATCAACCTCTCCTCCGAGGTTATCCCACCCCCTTCCATTACTTTAGGTCCCAGCACACTCCAGGCTGTAGATTCCACTAAGCTCCTCGGCGTCACCATAGACAACAAACTAAATTGGAAACCACACGTCAGTGAAGTTATCAAATCCTCCAGTTTCCATCTCCACCTCCTCCGCTGACTCAAGTCCCTCGGAGTTCCTGCCCCCGAGTTCCTCAGTGTTTTCCCAACATTCATGCTTCCCAAGCTCACCTCAGCCTCCCTTACCTGGTCTTCCTCCCTAAATGCCACACAACGTAAACACCTAGAAAAAGTGCAAAAGAGGGCATGCAAGATTATTCTCTCCCCTTCCTACTCCACATATCAAGAAGCGCTCAACACACTGACCCTCTCGGCTTTCACTGACCATCACCACGACCTCATCTGCAAATTTGGTGAGAAGCTTCTGCACCATCCTCGACACCGGCTCCTACTATCACCCAAGATCCCTCGTCCGAGAATTGCTGTTCGACACCACAACCGCATCCGGCCCATACGAGCACGAACTGGTCGCTATAAGAACAGCCCAGTCCCAACCATCGTAAAAATTATCAATAACTTGTAATCAACCAGTGTATTCACTCCCAGTCAATCTTACTTTTTGCACTGTCACTATATTGAAGTGCCCTGTAGTTTGAGCTTCTCCGCACCTAGTTATTACATATCATATTTGTATTACTTGTCTCTATATATTATTTGTAAATCAGGAGACTCATTCCCCAATTATGTAACTGTGTATTTTCAGCCTTCAGGCTGCCATGCTCTCTCAATAAACCGTTAATAATAATAATAATAATAATAATAATAATAATAATTATTATTATTATTATTATTATTATTATTATTATTACACACGCGCGCGCGCGTGCGTCTGGTGGTAGTTGTGGTGGATCGTGTGGTTGACGACGTCAAGCCCTATAGACTTTGAAGGACAATCACACTACCACCATCACCCTCCTGCCTTCCCCCAACACCACCACCAGCCCTCCCTTCCACCGTCCCCAACACCACCACCAGTCCTTCCGGGCGTCACGAAATAAAAAAGTAAATTACAATTGAATTATTTTACACGCCTTGAGTGAAGGTTTTTACCACTAGTTATGTTATATCTCATTAATCATTATATGATCTGCCTATACGTTCCACCTACATAGTCTCACACAATGTTGTTTAAATAAAGGATAGACTTAATTCAATAATGTCCGGTGAATAAATGTTAAATGCCTAGGATAATGTGGTGAGGATAAGTATTTCTTTAAGTTATATCATCTTAATTGTTCTCTATTTTCCCTACACAACCTTCCTTTCTTGGATATTTCTGCCAAGGTTTGGTTGTTTTGGTGTGGGCGGCGCCCTCCGCCGCCACCACTAAAACCCTTCTGCAATCACCAGCCTTCAACAACGAGTTAGTTCGTGGGCGGTCCGTCAGGAGCCTCCCACCCCAGAGCGCCAAATTCAAAAATACTTTTTCCTTTAAAATTTATTGTCAGAAAACTAATAGGAAGAACATATATTAGACAACTTACAATGGAGAATTTTTCGCACGGGAATATTTACGTTACATGTTTTACAAAAGACTGCATACTTTATTTAATCTGTATCTATTTTTATTTTAGAATTATATATCTCGTAGTTTTTACTTCTTATTAAACTATTTTTTTATATGAAGACCAACGAAATCAACTTAAGAACTCGCAAATAATATATAAAACACATCCAGGCCAACATGTTGCTCTCCTCACAACACACATTCATCACTCTTATTTTATTAACTTCCAACACTTACTGGAGCCTTGTCACTCGTAAACCGAAACTGTATTTTCCTCTCAGAATTTAATTAACATTTTGATTAGATTAATTTAGGTAAAGCCGAAGGGAAATATCATTTATGTTTACACACCATTGTAAAGACATCAGAGAAACAGACAACAAAGGTGAATCTGGGAGGTGGGAGGAGGGAGTGTACGGTAACTTAAGGCGTTGATGTCTCGGATGTTGCCAAGTTCACTTTGTGTCGTGTATTAGTGAAGTGTGGCATCATGATACAGTATATATTAGCAAAAAAAAAATAGAATATATATTTAAAAAAATCTCCTTTATATAGTGTTTCTGGTGAATTGTAATAACTGGAATATTTAAGCCAATTTAAAAAGCTATCATTGTAAAATTGAAATAAGAAACATTGAGTTGTATGACGATTAAATTGGGCTTTATGATTTTATAGGGAAAGTTTGTTGATGTAAAAATAAATGTTATTTCTTCTTTGTAAAGGTTGGAAAGAAAAACATTACTAGAGTAGAAACAGTAAACTAAAAGATGTTTTGGAATAGAAAGTCATCAATGATGGATATTGTATAAAGATCTGTCGAAATTTAAGGTGATGGGATTTCCTTTTATTTACACGATTTGTGATTCCTCACTTGTACCTGTGGCTTGCATAGGCCTATTTTCACATATTGGCATAATAGACTTTAAAAAAATAAAAAATATAAAATTAAACCATTGTACAACAGAAAAATAACGTCAAAATAAGGGCAACTGCCAAATTTTATTGTTGTGTAAAACGTCACCTCTATCTGTGTTCCTTTGGTCTTGCGCAACGAAGAAAATGAAATATTTTCATGGGATACTATTGAAACTGTGAGACCACTACACCGACCGGGGCGCCACATACGTTATTCTCCTAAATAAGATTCCACATCCCCGGCTCGTAGTACATTTGTTTTATGTGTGTGTCGAACTAACAGATTCCATTAGCAGACTTTTATTCTCCTAATTCGCGAGTCTTTCTGCATTTTGTGAGGGTATTTTGCACCAGGTGTGGGTGTTGTAAGGTGTGTGTGAGGTGTAGCATGATGTGAGAGAGAGGATGGGGAATGGAGGAGTGCAGTAAAGGAGAGGATAAAGGGGATAGACATAAGAGAGAGAGAGAGGGAGAGAGAGAGAAAGAGAGAAGCGCCGGGGGACAGACTGACATAGGCAGAGTAAATGGAGTGTGTGTATGAGAGAGATAGAGAATAAGAAAGAGATTGCAAAAGAAAAACCGAGAGAGATTCACATAGAAAACAAGAGAGACGTCGTTGAAAAGAGAGAGATTGAGAGGCAAAAAGATAAAGAGGAAGACAGAAAGACAGGAAACAAGGGCCAGCTAGCGAATGATAGGCCATTATTTCATGAATTAATTCACTCTATTCGAATGAAACGCAACTGGTGTCAGAGTGTAACATTACATACATTCATAATGGTTGCCCCTCGTGTAACAAGGATGGCTGGCCCAAGGGCCACCTAGGCGTGAATTTGTTTAAGGTGTAGAAGTTGTCACCAACACAACAACCACACCCTGAGTTAACGAGTTGCATGACCCAGCGTCAAGGAATAGTCCGAGAAGACCGGACAACTCGCCAACTGCACTGGCTAACCGTTACCCCGGAACACGATCCGCAAATCGATTAACATCCAGGTCCCCAATTACTGCTGGGTAGACAGAGGCAAATGGCATACACACATACATACATGCATGCATACCTGTACATACATACATACATACATACATACATACATACCTGTACATACATACATACATACATAGATACATACATACATAGATAAATACATACATACATGCATACATACATACATACTGTACATACATATTCACTATCAGACCTCCAACAATAACCCCCCCCCCCCCCACACACACACAAGCACAGGTGTGTGTACAGGAGTGTTACAGCTCAATAAAATAAACTGGGCGGCTCGGGACAACAATGAGAGGCTCGGTGTAAAGCGCTTTCATCCTGCTTGTCGGTGACACATGGTGACACTGCATCATCGACCCTATAATAATTTCATTGCATGGGTACCTATTGTGCTATGGCGAGAGAGAGAGAGAGAGAGAGAGAGAGAGAGAGAGAGAGAGAGAGAGAGACTGTGTATACGTGTGTGTGAGAGAGAAAGATGGACAGAAAAACAAACATACGTACATAGACATACAGATATATAGAGAGAAAGAGAAGGAATGAGAGTAAGAGAGACCGAGAGAGTAAGAGAAAGACTGAGAGAGTAAGAGAAAGAGACTGTGAAAGAAAGAGAGAAGGAGATAGAGAGAAACTGAGAGAGTAAGTCTAACAGAGCGAGATAGAGAAGGAGACTGGGAGAGGCTGAGAGAATAGGAGGAAAGGCAAAAGATTAAGAGGTGAGAGGAGTGGAAGAGCGTAAAGGAAAGATAAGATGAAAAGAGAGAGAGAATGGGAGAGAAAGAGACTGAGAGGAAGGGGATGGCAAGAAAATGAAAGGAGAACTATTGACAGAGAAAGAGTAAGGTAGAGGTTTAGATAGAGGCAGAAATGGGTAGAGATATCTGTACATGTTATCTGAAGTTAGCAGATGGTCGCCCCACAAGAGTTCACATTCTCAAGTTAACTGAGTTATTCGTATAGAAACCTGTCAGATTTTTTTTTTTTTTAGTAAGAGTTGTGAGGGCTTTGTCTAACCTGATAGGAAATGCTGTGATGCCACCAGGTATGAACTCTTTAAAAATCCAAACTTGACCAACACTAACACATGTTCAGACCTCATTCAAGAGCCCGGTACTTGCCAACAGTGTGTAACAGAGAGCTGCCAGACTGCCCGACCGGTTCGTAAACTGACAAATGACGATGAGGATAAAGTTTTCAGTTACAGTACTTATGAACACTGTTGATTATTGTCCAATATTGTGTTGTGTGTCATTGTTGGGTATTTTATGATATTTTTATTGCTACTACCGTAAGAGATGATTGAGGTGGTCTAGGTGATAAAGCACTTCTCTCCTGTTTTGGGGGATTGGTGGTTCGATCCCCGGGCATTCCCACAATTTCGCGAAGTGAATGCTGTCGAGTGCAGTACTGGCCATGCTGCCCCCTTGTGTACCGAAGTGTTAGTATACAGTGTGGGGCAGGCACGCTTATGGGGACACACTGAACAATATTTGGCCACTTTTCAGGGGCAGAGAATTATTGCAAGCATGTGGATTATTTACTTATAGGAATATTAAAGTAACCTCTACGTTATATATACAGGTATATATATATTTATATATATCTTCCGGTAACCATCTTTATTGTCTTGTTTACTAAATATTTAATTATATTATTCCCATTATCTACTCTCTGTAAATTATTTTGTTGTGGGTTTTACGTTTCATCATTTATAAATGAGATTAACACATTTCCGGTTGCAAAAATAAATATTTATATGGTAACCTAAATTTCCTCTAATTTTGTCTCAAAATAATAATATTTTTTTATTTATTTACAATAGATATTTAATTTTTGTGTTTGATATAAAAATAGAAAAGCTTGTGCAGACTTTCAGTTCTCTCTTAATACCAGGGAGTAGAGGGCAAACTCGTAAAAATTAGGCGCCTCTTCTACCTTTTTAAAGAAAATTACTACTGTAGTAGTATTAGTAGTGTAATCATTTTATTACCGTCTTTGTTACTATTGTAGTACCAAAGTAATGTGGGATTTTTTCAATTGCTGTATAAACAAATATTGTTGTATCGTACGTTACTAATTGGTAATTTGATAAGGAATTAATTTTATTACTGCAGTGATAAGATTAAAAACTAAATTGTATACCGAAGCCTCATCCTGATGTTATGTAAAATACGTCAAACAAATATTTCTATCAACCCTTTAGTCTTCTCCTCACTGGCGACAGTTTTATGAGAATCATACGTATATTTAACAAAAGAAATACAGAGAGTCTCCCTGATACACCCACATTTTAATTCTATTATAAGGCTATCATATAATTCTATTTCAGAAACATACAATTGATCTTGGCTACAAAAAGGTTATCATTTTACTGCTCAGAATACAATTTGTAGTTTACGTATACTGTATACTGTATGTATACTGTATATTTGTCCATCATCATAATAGCAATGTATGATATACTGCCAGCTGGGGTCACTAATTCTAAGAATAACAACTGTAGTCTTAATTTTAGGGTCGCTGCCACCAGACCCTCTGGGCAGTGTGTAGCTCGTTAGGTAGCGAGCAGAGTGGACTAGGCATTGGGTTAGGTTTTCATTGATCAGATCGATAAGGAAAGAAGGGTGAAACCATAACATGTTTAATTAATTTATTCCTTATAAAACATACTGGTAACATACAAGTGAGTTGGCCTTCCTCAGAACAACGAAGATGTTGTTACCCGCTCGGCACCAGACGTCTCACATTAATTGCGTGTCATCATACTTATTGCATAACAATCATAATAATTTATGTAATTGATTTAAGATTATATTGATTAAAAGTGTACACTGTGTATCAGGTGAAATTAATTATATGTCTTCAGAACTTCTGGGGTTTTTTTTCTCAAGAGAACAAATAGTAAACATAGACAAGAGTTCTTGTCCCGATACACGGATGATGACTCAGCAGGTCCTTCCCACGTCGCCAACAGTCCTTCGATAAATTGTAGTTGATGACAACGTCCCTGAGTGGATCATGGAACAAGTTAACAAGCCAATTCGTTAAGTCAGTTTTCTAACAATCTTGCTCCAGACACACTGACACCCATTGTCTCTCTCTTACGACCTGTGGGGACGACCTGCTGCCAGAGAATGAAGCTTGGGTCGTGACGCCACCACCTACAACAACTTTCTCCAGTTATTGTTAAGCAGTTACAGAGCTGTCACCTAACAGGCTTTACTGGACCTCCACGACAAGTCACTGGGGACTGATGGCCTACCACACGTCCACAACAAGTCACTGAGGGTCATACACCACCACACGTCCAAGGCACGTCCAAGACACCACGTCACTTGGAACTAATAGACTGCCACACGTCCACGACACGTCACTGGGGACTATTGATCCACCACACGTCCACAACACGTAACTGAGGGACACGTAGACCACCACACGTCCACAACACGTAGCTGAGGGACACGTAGACCACCACACGTCCAGACACATCCAATACAAACCAACAGAAGGAGAGTAAGACAAAGCAAAAATAAGTCTGGATAAACGTCTGAATAACACACACACACCAGGTCTCGCTCTCGTCCACTACTCAGTACCTGTGATATGAAACACCATCCTCGAACAGTGGTTCCTGAAGACGGCCTCAGTTCCTCTCTCTACCTTTATGCTAGCTTGGTGGAGTCAGATGCCAAGGCGATTTAGTTAGTGTTAGTTTCCATTGTCAGCATAATATTCGCCTTTGTTGACTAAGTTACTGACTGAAAGGGCATTACTCAGTCAAATGGATGACCGTCCCACAGGAAGTTACAGCCTCAAAGAAGTTATCAGGCTCATAAAAACTGCCAGTTAACTTCTTGGGATTAATAGTTATGAACTCTTGCAGCAACAACCTGTACATTCAGAAGTCCACACATGCCCAGTATCCAAAGTTCCCAACAGAGACCGGACAACCCATCCGACCTGCTAGTAAGCTGACCTGTGGTGAAGAAATATAATGGTTGATTCATCCAAGACAAAGGTAGAGAAAGAATAACAGACAGATAGACACGACCGAGGTAACTGGTGGGCACAGACTCAGTAGCCGCCGCCGCCAACACTAGTGGTTCTGTATCGCTGGTTCGCCCCTGCTGGCTCACTGGCGCCGGGTTTTTGTTCGGGGTTCATATCCCCTTGTGAGAAAAAAAAAGTAATAATAGACCTTATTCAACTATTGGCAGCTGTCAGATGCAGGCATTAGATACTGGCTAAACAACACACAAGGGAAAGAGATACACACACACACACATACTGTACATGTTTCCTGACATATACAATTACATACACACACACACACACACACACACATAATGGCACTTACAAAAAATAATTTTCACACATATTAACATTCATCTACAAACGTCTCTACCCCCACACACTCACTCACTCCCACTCACTCCACCCACACACACTCCTCCTCCTCACTCACTCACTCACCCCACACACTCACTCACTCACTCACTCCTCCACCCCACACACTCACCCACTCCTCACCCCCACTCACCCACACACTCACTCACTCCTCCACTCACCCCACACACACTCACACCCTCCTCCTTCACCCCACTCCTCCCCACACACCCCCCCACCCCACTCACCCCACACACCTCCACCCACACACTCACCCACTCACTCACCCACCCCACTCACTCACCCACACACTCACCCACACTCACCCCCCCCCCACACTCCTCCACCCACCTCACCCCCACTCACCCACACACTCACCCACACACCCACTCCACCCCCACACCCACTCACCCACCCACCACTCACCCACACTCACCCACACTCACCCCACTCACCCCTCACTCACCCCACTCCTCACCCACACACTCACCCCACTCACCCACTCCTCACCCACACCACCACCTCACCCCTCCTCACCCTCACTCACCCACCACCACCCACACACACACCCACTCCACCCACCCCACACCCTCACCCACACTCACCCACACACTCCCACACACACTCACCCACTCCACTCACCCCCCACACACTCACCACCCACTCACTCACCCCACACCTCCACACTCCCACCCACACTACCCACACCACTCACCCTCCCACCCACACACTCACCCACACTCACCCTCACTCACCCCCCTCACCTCCACCCCCACTCACCCCACACACTCACCCACACTCCCCCTCACCCACCTCACCCCTCCACCCCACACACTCACCCCTCACCCCTCCTCCCACACACTCCACCCCACACTCCCCCCACACCTCCCCCACACTCACCCACACACCACCCCCACCCCCCTCCACCCCTCCTCACCCACACACTCCCCACCCCTCACTCACCCCTCACCCACACACTCACCCACCCACACTCCCCCACTCCCACCCCCTCACCCCACACCTCCCACCCCACTCACCCACCCATCACCCACTCCTTCACCCACCACTCACCCACACACTCACCCCTCCTCACCCACCTCCACCCACTCCCCACCACTCACCCCACCCCCACCTCCACCACCACCCCCACTCACCCACACTCACCCCACTCACCCCACTCACTCACACTCACTCACCCCTCCTCACCCCCCCACTCTCCACCTCACCCACTCCCCACACACCCCACCCACCCCACTCACCCACACACTCACCCACACTCACCCTCCCACTCACTCACCCCACTCACACACACTCACCCACACACCCCACCCACCCCACCCCTCCACCCACCCACACTCACCCCACACTCACCCCACACACTCACCCCACACCTCCACCCCACACTCACCCACACACTCACCCCTCACCCACCACACACACCCCACACACTCACCCCACACCTCCCCCCCCTCACCCACCCTCACCCACTCACCCCACTCCACACTCCACACCCACTCACTCACCCACACACTCACCCCACTCCACCACACACTCCACCCACCCCACCTCCACCCATCCCACACACTCCACACTCACTCACCCACTCCACCCACCCACACTCACCCACACTCACCCACACACTCACCCACACACCCCCTCACCCACTCACTCACCCACACACTCACCCACACACTCACCCACACACCACCCACACACACCCACACACCTCACTCACCCACACTCACCCCACTCCACCCCACCTCACCCACTCACTCACCCCACTCACCCCACACACTCACCCACACACTCCCACCCCACTCACCCACACACACCCACTCACTCACCCACTCACTCCACCCACACACTCACCCACACACTCACCCACACACTCACCCACACACACCCACACACACTCACTCACCCCTCACTCACCCACACACTCCCACACCTCACCCCACTCACCCACACACTCACCCCACACTCACCCCCTCCACCCACACTCACCCCACACCTCCACCCCACACCACCCACACACCACTCACTCCCACTCACTCCTCACACCCACACACTCACCCACACTCACCCACACACACCCACACACTCACCCCACACTCACCCACACACTCACCCACACCTCCCCACACACACTCACCCACCTCCACCCACACCTCCTTACACACCCACACACACACTCCCCCACCCACACACTCCACCCACACTCACCCACACACACCACTCACTCACCCACTCACCCACACTCACCCACACACTCACCCACACACACCCACACACACTCCACTCACCCTCCACCCCACACACTCACCCCACACTCCCACCCACACACTCACCACACACACACCCACACCTACACCCCTCCACCTCCACCCACACACACCCCACACACCTCACCCACCTCACCCCACACTCACCCACACCACTCCACACTCCCACACACTCACCCACACTCACCCACACACTCACCCACACACTCACCCACACACCCCAAAATAAATCAACAATTGGAAGCCACACAAAAGAGACAATAAAGACGCGAGTTATTCTTACCTGAACAAAACCTTTCTATACAAGCTGTCGGCAAGGTGAGACGACACACACACACACACACACACACACACACACACACACACACCATTTTATACAAGGTTTTCACTCTCGTTTCTCTCTCTATCTCTGTCTTTCTCTCTCACTCCATGGGTAGGGTGGGGAAGTCGTCTTTGTGATTTATAAAAGTATTTTATTATACCTTTCCTCTCCCCCACCTCTATTTTGCACCCATGTCTTCGTCACATCCAACTAATTGTATTTTTGGGAATTTTCGCAAAATAAATCATACATATACAGTCCTTCACTCGTGCGTTTACAGGGACTCGTGCACATAAACATTCCACAAATATTACCTTCAAGATTTTTATTTTAATATTGTTTTAATTTGATTCATAGTATGTTTACTATTGTGAGTTTCCTCTCTCAATCGACTGTAAGCACTGCAAAAACCTAACGAGTCCTTATCAAACTTCGCGCGAGAAGGAGACTGTGCATTATAATATTGTAGCCTCTTTCCTTCCTCCTAGGCTCCGAAATCAGTAGCTCAGGACCAAAACAAACTACGTATCTAATATAGTTACTTCTCTTCCACTTGTATTTAGGGTGGATCAAAGGTACAAGCCTCAAATAAAGAGTAGAATAATAAGGAAAGTGGTACCAATAACAAGCAGAGAGTGAGAGAAAAGCTTAGACAACAAGGAAATTATCCATATGTGTTTCGCATATACATAACTTACACATACAGTATACCATAATCTCATCACCCACTAAGAGATTCACAAAGTTATATATTAATTCATTTGTATTGTTGGGTCATTATTGTTGTTACGACCGTCGCTTCAAACACGAATCCACTCCTCACTACCCTCCCACATAACAAAAATAAATAAATAAAATATCCTCGAATAAATATGCAATAATTTTTTAAGTTCTTTGTGTTATTGTTATTGTTCTTACCCTCTGGTGTTTATAATTGGGGTATAGAGTTTATGAAATTTCTAAACCCAGATTTTGAATATGACAGAACAAAACAGTAGAAATCCATCATTTATTTTTTAGTGTAAACAATAAATATCCAACACTGCAGGTTCTGTCATGCAGAGGTGTTTTAGAGAATCCCCGATGTTTTATCATTTGCAAGTCACGACAATACATTCCATCATTTTCTGCACATTATTATAGTCTTGTCATTTCGCTGTAACATTTCCCCCAATAGCAGACAGAAATATAAAGTCGTCTGCGATGGATTTATCTAAATTCTTCTGCAGAATCTTTCTATCTTGTGCAAAGTCACAAAATGTATTGTTACTGTAGCCTGTTGAGTTTCAATTCCTCAGTAAAGTTAACGTCATATTATTTCATCCTCTTAAAGTTTTTTATTATTATTATTATTATATGCATTCTACCACTCGGCGCTACCATTGTTCGCCTTCACAACACAGGCTTCACTGTCCTCGCCAATGGTTGAATCAGTAAAATTTTATTAACTGTCACCAGCCTAGTGAAAGTTGCCTGCCACTCTTGTAGTATTTAAGTTCATTGTGTTCGTTCGTAACTATAAGCTGGTTCATCCCAATATTTTTCGTTACCTTATACCTCTTTGCTAAGATAGGTACAGTCCAAGAATATAAATATAAATAAACAGAAAAAAAAAGAAGAGAGCAAGGAAAAAAAACAAGTCCCGAGAAATAAAAGTAAAAATCATCTGGAGGGAAAGAAATTTTGTATTCGTACCTAAAGCAAGGGACTAGCAGAAAACCGCCAGGGTGAGTGAGCTAATTTCTGTTGACACAAACGTTTGATAATAAATTTTTACACAAATAGAATAATTCACGACAGGTTGGAGGCTAAAGTTTGATGAATGTCACATTCACTTTCTTCAACTTTCGCGCTAGATGTAAACAATATTGATACTGATGTTGATATGGATTTAGCCTTAAGTGATTGATGTGGTTTTAACCTTAAGTGATGTTGATTAGTTTAACCTTACATGTCTGTGTGATTTAACCTTACATGTATTGATGTGGAATTTATTACGTGTGTTAATTGCTTGCCACATGTGTGTGTAGTTTAGCTTATACATGTGTGTGTGTGGTTTAACTTTTAGCCTTACATGTCTTAATGGTTTATATACATGATATTGATAGTTTAGCTTCCTACGTGATGTTGATGTGGTTTTGTATACGTGTTGATAGTTTGTATCGTGATATTGATGTGTTTAGCTTTACGTGATGTTGATGTGGTTTAACCTTACGTGACCCGGTGGTTTAACCTACGTAATGTTGATAACCTTACCAATGTATTGACAGTTTTGCTTCTACGTGATATCTGATGTGGTTTAACCTACGTGTTGATGTGGTTTTTGCACTACGTGATATTGATGTGGTTTTAACCTTAAATGTTGATGTGGTTTTGCTTACGTGATATTGATGTGGTTTGTAGCCTACATGTGTTTAAATGATGTTGATGTGGTTTGTAGCTGATGTTGTTGCCTTACATGATGTTGATGTGGTTTTAGCCTTACGTGATGTTGATGTGGTTTGGCCTTACGTGATGTTGATGTGGTTTGTATACATTGATGTTGATGTGGTTTAGCCTTACGTGATGTTGATGTGGTTTTCTATACGTGATGTTGATGTGAATTTTACCTTACGTAATATTAATATAATTTAACCTTGCAATATTAATATAATTTCAACATTCTTATAATATTTGCTTCATATATTGATAATTTGCTTACTACATGTCTATGTATTTATAACCCTTGTCTTGTCTTATTATACAAATGTATTGTGTAGTTTACTACCAATGTGTGTAAGTTCTACATATGTGTGTGTAGTTACTTATATGTAATGTAGTTTATACCTTGTCTGATATATTTAAACTTTATGTTAATGTAGTTATATAAATGTCTTAATATAGTCTAACCCAAATGTGTGTGTTTTAACCCATGTTGTGTAGTATACCTTAAATGTGTGTGTTTTAACTTTACATGATATTGTATAGTTTTGCCTCATGTGTGTGTAGTTATATACAAATGTGTTATATTATCTTTACGTAAATATTGATATAAGTTTAACTTTACGTAAATGTTGATATGAACTTAACCTAAGTAATATTGATGGTTTAACCTTACGTAATATTAATGTGTTTACCTTACCTAATATTTATATGGTCTTAATTACTTACATGTATTTGTGTTTATATACATGTCTTAATGTGTTTACATGTGTTAATGTAGTTATAACCACATGTGTGTGTAGTTTAACCTTACATGTCTAGAGCAATTTTATACCCCACACAATGTGTGTGTTTATTTAAATGTCTGTGTGTTTACCTATACATGTGTGTGTAGTTTATATAAATAATGATGTTTATATACATGTTGATATTATTGCTTTACATGATCACAATGTCTTTTGCCTTACATCATGTTGATGGTTTGTTTACAATCTTGATGTGAATTTAACCTTACGTGTTGATGTGGTTTAACCTACGTGATATTGTGTGGTTTACTTTACGTGATATTGATATGGTTGCAACACTTAAGCCAATGTTGATATGTACCCTTGACAATGTAGTTTATACATAATGTTAATGTGGTTTATACCCTTGATATTGATAGTTTGCTGCTACATGTCTAGTGTGGTTTGCTTACTTACATGATATTGTGTGTTTATATACATGTCCATTGATAATTTTGTACTTAATGTTGATGTGTTTGTATAAGTAATGTTGATGGTTAACCTACATGGTTTGAATTTGGCCGTGGAAATATCATGATTGCTTGGTTATGTTTTACTCTGAATGAGGTTGTCAAGCCTGTACAGTATGTTTGAATCTTGTGAACGTGTTGACCAAGATATTGCTGGTTACTTGTCTCCAGTTAACTTAATGCATGAA
>NW_024744658.1:0-16886 GCF_018991925.1 Homarus americanus
CACACACACAACCTGTAACCTGTTGAGGATTAAGGAAACAACTTCAAACAAGTACGCCAGTGAGCTCATGTGGTGTGGGTCAGGTGTTAGGTCAGACACGACGAGGATTAACTTGCTGCCGATACAAAGGGAAGGATTAACGTCTCCAGTAGCTGCAAAACCATGCAGTCTCGGGTCATATCAGTTCATGTACAGCCGACCAATCCACCAGTTACAAGCAATTCACTTCAGTTCTGCACAAGTCTCCATCGTGACAAGACGAGGGGAGGCTAGACGACTTTTAAGTTCTCTTGTGTTTTCGATCCAGTTATTTACTTCGTTGGAAGACATAATACTATAAGGTAAGAAATAATAAAGTATTGGTTAAAAAATATTGATGTGACTTTTGCTGCGGTACTGAGATTAAATATTAAGATTTTGTTTCACAGCATTGTGAAAATTGTAGTTTTCATTTCAGAAATAAAGATGGTCTTAATTTTTTACACTTTTTTACTTTGTAGTGGACGTCTCCACTACAACTGCGTAGCCGCAGCCACCAGCTGCTACCATCTTCCCTAGCAACCAAACTAGCGGCAAGGCGGGGGCGTCACCAGATGCCGCAGTATCCTAGCAACCGAGCCAAAGACCGGTTACTTTCTCGGGTTTTCCCAACATGACTCATAGGTGACTCATGGCTGCTGGGTATATAAGCTCTGTCTCTCCATTGAGATTCATTCTGGCCATTCTTCTTGAACAAACAACACCTCCTCCTCCGCCGCTGCCTGGTGGCCCTCGCCTCTCCTCCGCCTGCCTGGCGGTCCTCGCTCCCGCCAGCGAGCATGGCGACCCACCAGCTGTCCTTCTCTGAGCTTCCTCACCAACCAGCTCTTTCATTCTGGCCCATTTTCCTGAACACGCAACACCTACTCCAGCAAGCTCCTCGCTGTCCAACTTTCATTCAACCAGGAGGCCAGCAACAGGCAACATCTTCTCTAACGAAGCTCCTGCACATCTACCTCCTTCAACACGCTACTCACCGAACGTCTCTACTGAGCAGCTCCTCACCACACGGCACCTCCAGCACCAGACTGTCTATCATATAACTTATGTTATACAAGAAAACCACCTTAGAGTTTCCATCCATCCTGAGTGCTAGACAACATTATACCACGTAACCCTACAACTTTTTTCCCTATCCTATATATCGTTTTTGCTTTTTGTTTAACTGTTACTTATAAAGTTTAAGTATGTTTGGGGTGTATTTAAAGCATACTATATTTGAGTATGTGAAAGTAAAGTTGTAGTTTTAATTTCAGAAATAAAGATGGTCCTAATTTTTTACACTTTTTTACTTTTTTCCCTATCCTATATGTCGTTTTTGCTTTTTGTTTGACTGTTACTTATATGTGTGTATATATATATATATATATATATATATATATATATATATATATATAAGAGTGAGTCACTGTGCAATATGTATTTTTTGTGGGGGCACGGGGGGGTGTCAAACTCTAGGGCCGCCCCGGGCGGCACACACTCTAGCTACGCCACTGATTCAGACTCAGCTCTGCTTGGTCCACGTGGGCCATTTCGGCGTGGGAGATTACTCCCAGCTTCAGGTTGTCCCACTTGTAGGTAATCATTTTAAATGGAGTGCCGTTGATGTCTGGGATCTCCGCGAGCTGTACGGGCATACCCTTCTCGGCGAAGGTGATCTTGATGTCACCATGGAGCTTCAGTCGTTCCACCTTGGTGACCCCCATGATCTCATTAGTTTCAAAGAACTTCTTGAGAACTAGGAGGTTTAATTTCTTGGGGCAGGTCGGCGTATCCGGACGTATCCGCGCCACATTGTCAAACTCGTAACCGTTCATGATGAGAGAGGGTCAGAGAGTCTGCTCGCGTCGAGGTCTATGCAGTGGACGTAGGGGTACGATCGCCGACCTAATCTCGACCTTCAACTTCCGGCTCAGGATCAAAGAGTTTCACACCTTACGCTTCCTCTCCCGTGATTGGCTCTCGCGCTACGAGCGCCTCAAATCCTGAGGTTTCTAAATCACATAAATACGGGCCTGGCTGGCCGGGGGAGCACTTCTCACATCGCTCCTGAACCAAGAAGACCTCTCAACAAGACCTCCTGCTGGACCCGGAACTGTGAAGACCGCCCTCTCCCTTGTACCATTGTTGGCCATCTTCCCGGACCGGACCACCCACGACCGTCATCGTCCACAACAACTCACGAGCGTTCTCGGTTTATCGAGCATTAGCTTGCCCTCCCCACTGGTGGTGTGAGTGACCCACACTCCAGCTGGAGAGCAGTTATAGCGCGATATTCCCGGCGTGGTTTGAGCTCTTTTCCTTCTACTACTATTTTTCCTTTTTGGCTCTGGCCTAGGGACCTGCACCCTCAAAAGTGTATTCGTCCTGCGGTCCCCCCTGTAACTGTTCACCTCCCTCCCAGGAGATTGTGAACACGAAAGGGGGTCGGAGCAAAACCCATCCCAGCCGAGTCTTTCCA
Organism: Homarus americanus; assembly: GCF_018991925.1. Classification (NCBI taxonomy): domain Eukaryota; kingdom Metazoa; phylum Arthropoda; class Malacostraca; order Decapoda; family Nephropidae; genus Homarus; species Homarus americanus. The sequence continues at coordinate 2,501 of NW_024744658.1, forward strand.
GGAAAACCGTGATCGTGCGGGTCCACCTGGAAAGAGGGTAGCAATCCTTATCCTTCCCAAATAGGCACACTTAGCTCACGTCTATAAGTGAGCAGTCACATACACTAGGAAGTAGGCTTCCCCAACGGGGCTCCGGGAGAGAAGCTCAGGAACCACTCTACGACCACCAGCCAGTGGGGAGTGCTGTAATTCCTCTGCTATTTACTCAACCGGAATAGGTAGGATCTAAAAAAAAAAAAAAAACCCGGTTATGGAGCGCGTACACCCTCCTAACCGCGACCCCCGCCTGAACCGCCAACCTGACGACCCGAACTACGACAGGCTTCGCACAGAGAAAGCGGACCAGTTACGCGCCTTCAATGAAGCCCTGAAAAGTAAGAACACTGCCACCACCTCCAACAACTCCACCACCACTGCTACCGCCACTGAGGACAACTGGACGAAGGTAGAAAACAAGAAACGCCGACGTGCCTTTTCGGGAAACGAATGCCGTCAAGCAGCACAAAAGGCACCCATCACCACCACCAGCTCACCTCCAACGACACTGCCAAAATTCCGAATCACGAAAACGGACGCAAAAACAACATATGCCGCCGTCACAGAGATGGAAAAGCAAAACCCACTGGCCAAGTTCTCAGTGCGGCCCAACCTAAAGGGGGAGATGATTATTCACCCCAAAGACAAGGACTCTGCCACCACCCTCGACACTTACCTGCAAAACACCACCACCGTTGCGTCAACAAAGCTGGACCCCGCCCAGAAACTGATGAAGTCGGTAGTCCTTCGGTACCCAAAGGAACTACCTCTCGAACCCCTGGAGAACCACCCGAAGATCTTAAAAGCCGAGAGATGCTCTCCCCTGTCCGACAAGACGGCCACCACGAAACAAGTGCTCATAACGCACTACGGCTCACCCCCCAGCACCATAGACCTCAAAACCTGGGGGATCTACGAAGTGAGGCCCTTCGTCCCAGAGCCCCTGCGGTGCTTCAGATGCCAGAAATACGGGCACCATCAGACGAGGTGCACGTACAAGGAAATCTGCGCAGTCTGCGCACAGAACCACGACACACACTCCTGCCTCACCAAGTTGAAAAATGGAGAAAAAATTGCCCCCAAGTGTGCCAACTGCCGGCGCAAACACCACGCCTGGAACCCTGGATGCTCCGAGAGGACAAAGAAGGTCCAGGCAAACCGACCAGCAGCAAGACCAGCCCCCACCGCCTGCACACCAGCCCCACCAAGTACCTTCGTGTGGGGAACCCAAAAGCCAAAACAACAAAGCCAACCTCCTCAGCCAGTCAACACCCAAAGTGCAGCCCAGTTTCCTGGCCTCACTACGGCCACACCTCAGCCACCCAAGCAGCAGACAACGACAACCACGAGAAAGGCAAAAGAAGCACACACCAAGGCACCAGAAGGAATGATACACGTATCAGACCTAGCCAAGATACTGACAACCTTCGCGGAGGGCTTAGCCGGACTACTGGGCCACAAGATCCAACCCACACAGCTCCAAATACTCATGGGGAGCGTCCTCGGGCAAGTCGCCACAGCTCCAGCCAACTCAGTGGAGGAAGCCACGCCGGTCCTCACACGAGTGACAGCCGAGGTACACTCTACACCGAAGAAGGCCACCAGAGAACCCAAGATACCGACAGCTCCCAGAAAGAAACTGGACGTTTCAACTCCCCTGAACCGAACCACGGCCCAGAAGGCAAAAACCACAGAACACGAAGACATGGACCTGATCCAGTTGGAATCGAACTTGGACATTTCCATCGAGGACCACCAGAAGTCCCCGATGAAACAGTGGTGGAAAACGTCAGCACCCTGAACATCCTAACATGGAATGCTCAGGGCATCAAAAACAAGAAACACCTCCTACAAGAAGCAGCAGCCAAGGACAAGCTTGACATCATACTGCTACAAGAAACACTTCTACAAGAACACCACTGTTTCAAATTCAGCGGTTACAAGACATACAGGAGGCATTTCACGCAGGCGTCAACAAGAGGATGTATGATCTTGGTCAAGTCAAGCATACCCTCCGCCGATGTCACGCAGCAATTTCCATGTGGGGAAAACATCGAGACACAGGCCGTCAAAGTAACCCTCCAAGAACGGGAATTAACTGTTCACAACATCTACAAGAACCCAAGGGGCTCACTGGAGGTTACTCAATTATTTGCTTCGGCCGCTGACCACGCCACACTCATAGGAGGGGATTTCAACGCACATCATCCCTTCCTAAGCTCGGCAAGCCCCACAAATGAAGACGGCCTACACCTATACACCACCTTTCAAGATACACCCGAGATCTGCCTCCTGAACACCGGAGAGCCCACCCACATTAGGGGAGGAAGGCTAGATCTAACCTTCGTCTCCAGTGCACTACAGCCTTCGGCCTCCTGGCAGATACACCCCACGCTGACCAGCGACCACTTCGCAACCCTAACAACGCTGAAGGTGAACAAACTCCCCACTCCACCCCCCCGAGATGGAGATACAATACCCAAAAGGCAGACTGGGGACTCTTTAAAAAACACCTGGCTAAGTGGCGCGAAAAATCACAGCCGGCCGGCGCAGCACCCGTGGATGAGACAACCCTCCACCACCAATTGGTCGAGGCGTTTCACCAAGCGGCAGAAGAGGCTATCCCAAAAACAAAACCCACATCAAGACAGTACAATGATTACTGGTACTACTGTCCCAGGGTGAAAGAACTCAACCACAGAGTGAACATGGCCCGAAGAAACTACAGGAGACATCCCACGGCAACAAACAGACATCTCCTGCAAGTCATAGTTAAGGATACCAGGGAAGAGAAGGAAGAAATAAAAAACGTAAGCTGGCTCAAGTGGTGCTCCGAACTGAACGAGCACACCTCCCTTGGCAAGATGTGGGCCCAGATCCGAAGGGCATCTGGGAAGGCAACACCACCACCACCAACCCATCCCAACCCAGAAGAGGAAGCCGAGAGACTTGCAAAACTGTTCTCTGACCGAGCAGCAACGAAAAACCTCCCGAGACAGGCGGAGGAGACACAGCGGCGTCTGCGACAGGTCAGACTCCAGACGATCGAAGAGGCCTGCAACAGTGAAGATGACACTGACAGACCATTCAACCAGCAAGAACTCCAGAAGTCGCTAAAACGAAGCAAGGACACAGCACCAGGGGCCGACAGGATAACCTACTCCATGCTTTCTCATGCCGGTACAGCCGGACACGAGGCTCTGCTGCAAGCCATCAATGCCTCGTGGACAGCACAAAGACTCCCACCGGAATGGAAGAAGGCAGATATACAGCCCATTCCGAAGCCCAGAGAACCAGACAAACCGAGGCCCATCTCCCTTCTCAGCTGCATAGCGAAGAAGGGAGAAAGAATGGCTCTCAACCGACTCAAGTGGAAAGTAGGCAGCCCACACCCTCACATCTTTGCTTACACCGAGAACACCGGCACAGGTAACAACATCGCCGAGATACTCAGCACAGTGGACAACAAACCAGCTCTGGTGGTCTTCCTCGACCTGGAGAAAGCCTTCGAACTAGCAAATCCATTGGCCATTACAACTATGCTCGCTAAAAAAGGCGTCAAAGGAAGGTTGCTGGGGTGGATCCAGAACTACCTCACACAGAGAGAAGCACGAGTACGCTTTCAGGGAGCAACCTCAAGCTACAGGGTCCATGAAAACGGAACCCCACAAGGAGGCATCCTCAGTCCAATGCTGTTCAATGTCCTGATGGAAAATCTAGTCAAACTTCCTTTCAGACAAACAGCCAAGCTCCTATGCTATGCAGACGACTTACAGCTTATAGTAAGAGGATCGAACAGACTAGCCAACACGCAACACGCACTCCAACTTATAGAAGAGGAGTGCAACAGACTTGGACTCAAGATAAATCCAGCCAAGTCGAAAGCGATGGCCATCTGCACAGACACACCAGACAAGATGCTCTCCATACAAAACACGCCGGTAGTCTGGACCAACGCCCACCAGTGTCTTGGAATCTGGTTTGACCAGAAACTCACCTTCAAGCCGCAACTCGAGTATCTCAGGCACAGGACGAAGAGCAGACACAATATAATGAGGTCGCTCACCAGCAAATCCGCAGGAGCAAACCTTCATGTGCTCAAAGCCTACTACACAGCCGCCATCAGATCGCTGGTAGATTACAGTGCTCCAGCACTCATTGGACTGAGAGAAGACCAAATAGCTAAGCTAGAAGTCATCCAAAACAATGCTCTCAGGACCATGCTCGGAGCACCCATGTGGACCAGAATTTGCAATCTGCAAATGGAAACCGAACTACCACCCCTGGCAGTACGAGTCAAGCAGGTGACAGCCGGTCTCCTCGCCAAAATCTGTAGAGCAGACAAGCCCACAGTTGCCAAGATTCGAATCAGTGCCTCCCTCCACCTCGACCACAGAGTGCGAGGGGCCACCTGGTCGCACGAGGCAAGCGAGGTCATCCGACACCTGCAAGCAGAAACACTCGTCAAGAACAACCAAGACACACGAGACAATGGTTACGCTGTTCCTCCACCATGGAGCCCTCCACCAGCCACACTCAAATTTACCGACCTAGGCGATAGTAAAGCCAACCTCCAGAAGGACCTCAAAAAAATAACTCTCGAAGCCATAGCCACCGAGACACCGGCTGATGCAGCATCATACTTCACAGACGGCTCGGTGGACCCAAAACATCATAGATCCGGAGCGGCCTTCTACACCCAAGGTCAGACCCTCCAATGGAGACTTTCCAATGACTGCTCCACCCTACAAACAGAACTGGTAGCAATCTCAAAGGCCCTACAACACGCTGCAACACAACACAACAAGTCCGTCATAATTCACACGGACTCGAAATCGGCCATGCAGGCGCTGCAACACAGTCAACCAAGAGACAACGTCCACATCATCACCTCGATCCTCGCACAGCTACAGGAATTCCAAAGCCAAAACCGACCAGTCGTCTTACACTGGATTCCCAGTCATGTAGGGATCGGAGGAAACGACGTGGCAGACGAAGCAGCCAAGGCAGCTACACGTTCTAGTAGCGTACACATCCAAGTTCCAGCAAGTGTGCAACAGATCAAGAATCACCTCAGAAAGACTAGCAAGCTCCACATCAAAAAGAGCTTCCTTCATGCACTCAACGCTGGTTCCCAATCAGCCAAATGGTACCTGGCGGCCACAAAAGGGGAACCACCTTTCGCTGACAAGAAAACTCCAAGACAAACCCAAGTCAGCCTTCATCGACTACGACTAGGGTACAAGTGCTCCTGGCAGATGATCGGAAATGACGTCATGGAATGCACCTACTGTCAGGAGCCAGCAGCCAACCCACTTGAACACTATCTCCTCGATTGCGAGGTCACACAAAGCCTCCGAAACAGAACTCAAATCTCCCAAGAAACACACACAACACCAGCGGCCACTCTAACCCGAAAGGCCCATACAGACCACATTCACCACCTACTCCGGGTCATCACACGATACCCACCACCCAGATAGCTTAGAAAGCATCCTCTCCCAGCAAGTGCGGACCCCAGTTCGGGGGGCGCGCCACTCCGAAGCTGACCACGTCCAAGAGTGGGGGCTGGTGGTAAGCGTCCACTGATCGGGGGTCCGCTCACACTTGCAACCTGCAGTATCCCTCTAATCTGCAGGTGGGACCACCTCCAATCCCAATCCGGTCTGGCTGCTCCTGGAGCTCCAGCCGGAACCACCAAACGGGCCGCCTATAGGCAAAGGCCCGTGTCGGACTACGGTCCGACAATCTCAACAACAACAACAACAAGCCGGGGAGGTCACTCTACACTCGGCTACCGGACCAGCAATATCTCTCAACAGCTCCTCACCACACGCTCCCTCAGAAAGCTCCTCGCCCAACAGGAACTCTGAGCAAGCTTCTCCTGACCTAGTAACTCCTTAACACTGCACTGTTCAACAATATATACATATATATATATATATATATATATATATATATATACAGAAAACGTATTGTGAGTTTCTATTCTACCTCAATCCTGAGTGTTAGATATATTACATGTACGTACGTTGTGAGACCATATAAAGAGAATTTGACAACCTTCCACAACAGTACGCTACAATGGATTGCCGGTCTATTTTTTGATTGGTACAGTAAGACCTGAGGGTCCAGTCTTGTCTGAGTGAATTTAAGTAACATCTTATTCACTCGCTGTGCTAATAAATATTAAATTAGCAATTTACGAGTATCACAACTCAATTCCTTCTAAACATTGGTTCCCAGAAAATAATACTTACTCACGTGCCTATAAACACTCTACCAAACTACCCAAAAGCTTTCCGTGGGATATGTTATACAGTAATACCTCACTTTACGCGGTCAATTGAACCCAAGGAGGCCCTCGTAAAGCGGGAAACGTGTAAAGCGAACAACAGAACATATGGGAATAATTGAAATAGAGACTGGGCCGACCCCTAAACATTATGATGGTATGCACACTAGGGGGCAGGGAAAAAACACTTTTATTTGAGTTGCAGGCTGCACTTTTCAGGCATCGTTTGTATGGCTGTAACAAACACCTGTGCAAAATTTCATGCCATTTCATGCATATCTTACCCTGCCGCATCGCGAACGACTTTTTGTCAACTTTTAGTGTATACCAAAAATTAGGTGTCATTTAATGTTTTCCAGGATAATGATAAATTTTACATGGGTGACATCGATTTAATTCACATGTTATTTTACAGGTACACCGTATAGAAAATCATTACAAGTTCATATTGAAATTCTTTTTTGTGCGGAACCTTGGCATCATTTTCCTAGACAATAATCTTTGCCTAATATATCCATCTCTCGATTCGTATCCCGTCACTTCAGTGCAAGCTTCAGTCATCACTTTTATGCCTCTCTCGACCGCCTGAGTGCTGTTTGGCCACTTGGGCACCACTAATGGTGTCTCAAGAATGTCATTATCCTGTAGATTTGACAGAGAAGCAATGTAAGGAGGCTCAGTCTTGAGTTCATTCCTCCAGTTAATCATGGAATGATAGTTTTTTGCTTGCCACTTTAGTTTCGGAGTCACCACCTTTCTCATGTTGACTACAGGAGGCACATCCTCATTCCCATCTCCATCTTTACCCTCCTCATCAGTATAGTTTAACAAATTCTCGTCAACAGCAGCATCAGAATCTTCCTCCTCCTCTTCAGATCTGCCAGTGCATTCTTCCTTTTGCTGATTCTTCTCTCTAATTTTTCTTATCATTGAGACAGCTTTTTCTCTAACAGTCATGTCCTCATCTGCACACATACCAAGAAGAAGTTGATCTGTGTGGGCGAAGTATGCATTTCTCTGGACAGCCTTCTTCACTATCGTCTCCTCCTCACTATTCAGGTGTTTCATATATAGCAGGGACTGGAATACGTTCCTTGAGCCGTGTGTTACGTAAGGGTGTATCTTGATGTAAAACCACATTGGAGCACTGAACTTTATTATTGTAATGACAATTCTTTTCAACTCATGGCTGGGTCTTGATGTTGCTACATACAGCCTGAGGATTCTACTCCATAAGGTGTTCCACCTTGACACACAGGGAGGACCTGGCTCAATAGCAGCCAAGTCATCTTCAACAACACCTGTGATAACTCCTTTACAAATCCTATACAGTACAGATATTTCTGATCCCAGGACAGATCTTTCTCCACTTCATCATTAAACACAGGGAAATCAGGGAAACTGACTGGCTGGAAGGCGACAACTGGAAGCTCAGACAAAGACTCCTTGATCTGCTTTCCAATGGGACCACGCCAATGCTCAGGACCACTTGGTTTACCATCATAGTGATAAAAAACTGCGCGGAAAGGCAGCTCATTTCCGTGAAGCTGACATATGAAATAATGGAGTGGGTGACCAAGTAACATTTCAAGATGATGAATGACTCCATTTTCTGATCCTACATTTACATTGGTTCCATCACAACCAACACACACAATGGGCTGCTGGGTTAGATTTTCTCCACCAGAAACTCGTGAATAGTTTTGGCAATCTGCTTTCCGTGTCCAGTCTTGGGAGTCACATGTGTGAGATATTCATTGCCAGGCTCAACCATGATGACATAATGATCTTTCACCATCATCCTCGAACTCCATTTCTCGGTCTTCTCATTCTTTATCATCACACGAGTGGCGGTCTTCTTACCATCAAAATAGAGTGACGTCAAATTATCTAAACTAGCCATCTCAATTTCTTGCCTCTTAAATCGGTATTTTTGTCTCGCATCCCGCAGCTTATGTGGTCCAATAACCTGACTCTTGTCATCCTTTGTGATAATGCCATAGTCAGTTAAGGTGGCAATAGCAATGGCAGCTCCAGCATAATCACTAATCAAGTATCGGTCACAAGCGGCAGCCAGTGTAGGGAGTCTTGTCCGGTTCTGTGAACTGGTGTCTGTCAGAGCCCTGATAATCAATATAGACATAGCACCATACTCATCTGCAACAAGACAACTTAAATGAAATAAGAGATATGAAAAAAAAGTTGATAAACACTAAACAGAACATTGCACCGCCACAGCGGCTGTTTGGCTAGTACTGTAGGTAAATTTAAAAATTTCAGTAGAAAATGCGGCAGACTAAACCTCGACATATCAGCTTCAAATTTGGCATGGAGTCTTAGATATGTATAAGGAACAATGCCTGAAGAGTGCAGCTTTGAGCAAAATTTCACTGCCCCCTAGTGTGCATACCATCATAAAATTAAGAAGTTATTTTTACTACAACGTAGGTATTGTGTCTGAAAAAGTGGAGTTTGGGGGTCGGCCCGGTCTCCATTTCAATTAATCCCATATGTTATGTTGTTCACTTTACGCGTTTCTCACTTTACGCGGGCCGCCGTGGGTTCAATTGACCGCGTAAAGTGAGGGTTCACTGTACACTCGATGGCACCCCTAACATTACTATGGGATAAGCGGCGTTCTTCTTGGGTTGACGCACCACCTGCCTCTTCATTGACGTCATCATCATCTACCATCTCGTCGGTAGTCACATCAGGATCCTCTATCACCTCCAGGATGTCGTCGTTGGTGGTCTCGGAGAAGCCTGCAGCTGTAACACTCTGCGCAGCTTCTCTGGCAAGGTCCACTGGTACTGCAACAGTCTGAACTTCACCAGTCACAGATTTACTCTGCCTAACACCCGGAATGCCTTGCAACACATGTCTCCATGCGTGACGAACAGTTGCTACAGACAGCTGATCCCATGCCTCCACCAAGAAGTCCACAGCTTTCTTGACGTTGAATTTTCTCCAAAAGTGTTTCACAAGTACTTCTTGCTCTGCCAACTGTTGTTCCTCGTCCTCTTCGCTCTTGCTATCGGTGTCACCCAGGTTACGCAACTCATCCTTGGTGTTGGTATAGTCGTTCAGGAGCTTAAACTTCTTTGCAGAGAATGCAGCTTTTACATTACAAATTAATTCTTGGTCCATGGGCTGGATTAATGACGTAGTGTTGGGAGGAAGGAAGACCACTTTTACGTTGGGGTGACGATCCAACAGTAGGGGCGAGTGTCCTGGTGCGTTGTCAAGCAGCAACAAAATCTTGAATGGAACATTCTGTTGCTCACAGAATTTCTTCACGTTGGGAACGAAACAGTCATCAAACCAGGAGAGGGACAGAGTAGAGAACATCCACGCCTTACGTGCGGTCAGCCAGTGGACATTTAGCTTGGTCATGTCCATGCTCTTGTAGGTGTGCGGCTTGCGTGCTATGTGGATCACCGATAACTTGAGCTTACAGGTACCGGAGGCATTGGTGGTAAACAGGACGGTGATGCGCTCCTTCTGCAACTTCCGGCCCCGACACTTGCTGGCATTCTTCACAACGAAGGTCTTGGAAGGTAGCTTTTTCCAAAAAAAGACCAGATTCATCCATGTTAAACACCTGGTCGTCGGTGTACTGTCCTTCCTCCATAATCTCACGTAAAAATGGAGGAAAATCCCTTGCCGCAACACGGTCAGCACTAGCTTCTTCATCACCAATGTTAATGTTGGTGATCTTGTTCCTCTTCTTAAACCTCTGCAACCACCCAGAGGAAGCATTGAAGGGTTTGGGCTCTGCAATTCCCATCTTACATGACACTGCTGCGTACAGTTCACGTGCGTACTCCTGAACTGAGTGCATGTCGACTGCCATGTCCCGTCTTGCCTGAAGAATCAAGTAGCTCACAAGTAACTTCTCCGTCTTGAAAAGCACCTTGATGTGGCAATACTTGATCATAGAAGCACCTGTAGACTTTGTGATGTTCATGTGTTCTTTTATCTTGGCTGCATCCTTCTTGATTGTCCGGATCGTAGATTCGTTCACACCATGCTGGCGAGCCAAATCAACCTGTCTTGTTATTTTCTCCAACTCTTGGATGATCTTGTACTTCACCTCGTAGCTTAGGGCACGTCGTAACTTCTTTGGCTTAGGGCGGCTGGGTCCAGGTTATGCAAGGTTTTTCTGTGGTGGTGGTGGTCCGGTGGCAGCCATTCTTATGAAACAATGGATATTGATATACACGGTGTAGCCGGGAGGGTGTAACTGACGTGGGTAGGTCAACGGGCTTCATCGCTCCCGAGGCGGGGCACGTCATATTACATTAAACCAATCACAGCTAGCGGGGAGGGAGGTTTGGCCCAATCACAGTCCGATACATCATATGACGTCACCGATAACGCAACAAAGACATACACTGCGCAACCTACTCGTGCCACTTACCCAACATGGCGGGAAGTTTGAATCCAAAAATGGTGCGGGGTGAGATGACCGCCAGCCCCTGCTCCGCGTAAAAGAGTAGATGCACCGCGTAAAGTGAACATTCCGGTTCTGGCGGGGAACTGCGTAAACGTAGAAACGCATAAAAAAAAAATGCGTAAAGCAGGGTAATACTGTATTCTAATGAAAGTCTGGGTGGTGGCAGGCTACCATTGTAAGTATAATAAGTATTGTACTAAGAATATCATGGTTCCCCAGACTAATCCACGGTTGAGAATATAATAAAACAGAGTATACTTCAGCAAGGTAAGGACATATAAATTCAGAAAATATTATATACATTGTATGAAAAGAATGAAAGACTTGGAAACTTTAAGCAGAGAAATATCAGAATTACTTATATAAGAATATAAGCAAGAGGATAAGGTATATATATAGATAAAGAATTAAAGAATAATAACAGAAAAGAATATCTCAATGATAAAATGTGAAGTAAAGGGAACTCGGCCCATAAATCATTGAGATTGTTCAATGATTTTAAAGTACAACTCCAAGTAATATGAAAGGCTTGTAATTCATCACAGTTATGTTTGGGACCAGGAAGATCTAGCAATTTGCTTATGGCTGTTTGTAAACTTAACTCTACATCCTTGAAATTAGCTTTTAAGACTGATACAGCTACATCATAATTGGCCTCTTCAATGGTAAGTTCTGATACTAGATCATAAGCTGCTCCTTTTAATTGACATAACAAATATGATAACTTATTAACTTTGGGCACTTCAACTCTTTCATGTACTTAATACTTGAATTTATCCCCAAAAGAGTTCCAATTTTCTTTTCCACTAAATTCAAGGAGTATTAGGGGAGGTAACTGTAGTCTGGGTAGCGCTCCGACACTGCTTCCTGGTTTACTATCTGGGTACTTAGCCAAATTACTCACATTTCTTTAGTATAGATAAGTAAGACTCCACTGAGGTTGTCTCTAGGTCCTACTTATCACTTAAATCCTCAGATATCAAATAATCTTCATACTTAGAGTAAGCTTCCTCATATTTTGTCCAACGACCCTTCAAGATTTAAATTTGAGTAGCTAAATCACCCTTGAAGATTGCACCAATTTGTAACAAATCTTTACATTAATTTACACTCCTAGTTACCCATCCCAAATTTACACTCACAAATCTCTTTAGAAGTCCCTCAGACATTTTGATTGTGGTGTAATAAAAGTATCTCTGGTGGATGAGCGAGGCGGATGGTATCCCACACAGTTTATGATAGAGGAAGTGTGGCAAGGGTGAGCGCGTGACACAAGACGTCCCCATATTGTCTCCTCATCAGCAGTGACTATAACATTCTGGTAGAAAAGGGCAATAATGTATCTGGTGTAATCCTTAGTAGGTGATCCTGTAGTTACATCCCTGGTGGTAATGTATTAGCCCCTGTCTTATAGGCATACGTATTTATATAAATGTGGGTTAATTACATGAGACTTGTATAACTATCATCCCCTGTAACTTTCCACTAGCTATGAGGTTCATGTTCAGAGCACGTGATAAGGTGTGCCCACGGGAAGCCACGTCACTTAGTGCTGACCTAAGGGATAAGTATCCGGCTCCCTGGCCACCTATTGTGGGCAGTAGTTTGACATCACTGACAAGAGGAAGACGTTATTTAGACCCATTGTTGATGTGCTCCGTCTTTCCTCGAGGGAGGACGTCGGATATATTCCGTTCTCCCTCGACGAGTCTCTACTCAAGATCACTCCCACTCTCACATCAAACGGACGTATTTTAGAAGAGCTAATATAAGTTAGCCTCCGTCCTCATTTAACACTCATAGCTACAGTGATTAAGTTACGGTGATAATTTTTTTTTAAGTGTACATAAAAACAATTTATAATAAATACACAAAAGGGACCTATTGGATTTCGTTACTGAAGACCCAATAAACTTTGATCTATATGTTAGTTCGTCTAAAATATAAGGTAACATGCTTCACAAGTGATTGTTACAAGTGGTGACAACCCAGGAAGATTGTTATTTATATGATAGCTTCACAAGTAACAGATACACAGTTGGTAAACGTAGAGATATTATTTTCTCCCCATTACTGTGTTATATACTGTTACCCAGAGGCTATAGTTACAGTAACAACGAATGCACCTTATTTCTGGGTAAACTTCAAACCTAAATTGTTTTACCCCTTTTTATAATTAATAATAAAGTTTATCACAATTAACGTATGATATAACCACAACTAACAATATGAGCATATTAGTTTAGGAGAGTATGAAGCAAGTACCCAGTATAGGGAGCTTACGGAAACATTAGTGATCAATGTGAGATACCTGGGTCAACTGAGAGTAACCGACTGGTTATTTAATGACATCAGCTAGGCAGTGGTGAACAGAGGTCATGTGAAAGACAATAAAGGTTAGGTGACATGCATGTCACTTGCTTCAGTATTTACTAGCCACTTGTTCATAGTTTAATTACCCTGGGTGCTGTAATTATATAAAACTAATGCATGTAGCCCTAATAATACAAAATAAATAATACTGTCTGTGAGACAGGGGCTAATACAACTTCCCCCTTCACGTTCATGTGATCGAAGGTGGTGAAAGAGTGGTACGTCTAAGGAACAATTTGCCACGCCTTGCAGATGGCAACGACATTGGCAGTAACTGACCTGACTCTGATGGCGTGCCAAATTTGTTGGCGAGGGAGGTGACGTTGGAGAGTAGTAAGGAGGGGAGATTGTGTCATATTCGGTGAACTTCAGTGTACTGGTACGGTCTGTCAGGAGTAGGTTTCCCTGGTTTTCTACTGGAGGTGATGGTCCTGATGGACTTCTGTTTATGACGTCCTTGTCTACGACTATGAGAATGTGATTTTAGTAGTACTGTAAAGACCACGGTCTTACACGTCAGTTAGCGCCAAAATCAAATGATTCATATTACGCTCAATAGCCCACAAAACATGTAACTCTGCTTTCGTTTGAGTCCTCCATCTGAGGAGTCCGTTTTCTCATCACTTCAAGACACCTCAGTCCTCCGTTATCCCATTTTCTCTGACTTACTGAAACCAACCTCTCTATAAAATTAATTTGAGTGTGAGAGAGAACACCCTTGTTTTGAGTCAACTTAGACATGTCTGTTTACAGTTGGAACATACAAGATCCATTGTGAGTGGTGTTGAACGCTTCAACTGTCCTTATTGTTAGTAAAACGTGTCAAGTAAGTGAGTGTCGAGTTGGCCAGCTAGAGTGGCGTATTTTATGTCGTCCGTGGGGATATCCATGAGTTTCTGATCGCGCCTGAAGTTATATCATTTTGTCGCCCCGACATCAGAGAATCTGATGTTTATAGTTTAGTTAGTGTCAGTTGTCTATTTAAGAAGGTCATTAATCTCCTGAACTATTCTGTCAACTGGTATAATCTCCAAGATCTAGCGTCTCCGTGAATAGCGCCTTGTTCGCCTCAGGCCTGAGCTTGCAGAATTAATGTTATCAACGTGTATATTCCACCTTTTCCTGGCAAGCTCAACCTCTGATTAGATTATATGAATAGACATAGGAAATTACCCTGATCAGGAACACCGGAGTTCATAACTAAGTATACGGTGATCCAAAATGGT
>NW_024744659.1:0-24784 GCF_018991925.1 Homarus americanus
CCCCCCTCATTAAAAGTACCGTCCTGGGTTCAGTGATCACGTTGACATTCACACATACTGACACAACTTTCAGTAACTTAAAACAACTAACAATTAACTTATTTGGAATAAATGTATAATACATTATTTTACATTTTTATAATAAAAATAGTATTACCCTGTTCATAGGTGCTGGTTTCAGCGTTATATTCCGGTGATCCTTGTGAGGCTTCTGTCCTGACCAGTATGAGGACGATATTGTAGTCTATCAAATGTTCTTCAAACTATGTAAACAGTCGGCACAGTCCAGGAAGACAGGTGCTGCAGCCAGCATAGATAAGAACCTTAACTCATATATACAGATATATTAAGGCAACACAACCCAGGCACACAAAGGCTAAACCAACACAACTAAGGCGTACAGAGCTCTTAGTCAGTAGAGAAAGTCTTCTTATTAAGGGTCAGAGGAACACAGTAACACCGTCACTCTCCCAGGACGAGAAAACAGCAAATAATCTGCCGAAATCGTTGGACACGTGGAGGCCCGGCCAGCCAACTCTCCTGACAGTTTAATTGGCTCTCAGTGCTGCTCCCTGACGTCCACCATAGCTCCCACCCCCATCACCAGCCACACACCACACCAGCACAAGAAACACCAAATGAAAACTGATTAATTCACTCCTGACTTCTGCCAGAATTCCAGGATACTAAATTAAACCAAAATATAAGTTGCTCGCCTGTTTGTGCTGATGATTTGAACATTTCCTTGCATTGTTATATATATATATATATATATATATATATATATATATATATATATATATATATATATATATATATATATATATATATATATAATCAACACCTCAACCCGCCAGGAATCGAACCCACAGCCAACGGCCCACGACTGTGACCGGGGAACGCTACCTCTGGACCACCAGGATACTAAAAGCAGTCCTAAACTCTGTTATATTTCACACAAAGCCTGTTCAACGAGCTTATGGCGCCGTGAACCTCTAATGGGGACTACCTGTATCACGTAGGTGGTCAGAGTAACGTTTTACCATATCCGGCTTCGAAACACGAGGATCCATATATATTTCATTAGCCCAATAAAGCACGCAGACTTCTACATACAATCAACACCTCAACCCGCCAAAATTCGAACCCACGGCCCACGAGCCCATGACTGTGACCGGGGAACGCTACCTCTGGACCACCAGAATACTAAAAGCAGTCCTAGACTCTGTTATATTTCACACAAAAGCCTGTTCAACGAGCTTTTAGTATCCTGGTGGTCCAGAAATTGCTTCCCAGTACAACTCAACATAAATTCGTCCTAACGAGTTGAGTGATGATATATATATATATATATATATATATATATATATATATATATATATATATATATATATATGCACACACTGATAACCACAAGGAAACAAGAAAACACGAAGTTCCCAAGCGCTTTCGTGTAATTCACATCTTCAGGGGGTGAGTACAGACTAAGGAGTAATACTTGACAAGGCTAATATATACAGTGTTTTCTTGTTGCCTTGTGGTCATCAGCATATAATTAAGTCACACTTGCACCCTGCAAACAATTTACTTGCATATATATATATATATATATATATATATATATATATATATATTCCACTCTTCACTCTTACTGTCACTTCCTTGTTTAGATAAAATTAACTCGATTACTTGTTTATATACAAGATTGTACACTTGAGTATCTTTAAAAATGAGTTCAGGCAACAAATAATATGACACTAATAATAATCGGGCGAGTCCATTAATTCATATGGCATAAATACTAGTGAGCATCATAAACATTATAAGGATCAATAATGTTAACGCTTAGGAGAAAACGTTAAAGAAAAAATAAGGGGAAATGGACAAAGACCTACAATATATACACACAGTTATTAACAACTGTAATACTATGACTTCTACATAAGTTTGGCTGTAAGTTCATGTCATAGTATATCTTAAAGCTACAGAAGATCTTACCTAACGTAGCTTTAACTATGTTTATTAGTTCTCAGATTATTGTGTGACCATATTAAATAATCTTCTTCCACATCCTTAAAGCTGTCCTTTATTGAGCTGCAAATCTTCACTTTCCAAACTACACAAAAAAATTTATTTCAACATTCTAAAAGTTTTTTGCTACTCAAACAACAAAGACATTAAAAGGATAGTCACATTACCCTCGTCTCATCAGCACCGCCTCAGCTCCACCCTCTCTCCAGACCCAACGCTCATACTCTCTCCCTCATCCATCATCCTCCTCTACACCCGCTCAACTTTTTTAACTATCCAGTATTGTATCTTTTGTACACTTCCTTCCCCCATTCCGTCTCCAGGTGCCGCCCGAAGTGTGTTCTTCACGGGTTTAAATTCCGAAAGAGGCACTTTTTGAGCAGGAAGCTGAAATTTGGACACAAAATTAACCTGGAGCTTTGGCATCCCCCCTTTTACTCATCTTTTGGTTATGGTATAGCATGGGAGGGGGCGGCGGTGTATTTTGGACGTACCATTACTTGTTCACTTTATATTTCAAATAATGAAATACAAATTGAAATAAAAGTATTTTATTTACACTTTGGCGCTTTCGACACAGAACGTTAACCTGACTTGTAAACTGAACATTGAACTATTTTCTCTCGACCGCCTTCACTATAAAGTTAGGTACAGCTGGGTGGACTGGTAGTGCCTCGGGGTCAAACCAGAGACTCTTGGGACAGGAGGCGAGGGGTGTATCCATCCGGCCGCCAGACCCCTATCTTAGGGTTAACGCCACCTAAGATGACCAGTTTCATCAACACACACACACACACACATCTAAGAAGAGAGAGAATATAAAAATCTATAATGTTTTTTTTCCCTATTCTTTTGTTATTTCTTTTAGATAACAAGATACAGGTAATTATGTAATGGTCTCGAGATACAGGTAAATAATGGCCTCTGTCACACCATCCATATATCACTTTAATTCTATCATCTTTATCTGTTGCTGTACTCAAGCTATATTACCTATAATTTATACATTAAAGTTGAACACCTTGTACAGTCACACACAGTAATGTCACCCATCTTATCCTTAATTGTCTTATATATTATTTAAAACATCTACACAAACCTTCATCCTTCTTCACCATCACTGTATTCACTCATTTATCTGCTCTTCTTTATGTCTTTATTCCATGCACTTTATTCCTTACCCATAATCTTCCGGCAACAAGTTCATGGTTCTCTTAGTCTTCCTCCCTGTAGTGTCTGAAGTCCTCTCTTATATACACAAGTTTATGACAATATACGAGTTAAATGTCTCAGGTCTTCGTCCCCTTTTAAAATCAATTTTCACCGTCCAGGACTATTTCAATCCCTGCCTCAACTTTTATTAGATCTGAAACTCATCTTTCGAGCTAATGACCAATCTTGTGTTCTTCTGCCGCCACAGGTGGAGTATTCTTCTTGACTGGTTTGTCTCTCTTTCTCTCTGTTTGTGCACTCTCAACACCGTGACGCACCACAGCACAACACACTGTGGCACACAGTACAACTCACTGTGACGCACCACAAAACAACACACTGTGACGCACCACAACACAATACACTGTGACACACAGCACAATTCACTGTGACACACCACAGCACAACTCACTGTGACGTACCATAACACAACACACCGTGACGCACCACAACACAATACACTGTGACACACAGCACAATTCACTGTGACACACCACAGCACAACTCACTGTGACGTACCACAACCAGGGCTGTGGAGTCGGAGTCGGAGTCGGAGTCGAGGAGTCGGAGGAAATTTCGGCTTGTGGAGTCGGAGTCGGAGTCGGTAAAATTGCCCAGACTCCGACTCCGACTCCGGTCTTCAAAAGTGACAGTGGAAGAAGCCATACCTGCTTACCCAGAGATTGTAAAAGATGTAGCTAGAGCTGTGACAGCAATGCCACCCACTCAGGTCAGTGTAGAAAGACTGTTTTCTGCAATGAAAATAATCAGATCAGATTTAAGGGCTTCCATGAAGGAAGATCTGACTGAAGCTATTCTGTTCCTAAGAACAATTATATGAACTCAGGCATATTCATTGCAGTGATTCCACTGATCCCACTAATTTTCTTAAATTATTAAAAGAATTTATTTCCATTTTATAAGCATTATTATGAATTTATTGTAGCAGGCACAGTATAGCACTATAATTTTGGACGATAGTCTCTTCTTTACCATTTGAAATTTTGAATTATATCAAATTTTGTTTCGTTGAAAACTGCACAGAGGCTCTCAGCTACAAAACAATTAGCTACAACCTGTTTTTGGTGAGATTAAGGCAAATTTAATTTAATAACTTAATCATGTAAGGTTTATCCATTTTCCTTAATAAGGTATTCATTTCTTTAATGTACATAAATATATAACTTTACTTTAAAAGGAATTGTAGGATCATCATTTAGATCCACATCAGATTATGAGCTTAAACAAAATTCATATGCTGAGATCAAACTTTTAGATATACATGTAAATGGTGTTTTCTAGTTAATATCTTGAATTCTTAATAAATTTATTTTTCTTTTGATTGAAACTTTGAAAGTCAAGCCTATCATCTTTTTGTAGTTCTTAAATATCGTCCAGATCATTAATAAAGCTGTAGCAGTACAGCCACGGTGTTTTACTTTTTACCTACGCAGGTTACAACATACAAATTACAATTAGGATGGTAGAAATAGTTGTTACAAATAGGCCAAGGAGTCGGAGTCGGAGTCGGAAGCATAAAAATTTGAGGAGTCGGAGTCGGAGTCAAAGGTTTTGTCTTCGACTCCACAGCCCTGAATTGACAACATAATGCGGCTACCCCTCCCTCTCTCCCCGTCATGACAACATAATGTGGCTCACTCTCCCTCCCTCCCCTGGGCTGCCTGAGAGAGAACCTGCACACACTCCTTCCATGTTGATCTTTTACAACGTAGATCCTTGTATTTCTTGCCGTTGTCTTCTACGCTCGAGGATATTTCACAAACAATCCCTCGAGCAACACTCACTTTAGGAAATCGAGTTGCTTGCGGGACTGATGTTTCCCGTCAGCTGCCGAGTACAGGGGGGAATGGGTGCGATTTTTACTCAGTTCCCAGCGGAAAGTTGGTGAAAACCTGCAGTGAGGATGACCTGACCAAGTGACGGGGAGGAAGAAGGATACAGGAGTGTAGCTGGAGCAGGAAGAGCGGCAAGCTTTAAGGAACACTGTACCAGGAAGAGATAAAGCACAGGAACCTTAGCCCTCGATATTACTTTATCCCAACAGCTTCAGAGACTGTGGGAACCTGGGGCACCAACACCCTGAAGTTCCTTAATGAGTTTGGCTCCAGACTTATTGAAACTACCAGAGACTCCAGGGCATCGAGCTACTATTTATAAGACAACCAACTGGGAGATGATGATGGTATGGGAGGACGAAAGACATCAGGTCGATTTTAGATTTTTACAGAACTTAATTTGGTTGACACACAAATTCAAACTGGCAGGGTGAGGTACGAGGATCTGGCATGGTGGAATATGAGGGACTGGAATGGTAGGGTATGAGAGACTAACAGTGTAGGGTATGAGGGAATAGTAGGGTAGGGTATGAGGACTGGCAGGGTGGGGCATAAGAGACTAACAAGACTGGGTAGAAGGGTATGACAATCTCCTCTTCTACACTAATCACGCCACACGTTCTCCCTAAGTCATCAAAAAATATACATTTGTCATGGTGTTCAAAAATTCCTCTTTTACCAACACAAGCTCTCGTTCTTGTAGCCATTGTGATTTAGGCTGAAGGGATAGAGAGATATGGTGAAGTAAGTAGGAACAGATAAAGATAATGCCGGACATAGATACGAGGATATAATAATTGTGGAAGGGGAAGGAAAGAGGAGATGGAGATAGTGGTAGAGGAAGCAGGGAAGGAGAGTAGGGGAGAGAGAAGGGTGATACATTAAGGTTAATAGAGACAAGGGGGGATAGGACAGGTAAAGAGGATTCGATAGGGCAGATTTAATCTAATTTCATGGGTAAGAGATGGCAGGAGACCTAGTGAGTGAGTGAGTGGGACAACCATTGATCGTGATCACGCCCGGTCCGCAGGATCGTACACACAAAATAGTCAAAGGAACAGAGGAAAAAGCAATACATTATTATTGACTTACTGCACATTGACTTCCTATTATATAGTTTGTAAAGATCATACCCTGAATAACACGCGTTTAACTACACCAGAAAACTGACACACTTTACGAGTCTGAGAAGGTAACCAACCTTTTTTGTTACGCTGGTCAGGAAGATCACATAGCGACCGTACCTGAGCAATCACTTGATTGACACTAATTATTTCCAGTTCCGGAATAATCAGAGATACAGCTTAAGGCGCCCAGAGCTGCTAAGACCACCCCTCCATGCGCTCCTCTCAGTCCCAGACCTCCATAAAATATCATGGTGTGAAGGTGTGGAATAACTTACCCCCCCTCATCCGAGCAAAGACTACGCTCCCTTCCTTTAAATCATCGCTGAAAAAATATCTATTGTCTAAGTATTACTATTCATGTAATACCTACTTTATATTCCTGCTTATATTGTACCACCAAAACCATTATATCATAGATTGTCATGTAGATAGATAGAAATTACCATTGCAATAATTTTATTAGCCGACAAGACTTGATGGTGATAGCTCTGTCCTCTTGCTCCAACCCATGTTGTACTGCTTCCCTCCCTTATCATATTTATGTATATCAACGCCGCTGTAAAATATGTATATATTTATATTATAAATGTATAAAATAAATAAAAACGAAGTGATAACCGTGGTAACATTGTGATATGTTCTTATTACCACCATGTTATGTGTACTGTTCCACATGACACTAAATGTTACAGAATACTTCTTTGAGATAAATATACAATAAATATCAGGTGCCTTCAAGAGATCTCAGGCTTTCACCTGGCTCAGCCATGTTAATATTGTTATTATTATCGACTCTGTATCCATGTTTTTTTCTGGCTAAATAAACTGTTTTAATATTAATATCAGTATCAATATCATTTGGTAAAATTGTCTTTGTTTTCTCTGGTGAGTGATCGTCTATTTCCAGATGTAATAACGTAAATGTGTTCTGTGTCTCCAGCGGGACCCGGCTGTACTCTCTTATTGCTGGGACCTCTATCAGTCTGCCTCCACCAATATCAATAAGACCCGTTTCAACTTCTCTACAAACTTTAAGAGCGTTCGGTCGAGGAGTTCAGGTACGAAAAAAAGAATGTAAAGTGAGAATAAATTAACTCGAGGCCAGTCAGTGTGTCAAAACAAGGTCGGGCCCACATCAACTGGCAATAGAATCAAATAAGGAGTCTCCTGAAAATCTTGTCAACATTTAGAAAACCAGAGATGGCGGATCATGCGATAACACTTTTGTTATAAGAATGACTTTAAAAACATCGATTTTGTGCTTATTGTTTCATCAAAGTACTTAGGCAACATGTTAAATCTATTGTTTGTGTGAAAGTAAAAGGAGAAGCTGTACAGGTTGATCCACAGTTCCTGTTTCAACATCTAACAAAAGCATCAGGGAGAGTGTAAGGTAGGTGAGTAGTGTAACCACCCGCTGTACTCTGAAGGGTCTGGCCTAAGAAACACCTTATGGACGATGTGCTGTACACTGCTGCATCACATTAACCACCAGGAGTTGTAAACACTCTCTCTTAAAGTATCTTTACGGAGAGGACCAATGAATTTCAAATTGAACTGTGACTCCTGCTGTCTCGGTAGGGTCGTCAAAATCCTTCGTCTGTCGTGTCATATCGTCTAACACAAAATCGTAAACATACTTTTTGGAGCGTATCTACATCTTACAGCATGATGACACTAAATGGCCGCCTTAAAATGTTATTCTCAAAGATTCAATTATCCAATGAAAAGATTCACCCACTAAAATTTAAGATCACGTTGAAGATAAACTCATTAAAGTTTTATACTATAATGGAAATTAAAGTTCATTCACTCGCTCTCTTGGGCAGAAATTATAATTTAAGTTCTTATTTTAGAACAGTCTTGGCTGTTTTTAGGTCCTGCTATGGTTACTGTCTGAGTCACAATCAACTTCATTTGGCATCATCTATTTCATTTTGGCGCATTTCATGTCGGTGTATTTCATGTTGGTGTATTTCATGTCGGTGTATTTCATGTTGGTGTATTTCATGTTGGTGTATTTCATGTTGGTGTATTTCATGTTGGTGTATTTCATGTTGGTGATCACCTGCCACCCACCAGAGACTTGGGAAGGTTAGAAATAGTATCATCTCTGTGTTTTATGACGTCTTCGAGGTTTATATCTTCACCTCACCTCCTGAACCACATCCTCAAGACGGACCATTTCTTACCCCTGGTCGTCTTCTTAGCTCGTCAGGCTTATTTACATTCTTCTCTCACAGCGCTGCGCCCCCTGGCGAGAAACTCTCCTCATTTCTTCTAAACTTTTAGAGAAGTAAAGTTTATTCTCAACTGGTTGTACAGATGAAGCGTCACAACTTCTTGATATCTTTGCTTTGTGATTATAATACCAACGTGTCTGAGTCGTGTATTTGTTTATAAACTTAATTGAATAATATTTACCCAAGTTTAAGAGGCACTAAAGACATTATAAGGGCTGGATATTTTAAATTATCTGCATCACTTGAATCACTTGAATCAGGAATGAGAAAATGAAATTAAAACAAAAAAGAATTGTAAGTGAATAAAATATCGAAATCCTTGAAAAAACTAAATTTCTTAAAAACAGTAATGGACTAAGACAGCAGTGGAAGGTAAGGAGATTGGTGGAAAAGAAAGGAGAAGACCGAAGGAGGAAGGTAAAAGGAGGGAAGATGGAGAAGGGTAAAATAAAGGGGATAGGAAGATGAAGGGGGAAGATGAAGGGAGGAGAAATGAAGGGGGATGATGGAAGGGAGGAAGAAGGGATTGAAGATGAAGGGGTAAGATGGAGGAGAAAGACGATGGGGAGAAGAAGATGAAGGATTGAATTTTGAATTGAAACTTTATTTAGCCAGAAAAACACAGATACAGAGTGGATAATAATAACAATATTAACATGGCTGAGCCAGTTGAGAACCTGAGCTCTCTTTTAGGCACCTGATATATACTATACATTTATCTCAAGGAAGTATGATGTAACATTTAGTATTGTCTGGAATAGTACAATAGCACTAGACCCAGTGACCTCGGACACATTACTGTTGACTGGTTAATCTAACCTGACGGCTTACGCCACCATAGCAAATACGTTTATTGCAATGGTAATTACTTATCTATTTACATGAAAATTTCCGGTAAAACGGTTTTGATGGTACAAAAAAAACAGGTACTGTAAATATAGTAGGTGTTACAAAAATTATTAATACTTAAACAATAGATATTTTTTAAAAGATGATTTAAAGGAAAGGAGCGTAGTCTTTGCTCCGATGGGTGGGGGTAAGTTGTTCCACACCTTCACACCATGATATTTTATGGAGGTCTGAGAAGAATGCATGGGGGGTGGTCTTAGTAGCTCTGGGTGCCTTAAGTTGTATCTCTGATTATTCCGGAACTGGAAATAATTATTGTCAAGCAAGTGATTGATAGATTTGTAAACAAAGAGGGCACAGCAGTAGGTGTTAATATCTTCGAATTTTAAAATTTTCAATATGGCAAATTTCTCGTTTGTGTGATCTGTTTTTTTCAAGTAGGTCATTGTCCGTACACCTCTCTTTTGTGCAGTAACCAGAGATTGTGTTTTTGAAGAGCCACAGGCCCCCCATAGTGTGTGACAGTGTATCAGGTGTTGCTAGACAAGATCATGATAGATTTCTTTCATTGCTGTGAGAGTGAGTGACTGTCGAGTGTGATACATGATACCGCACTGTTTATTGACTTCACTGTGAATGGCTTGTATGTGGTTTCTCCAGTTAAGTTTCTCATCAACAATAACTCCGAGGAATTTAGTATTTGTTCGCGATTGAGGACTGTATGACCAAGGTACAGGGGGTCCATGTCTGGAGGTAAGTTTTTCCTTCTGTGAAAGATCGTGTAGTGGGTTTTCTCAAGGTTTAAGGTAAGTTTATTACGTATTACCCAGCTCCTGACTTTAGTTACTTCAGTGTTCATAGTTCTCATCAAGGAATGGAGGTTTGAGTTGCTGGCATAGAGATTACTATCGTCTACAAATAAGTTGTATTTTATGAGTGAGCTGGCGTGGACTATGTCGTTTATGTACAACAAAAACAGTACTGGACCGAGAATGGAACCTTGGGGGACTCCATACAGGATTGCCAAGGAGTCAGATTGGTGATTATTATAGCAGACGTACTGCATCCTGTTGGATAGATATGAGGTAAACCAATTGTGGGACAGGCCCCTAATGCCGTAATGTTCAAGTTTTGAGAGGAGGATAGTATGGTCGACAGTATCGAAGGCTATAGAGAGGTCCAAGAATATACCGACTGTGAACTGACTGTCATCAAAGGAATTTAAGATGTCATTAGGAGAAGATGAAAGGTGGAAGATGAAAGGCATGAAGCGGCAGTGCAAAATAAATCAACATAAATTAACACACATTACAATACTGAATGCCAAGTTAGCTTAGCTCCCACCACCCCCAGCTTCCCTTGAGGGAGCAGTCTCCTCTCAGCGTGTGTGTTAGCAGGGCTGTGTGCGTGGACCACCTGTGATCTTTTTAAGATTACGGTGGTACACACTCGGAATTAAGGTGCAGGATTCTCACAGGGTGTCACTGAATGTTAGGTGTTCTTCCTAACACTATCACTTGGAGGATTACCTTAACCGATAGGTCAACAACTGCAAATATGTTGCCTGTATAAAAAGTGAACTAACGTGGGTTGAGCACTGTGGCGTATGTAGGAGCCCGCGAGGCAAGGCCTATACCCTTGTGGTCACGCTCGGCCATGTGGTGAGGGTTAGTTCTTTTGAAACTAAAATTGACTTTGATACTGTATCTAACCAGAAAAACAGAGATACTATTAAGAACAAGTGTAGTGTAATAAAAGTGTTTATAAACTGAGAATACTCCTGTTACCTTAGTCCCCCCGACACCACACTCCCTCCGCGGGAGGCCCGCTCATGGCCTCCCCTCACACCGCTAATACGCTGTAGATACCAGTCTCCTTTGTCCTCTAAGAGGGTTACGCCTCCCAACCACCGCTGGCTTCCAAGGAGTGCCAAGCAGTCCTCGGCCCTCTGACTTAGGCATATTGGTCGGGTCCCGTAACTCCACCATGTCTGAGTTGACTGGAGACCCAGCTACTCGCTCTAACTCTCCTCATGCACTGAGTGAGCCAGGCTACTATGGTGTTGAGGATGGCTTTCAACTAGTTCAGTCCAGGAACAAGCAGAAGGCCGAAAAGGCAGAAAAACTTAAGAGACCATCAACTACAACCTCAACACCCCATGAGAGTAAGATTAAACTTCCCTGAAGGTACACCACCTGAAGTCAAGTATCTCTGGCTGAACGATGCGGAAGATAAACACCCAGACGCTGAGTTTCAGTTCAGAGTCAGTACACAAGATCATGTCCTGATTAGAAGCGACCCAGCAGTCATACAGGATCTCCTCACCAGTAGCATAAGGGGAAAAACCATGGTACAATCATCCCAATCATCGAGCAAGAAAACCATCTTAATCATAGGGCTCGACCAGTACCAAACCCCTACACTTATAGAAGCTCATCCCGACATCAGAAGGACGAAGCGACTCAGGGGCAAGAATGCAGTCATTGCAGACTGGGTTGGCTCGGAGGACCCACCCAAGACCATTTGAGTCCGTGGTGCCTATCGGACTCTGAAGGTAACTCTCTATCAGCCCCCTACCCGGAGGAGTTACAATTGTCAGCACTGGGGCCATGTGGCCCGATTATGCCCCTCGACTAAGCCGTGGTGTGGTCTCTGCTCAAGACAACATGCAACATAGACTTGCAGAGATACAGTTGTTCGAGGGGGTGTCATTCAACAGAAGTGTATTAACTGCAAAACAGTTGGAGTTCCTGTATGGCACCCTGACTGTACGAGAGCTCCTAAACCCCTTCAGCGCCCAGACCCGCCACCCAGGCAGGTCTCAAGAAACACTAATGCTCCTAGGGTACTCCCTACGGCCAACCCCTGGCCCACCCTCCCCACCAAAGCTCCAGGATCATCACCAGCAGTCATCGAAAGATCAGCATGGGGCAACACAGACGTACCGACACAAGAGGTAGCTGCCAACACACACCGTGAACACGCACAACGTGAAGAGATCAATGATTTGAAAAATGAAATTAAAGAACTCAAAGCTCAATTTACAGCTCAAACTGATATGTTAAGGAGCCTCTGTGATACACTACAGAAAAAGAACACCACCAACACAGTGCAGCAGCTATGGAAAAATTACAGTCAAACTGACGACATTCAGATGTCAGTACCAGATGTGGAAACTCAAGACCCACCAGGAACTAGTGTCCACGCAGATGAAAATAGTGATACTGGTAACAGTTCTACTGATGCCTCTGTGGACATGGTCAGTGAAGATAAACAAACACAAACAGAAAATGGTGGTGATGTCGAGTGTAACCAAAGTGTGTCGTTGGCTGCCATTGACTTTCAACAATTGTTGAGACGTACATGCTATAGCAATGTTTCAAAAACGTTAGGTGGCCTACTGCCTGCCGAAGGGACAAGCAGGGCAGAAAAGAACAGTATCATACAGTGCCTTTTGCTTCTTTCCAAATAAATTTCATAATGGCCTGTGTTAATACCAGACAAAGTTCCAAATACATTTCATAATGGCCAGTGTTAATACCAGACAAAGATACAGAGCGGTGAAGGTGATGAGTTGGAACACCTCATCCCTTAGAAAACGATACCCTGACCTACACCACAAAGTTGTGACTGAGGACATCGATATTGTGTGTCTGCAGGAGTGTCTCACACCCAGTCTGCCCAATTATGTGTATTATGATCCTAGTTCTACTCACACATGTTTGATGTATGTTAAGAAGTCACTCCCGCATGTACCTCTTGTATCCAAAAAGACTACCAACCTTCAGTACCATGGGATCACTATCCACCTGGGCAACTCTACACTCAACGTGCTGAACGCCTATGCTCCCTCAGATCAGCTTCAGTACACAGATCTCCAAAACTTTTTACACACTGAGCCCACTGTCCTGATAGGTGACCTGAATACTAGACACAAGAAATTAGGTGACTCCACCACTAACACCAATGGTAGGAGACTTATCTCACTTCTCAGCGCATATGAAGATGTTCAAATTATAGGTAATAATGAACCAACACACATATATGGCGGGGGTCAAGAGAAGTGTATTGGTTTTAATCTTTCATACACAACTCATAGCTCTGATGTTGTCACTGATCTTATGTTTGACCACAGCCCAATCCAAGCTCGTATACATGTAGCCAATGACACCCCCACTGGTGGTAAACTCAACAGACGTAGAATCACAGTCAAGCAAAAACATGAAAGCCAGTTCATAGACTTCAACCATGACTGGTACAAGGACTACAAGCCTGACAACTACCAAAGTTTCCATGACGATCTGATAGATAGGACTTATGCATACTTCACCAACAATGCCTCCACCAAAAAAAAGGAGAAAACGTGCTCAGCATAATGGGAACAGGCAACAGCAGTGTTATAATGACCATGAGCTGAAAAACTCATGGCTAGGGCCAGGAGGGTGAGTAAGGATTACAAACAAATTA
The DNA here is from genome assembly GCF_018991925.1 of Homarus americanus. NCBI lineage: Eukaryota > Metazoa > Arthropoda > Malacostraca > Decapoda > Nephropidae > Homarus > Homarus americanus. The sequence goes on from NW_024744659.1 coordinate 13,786, forward strand.
GAACACCTCAAATGTTACAATTGTATCAAGCTTCCCTTGCTGCTGTCAGGGAATGTGTAAACGAACTCAGACAAAATGCATGGGAGACATATGTCAACAGCCTGAACCAACACACATCCCTCAGCAAAGCCTGGAAAGACATAAACACAATCAGAGGTAAAAACAGTAGACATGTCTCCCATCCAAACCCTCTGCAAAAGTCGAATGAGCTAATAACAAAGTGGGCTCATGTGTCTAGCTATGACATGTTACCAGCAAGGACTCGGGGACTCCTTGAGGCGAATTCTGTAGAGAGAAGTAATCTTATTAACTTTATGCTGGGCAAACAGCACGATGAGTGTGATGTTCCATATACTGAGTGGGAGCTTGACACCGCCCTCGCCAGGGGTAGGTCTACTTCCCCTGGAGAGGACGGAGTCACCTATAACATCGTTAGGCTACTAAGGCGCGTGCCAGGCAATCCATTGTTGGTATTGTACAATATGAGTCATGCCGAGGGCCAACTACCCACATCATGGACCAGTTGTATTGTTGTACCAATACCAAAACCAGGACAGCCTGATGCTTTTCTTCCCATATCACTAACCAGCTGCCTGTGTAAAACCTTTGAGAGGATGGTTCTTGGCAGACTCTTGTATAGAATCAGAGAACACATGTCTCATAATATAAATGGCTTCACCCATGGTAAAGGTGTACATAATTGCATCACCACATTCCTAACTGTGCATGGTGATGAAAGGCACAGATACACCACATTTCTTGACCTAAAAGCTGCATTTGATATTGCCAATAGGCAACTGATATTGTACGAACTAGCCAAAATGGATATAGGAGGTAGGCTGTTACACTGGATAAGTGGTTACCTAACCAACAGAAGGGCTGTTGCACTGTTTCAGGGTTACAAAAGTGAAGTTAAAGATATGCAACTTGGTACCCCTCAAGGTGGAGTACTTAGCCCCACTTTGTTCAATGTTCTTATGAATGCATTATTAAATTTAATACCAGACAACCACAGCAATATCTCAATCAGCTATGCTGATGATATTCTTATACATACTAAAACTCATCGTGAAATGCAAGCCACCCTGAATCATGTATACGCAGCTTGTGAGAACCTCGGTCTTATTATCTCCACTGAGAAAACTAAGGTGTTCAACAAACAAGCGGGTAACCGCAAACGTGGCCCCGCCAAGTTCAAGATAGGTAACAATACTATTGACTATGTTTCTTCGTTTAAATATCTTGGTGTTTCCGTCCCTTGTACCCTACCTGCCATACAACAGCTAACCCGCCAATGTACTGACAGACTGAGACCTCTTAGAAGTATAGCGGGGTACAGCCCGCACTATGGTGCTAATATTAGAATTGTTAAAACAATGTACCTAGGCTATATAAGATCTCTGATAGATTACCACGCACCAGCCCTGGTCCTTCGTGACGGGAAAGACGTTGACAAGCTCGAGAAAATGCAAAATAAAGCCCTCAGAAATATCCTAGGATGTCCCATGAGCACTAAAGTACTTAATATGAGGAAAGAACTAGGTATACCCAGTGTTAAAGATAGAATAATTGAAGTCAACCTCATGATAGCCCTGAGGCTTTTGCGTGGTGATCCTGATAACATTGTTTCCTTAAAATTGAGAGAATGTATGAACCATGGGACTGTTGAGCCTAAATGGATCCAAACTACAGCTACACATATGAAGATGTTTCGACTAGACCACCTGTACAAAGTTGAGACACAACAGCGCTTCCTGCCACCCTGGCGGACAGTTCCCTTCGATATCACAATACCGACATATCCGCCTAAAAAATTAATTATACAAAGTATTTATCTCCAACACACTGCTAATTTGAGAGCTCTTGAACACATACACACTCTACAGACTGATGATAATATCACACAGACCATCTACACTGTGGGAGGGCTGGAAGTGCTATTGTTGCGACTCAACCTGCCGGTAATATAATTGAGAAAGGAGTTAGAATTAACAACTGGGCATCCACTCTTCAAACGGAATTAGTTGCCATACTCACAGCTGACGCTCTCATCATCACTGACTCTCTATCCTCACTACTTGCCCTTGGTACCCTCGAATCAGGTTGTCACGCTCTTGTCTCTGAAGCCAGACACAAATATGCGTGCCTTGTTGACCGGGGTGTCAAGGTCAAACTGTTGTGGATCCCCTCTCACATAGGCCTCATAAAACATGACAGAGTTGATGCCCTCGCCAAACTCGCGTCTAATAAAGACACCGTTGAATACAATTTGGGTCTGTCAAAAAGAACCCTGAAAACTGTAATTAGGAAAGAACTTATTGATGAGTTTGACGCAAGTAGACTAGTGCAAACAGGCACTAGTCAATCCATAGTTTACCATGATGAGATGTATCAAGTGAAACATGTATATGGAGCAAGTAACAAGATCACTAGATTACAAGATGTTGTAACCGCTAGATTAAGGTTAGGATATAAGTACCTTTGGCAGTATGTTCCTCAAGCAGATGTAAACAAAACTAAATGTAAAGTGTGTGGCCAGACATATGGCCACACACTTGAACACTACGGCCTCGACTGTGTGAAGATAGAACCTTTTAGGGACAGGTCCAAGCACACTGTGTGTGAAATGGCACAACACTTCATCTCAAATGGCAAGATAGCCGACATATTAAGATTGTATCCACTTTTTTGCACTTAGTAACTATATCAATTCTCATGTACTGAACCAAATACGCAATGTGCTTGAATACTTCTCACGTAAATGAGAACAACAAAGTGTGAGGCCAGACTTTTTTTTTTTTTTTTTTTACGGGTACTGTATTAGCCCACCCGGACACAGGTCACCGACCCACATCAGGGCCTGGGGGCGAAAACATCAATAATAATAATAATAATAATAATAATAATAATAATAATAATAATAATAATAATAATAATAATAAAATAATAAAATAATAATAATAATAATAATAATAATAATAATAATAATAATAATAATAATAATAATAATAATAATGTAATAATAATAATAATTCAGATAAGTAAAATTTATAATAAAAAATACAAAAATACAAATAAAATAATAATGATAACAATAATAATAATGAAAACACTGCAATAATAATATTTATAATAATAATAATAATAATAATAATAATAATAATAATAAGGAACCATAAAGAAATTAATAAAAAAGATCATTAGTGAGAAATGATATATGTATGTTGTGTTGTCAATAGCAAGAGAAACAATTGAGACCCTGCAATTGTGTGTAAATGAGGCAGAAAGTCAGATCAGCAACCTGGGACTTGGTCACAATTTTTGCAATGCCATATAGGAGCAGGGTCTACCATTAGACAACACATTATGCTTCCAATATCTTCCCAGGCGGTAGTACCTCCCTGTTTGGTAGCTGCCTACTACCTACTGCCTCACACGCCTGCACTCACGCAGTTGTGAATAAGTTACCCTTTATGTATAGAACTAAACAAATAATGTAATTGAAATACTGCGTAACATTCAGTGCCATAATATCCTGACAACGGGGGTTAATTATTATGACCCGTTGTAAACTCTACTCTGTAATCTTTTTGCGCTACCGCTCACAGGATGAGTGTGAGGTGCACAATAAAGTAGCCGCTGTAAGTGGCAAAATCAAAATCACCTTGAGCGAGCAGGAGCGTGCTGTGTATGGCCACCACCCCAACCAATCACCTCGACTCAGCTAGGTGGACAGCCCACCTGCTATTACTCCCTACTACTTTACTTCCCGTTTCTATTCTTTCCTTCTCTCTTTCCTCTCCTCTCTCATGGCAAAGTCATTTCCCACTTTACTTCATCATCGTTACTCAGTAAGACAGCAGTAGACCACGACGCTTAACACTGTACCTGCCTGACTCTGGTGTTACCTGTACCGTGTTAATTAGCTTGAAGAACATACAGCTCTAAAACGTGATATGAATTGTTAATGTTGTCATAGGAAGATGAACTTGACAAAAAACGACCTTTATAACTAAATGTCAGACCAAATACTGTCAAGAGGTGTGAACAGCTTCCATATGGAGAGGATCTTTAATTGAAGTCTAATGTGTCACTTCAGGCAATAACTCTGTGGGGTGGACACATCGACAACACAAGAGTGACCGACATATAAACACTTCCGAGACAACGATAACTAATGACTTTTTTTGTTTGTCCTTTCAGAACAAAGTTCACTCCTGGGATTATCTCTCATAAACGAAGCATCACCAAGCACAAGCACCACACACCTGTATAGGCCTTCAGTATCGTCAACCAGCAACTGTCTACATGATAATAGTCCAGACAAATTCTTCCTTTTACTTTAACCCGGAAATAAACATCATCGACAGGTTTATTATAAATTAATAATATTAGAGAAATAATTATGACGACAGTACGTTTTGAAGGTTCAAGTGACCTTATTTTTGCCAATGGTTCCAGGAAAACCTTAAAACTTACAATTACTTAAGAATTAAATATTTGTATTCCCTGTGTAGGGATAATAGAGAGATAGAGAGATAATGAAGTGAGAAAGGAGAGGGAAGAGGGAAATAAATGGTGAGAAAAAAATTGACGAGGTATATTAGCTGTAGGGGAGGAGGAAAGCCAGCCACGATAATCATTCTTATACACTCACACAAAACTTGAAATCTGGTTTATGAAGCAAAACTCAAAAGAGTATCCTCGCCATTTTAACTCCACGCACACGTGCACGCACGCACACTACATCCTTGACCACCGAAGGGTCAAGACGTACCTGGCGCTCCTCTCGGAGCAGCCAGGTCAACTGTTAAGTTGGCCCATACCAACCCCCTCCCCTGAACCACTTCTCCCCACAGGAGTATCAACAGGTTCTCGCCAGAAGTTACAATTTCATTTGGGAAAGGAATGGAACCAGTGTTAAACAGAGGTGAACATTGGTGAACAGTGCATGAGTCAGTGAGAACAACTCAACAGTAAAAGTCGTATTCAAGTTAACCTTCACACAGTGAGGTCCCAGGTACCCAGTGATAACGGCCCGTGAGACCCAACAACCGGCGATGTGTTAATCCGTCTACGATAGGAAGGCCTGGGGCCACACCTCACTCATATAACACCATCTGTGAGGGAATTACTACACCACGTCAAGTCCCTCATAACACCATCTGTGAGGGAATTACTACACCACGTGATGTTACTACACCACGTCATAACACCATCTGTGAGGGAATTACTACACCACGTGATGCCCCTCATAACACCATCTGTGAGGGAATTACTACACCACGTCAGGTCCCTCATAACACCATCTGTGAGGGAATTACTACACCACGTCAGGCCCCTCATAACACCATCTGTGAGGGAATTACTACACCACGTCAGGTCCCTCATAACACCATCTGTGAGGGAATTCGTACACCACGTGATGCCCCTCATAATACCATCTGTGAGGGAGTTACTACACCACGTGAAGCCCCTCGTAACACCATCTATGAGGGAAGGAATTACTACACCACGTGTCCCTCATAACACCATCTGTGAGGAATTACTACACCACGTCCCCTCATAACACCTTCTGTGAGGGAATTACTACACCACGTCAGGTCCCTCATAACACCATCTGTGAGGGAATTACTACACCACGTCAGGCCCCTCATAACACCATCTGTGAGGGAATTACTACACCACGTCAGGTCCCTCATAACACCATCTGTGAGGGAATTCGTACACCACGTGATGCCCCTCATAACACCATCTGTGAGGGAGTTACTACACCACGTGAGGCCCCTCGTAACACCATCTATGAGGGAACTACTACACCACGTGAGGCCCCTCGTAACACCATCTGTGAGGGAATTACTACACGTGAGGCCCCTCATAACACCATCTGTGAGGGAATTACTACACCACATCAGGTCCCTCCTAACACCATCTGGGAGAGAGCTACTACACTACGTGTTTGCTGTTCAACACCTACATTAATCTGAATGTTCACTGTATGTTCCTTTACCTTTCTCTAATGAAGGCTTTTGTTAAACCACCAATGTATGTAATAAGTCATTTATGTCCAATGTATATTTTCAGCCTTCGGGCTGCAGAACTTTTTCAATAAACCGTTAATTATTATTATTATTATTATTATTATTATTATTACACACACACACACACACATATAGATGATCAGTACGGATGAGCCTCGACCTGAGTCCTGACAAAACATTACGGTTGTACTAATTCGTCAGGCCGCGGTGAGGAAGTATATGAGACTGATTTTGGGAGTTATATTTATGTAGGTCACCCACACTCTGTATATACTGTAAGCTTCAGTTGCCTCTGAAGATGTCTTGAAGGTGCTCTAGTGTTTCTGGAGGCAACTGAATTTACAGGGACTGAAAGAAGCTTATATACATACAATGGGTGACCTACATAACATCAGGTCAGGTTAATAACATGAGACCCACTAAAGCAAGGGTAACGAACCTTTTGAGAGCGTGTGCCCAAATTGCCGGCAATTTTCTGAAAAATTATCTTTGGTGCCCGTGGGAATTTTGAGCAGCAGATTATTATTATTATTATTATTATTATTATTATTATTATTATTATTATTATTTTATTGATATTTAAAAAAAATATGGAGATATATAACAAAATGTTTGAAAATATTCCTAGGAAAGTTTTTTAAGCAACTCAAAACTCTTCTGCATTGTTTTAAACTGGAGAGCTTTAGGAATTACATGTTATTTATAACTAGTAATAAACAAGAGGTAAAGTTAATGATTTTGTGACAATAATAATGGACCTTTTTTTAAGAAGAAAGGAGTCCTGTTGCTTATTTACTTGTTTTATTGTTTTACTATTACAAAAGTATAACAGAAAGAGATTGACATACATGAAAGCCTGTTCAAAAAATTATTAACATCAATGTTTTTAAAAAGACAATTAAAAAATAACATCATTTATAAATAGTACTGTAGCTTATAAGACACACATGGGATATGACAGTGAAATAATAAGCTTTGGTTCGTATTATAAATCGTAAAACAAAACAAAGGTAAATAAGCATATTTTACTCTCAGTGAGACTTTTGCTGCTGCACCAACGATGACAGATATTTTATAACAGGTTTGTATTTGGTTGTTTTGAGAGCTGTGTATGCAGCACTAGTTTCATCAGTAATTCTACTCCTATAATTAGACTTGACAAAGTTCATCACTGAAAACAATGACTCACATGAATATGTAGATGCAAATACTGTTATTACTGCCATTTTTTTATTTTTTACAGTCAAAAGTATTCAGGAATGGATTACCAGAGTTTCTCAACCTCATTTTCTGCAATTATCCGAGCTGATCCAGTCACTAACCGATCTCTTTCAACATTTTCTCGTTCAACTCTTAAGTCGACCAATTTTTGCCTCCAAATTCAGCTGCTTTGTAAATTAATCAATTGCATCTCAAAATTATCCAAATCAATCCACTGCAACATTTCCAAATTCAGTTTGTGTAATGTTTCGCTGTCTGTACATTTTATGAATTTTGCAATTTCTTCAAATGATCTTGGGCCAGCAGACCATGCCGCGTGCCAACAAAATTTTTCGCGTGGCACCTTGGGCAAGCGTGCTATAGGTTCGCCACCCCTGCACTAATCGACACACCACCTCCACCGCAAAGGAAAGAAGGGCTTATAAAAAATGGGTAACTGTAAGGGCAGCAACGATCTTCCTGCTCGTTACCGCTGCTAACTCTCTCGTTTGCTGGTGTGGACGACACTTGGGGCGGTTGGACAGAGGTGAGAACGGCAGCGACTATCTGGGTCACCGGCAGATTCAACCCAGCCGCCATACAGTCACTATCTAGCTACCCCGCTGTTCGTCAAATTCTGGCTGTGATCTCATCATAGGTCCTGGACTCGTGGGCTGTGTCCCCAGACCTTCACCTATCGACTGTCAATTCTCTGGTCATCTACCACTACCACATACCACGACCGTCAATTCATCTCATTCCGTCTGTGCCCCAGTGTTCTCCTGCCATTTCAAGACAATCTGCCGCTGTCGCTCGAGTGTGGAGTTGAATGGACGCTTCCCTACCCTGAGTGTGCATCACCGTGTTCCAGAACCTTCCCCAGGGCCACTGCCGTAGGAAATATCTGTTCATTGTTTGATTCTATTGTTTGATTCCATTAATTGCTGACTCCCCTTTATTGTTCGATTCTAAATATTGTTGACTCCATTTAATTGTTTGAATCCATTAATTGCTGACTCCCATTAATTGTTTGATTCCTTTAATTGTTTGCTTCCCTTAATTGATTAACTCCATTAACTATTGACTGCATTAATTGTTTGACTCCCGTAATTATTTGATGTTTGTTGAGTGGTGTCAGAGTTTTGTGTTATATTTTTTTTTAGTAAAGAGATGTCAATCTCAAACGGTTGTTTGCTATTCATCAGAAAACCATGGTCCTTGACTTTCCTTTATTAAGAACCTGATTGGTCTGGTAAGGGATTTCTATCCCAAAGTCCCAGGCCTTTACAGCGACAAAACAGCCGGTCAGGTCAAATCAGGTCAGAAAATGAGACCAGCTAACCATCTACTCTACATCTACCTCAAATGCTTTCAAAGCATTTTTAACCGAAGGCCACTGACAAAAAATTTATGGAGCATATCAGTTTTGCACTGACCATCACTAAGGTTTATAGAATTCATTTCCCTAATTAGACCTGCTTGAACCAGAAGTTTTTCTGTGACACATGTTGATTTAAACACAGCTACACTGTTGTTATGTCACCCATTTTTATAAGTTCTTCTTTCTTTTACGGTGCAGGTGGTGTGCGGATTTGTGGTTCCCATGTTTTTTAACCTGACCTCATGTCATGTAGGTCACCCATTGTTATATAAGCTTCTCTCAGTCCCTGTAAATTCAGTTATCTCTAAAGAGGTCTTGAATATAGATGAAAGCTAAGGAGTTTCCACTTTTCCGTGTGATTTTATCAAGATATATCTTCTCCGCGTTTCTATTGTGGATGTAATTGAAAAAAAAAAATAAATAAATAAATAAATATATATATATATATATATATATATATATATACTTCATTTTTAGTCCATATAACACGCGGACTTTGAACATATAATCAACGACCTCACCAGCAAGGAATCGAACCCTCGACCTACTGGGTGTGACTAGGGAACGCTTACCGGCTAGGCCACAAGGACACTAAAAGCAGTTCTAGACTCTGTTATATTTCACACAAAGCCTGTTCATCGAGCTGATGGCGCCGTGAACCTCATTGGGAAACTGCCCGTGCCTCTTATGTGGTGTCAGTAGCATTTTACCGAATCCAGCTGGTATGAAACGCGAGGTACATATATATACTTCATTTTTAGTCCATATAACACGCGGACTTTGAACATATAATCAACGACCTCACCAGCAAGGAATCGAACCCTCGACCTACTGGGTGTGACTAGGGAACGCTTACCGGCTAGGCCACAAGGACACTAAAAGCAGTTCTAGACTCTGTTATATTTCACACAAAGCCTGTTCATCGAGCTGATGGCGCCGTGAACCTCATTGGGAAACTGCCCGTGCCTCTTATGTGGTGTCAGTAGCATTTTACCGAATCCAGCTGGTATGAAACGCGAGGTACATATATATACTTCATTTTTAGTCCATATAACACGCGGACTTTGAACATATAATCAACGACCTCACCAGCAAGAAATCGAACCCTCGACCTACTGGGTGTGACTAGGGAACGCTTACCGGCTAGGCCACAAGGACACTAAAAGCAGTTCTAGACTCTGTTATATTTCACACAAAGCCTGTTCATCGAGCTGATGGCGCCGTGAACCTCATTGGGAAACTGCCCGTGCCTCTTATGTGGTGTCAGTAGCATTTTACCGAATCCAGCTGGTATGAAACGCGAGGTACATATATATACTTCATTTTTAGTCCATATAACACGCGGACTTTGAACATATAATCAACGACCTCACCAGCAAGGAATCGAACCCTCGACCTACTGGGTGTGACTAGGGAACGCTTACCGGCTAGGCCACAAGGACACTAAAAGCAGTTCTAGACTCTGTTATATTTCACACAAAGCCTGTTCATCGAGCTGATGGCGCCGTGAACCTCATTGGGAAACTGCCCGTGCCTCTTATGTGGTGTCAGTAGCATTTTACCGAATCCAGCTGGTATGAAACGCGAGGTACGTATATATACTTCATTTTTAGTCCATATAACACGCGGACTTTGAACATATAATCAGCGTTCCCTAGTCACACCCAGTAGGTCGAGGGTTCGATTCCTTGCTGGTGAGGTCGTGGGCTCGTGAGCCGTCGGTTCGAATCCTGGCGGGGTGAGGTGTTGATTATATGTAGAAGTCCGCGTGCTTTATTGGGCTAATGATATATATATATATATATATATATACCAGATGATTATATTACATGTACTGTGCTGTACTTATACTTTCTGCTGCTGTAAACTTGTGTTTCTACAATACGACTCCTCAGGTGCCATGTAATTACCTTAATTGTGTTACCTTTCTATTTCTATCTGTAAATTATATCACTGGATAGACAGTTTCAGTACATCTGAATTCCCGGTGTCTGGCTCCAGCCTAAGTTATCTACAATATGTACAGAGACGTCGAGGTGCTGTACGACTGTCTAAAGTTCTTCAAAGTGAATCGAGACGGACACTTTCTTAAAGTTAATGTACAATGTAATTAAACTGTTTCGTAGCTCATCAGAAATTTACGTAAAAGATAAGTAATATAAGAACTTAATTAGTTATTCATACTTCAGGTAAATATCTATAGACCGCTCATAAAATTGTATCTTAACTCCTTACATCAAATGAAACAGAGGTAAGCACCATCAAGGTAAGTGCAATAATCTAGAGTTAATATTCTGTTATTGGGTGAGGACCATTTGTACCTCCAATTCTAGCTGCGTCATCTTCCCACTTTGGATTCAACCTTTTCAACCTCCTC
>NW_024744660.1:0-24705 GCF_018991925.1 Homarus americanus
ACAATGCCTGTCAGTCTACACTGCTATAGACTACTGCCCTTGGCACTAAAATCATAAGCTGGTAGAAACAACACAAAAATACAATATACTCAGACATATAACACAACTCGCGTTATACAAATTCACTTGTCAAAACTGACGTCAACTGAGAACAAAAACACTTCAAAGAAACCAAAACAAATACATCCAAAATATGTCACAATTTCAAATAACACTGAGTTACATAACCTTAGTACAATTATGGCCTTCTGGTGACACTCAGAAACAAACACTGTCCACCACACTCTTAACACGGCATATGTTCACTGCTCGCTCATTGTCTGTAAATATCAAAATATTAACTCGAGTGATCACAACAATTGCTATGGTACCAGTGTAGAAGGCACCCAAAATTGCTATGGTACCAGTGTAGAAGGCACCCAAAAAATATTACCTTGGTAACAACAACACTTTTCTGAGATTTCACAAAAAGAATACGAAAAAAAATACAAGGTAGCTAACCTCTGTTTCTCAAACAGTTTTCAACACTCTGAAAATTTCCTGTTTCCACACTTTACTGTACATCTTACTTTAAAACACATTTCTAATTTCCTTGAGGCAATTGTTCTAACCTAACTTCAAGTAAAGTATTTGCCGTGAACTGTTTTCAAGTTCTTTGTAAAACCACAGAAAAAAAATTTGCACAGAATTACATACTCCACTGTACACTGGAAAAATTACGGAACAAAATTATAAGCAATCTGAAATATTCATTAGTTACAGTGAAATGATGAGGTACCTGTGCAGAGGAACGGTTAATACAAATCCCACTTAAAAAAAAATACCCACAGTATCACATTTATTCCTCCTGACCTGATACCATGTGAATTACATCCCACAGCTGCAAACCAATGTAGGGGGGAAGGGTTTCTCACTTTTCACACTGCCACCCTTATCTTACTCATACTCTCTTGTCTTAGTTCTTTCAATTGTTCTTTCTACTTACTCCAGTTCAATGGTTACTACATAACCTCAATTCTTTTTGGCAGCATGTCAAGGGTCTAGGCACGTGGGTATGGTAATTCTGATATCAAGTCACTTAGACGGAAATAAAGGTGGAATACTGCGGGAGAAAGAATACCCCTAATGTACTCTTAAGAAAATGGTTATTAATATGGAATCAAAGTGGGGAAAAATATATTATTAAAATACAATTTAGAGGCTTCACTCAACTGCAATTACTCAGATACTATACTCTTACTACACACAACCTTACTGGTGTTACATTACATTACAGTTAGTTACATGACAACTCCTTGGCTTCTCATAACTGCCAATCCAAGTGGATACTTACTTCACCCACATTACTGGTGATACATTACATTAACAGTTACCAGGATCAACTCTGTGGCTTTACTCAGATTACAACTCCAATCAGATAGTCTCGCTTCTTACAACATTATTGGTGTTACATGGCAGTACACACAGTTACAAAACGACTTCAGCTGATACTTCACAATAACGGTTGGTAATGCATATGGAGGATGCACTCACAACCCATAACACGTGAATAAAGATACAAACAAGTTACAACATGGGTGATACCTTTCAATGCATACATGACAAACTTACATATGGTCCCTTCACTAACTGTCGGTAGTACATATAAGATGCACTCACAACACACAACATGTTATTATTGAAAGCAACTCATGCATGGGTCCACTACCCAACATGGGATAATTATTTCCAATTAATTATCACCAAACACATACAACAACACTGTGGACCATATAACTCCAAGGAATGTCCCAGGGTATAGCACTGGCGCCTGTAACAGTGTCGACTGCTGTTGTGGTCGGTTATACTCCGATACATGGCGAGTCTGGGGTCTAGCTCCACAATGCAGAGTGGAGCAGATTAATCAGGCCGACTCAACGACATCGTCCATATATTGGTCACTGCTAAATATCCACTGGCTCCAGACAACCGTTGGGGTGTTCAGAGAAGGACACCCTGGAATCTGGGAACGAAGTTGGAAAGCGTTACGGGAGGGAGGCTTGGGAAGCAAGGACAAACTCAATCACAACAAATCTCTCGTCTGGCAACCATCAGCACCTGCTCCAGCCTCTCCCACTGACTGACTTCACTAGACTGGTGGACGAAAGTTACCTGACGGAGTGCATAGTTCCTGCAGATGTGTCAGCTGTCATAAATGGGTTTAAAAACAAATCACCTGGGCAAAGCCACATTAACAAGATCCTGGCGCAACTCCCCGACAACATGATAGAGAGGCTTGCTCATATATGCAATGCCTGCCGGCGCCATTGATGATCGACGACGAAGAGATTGAGTACTCTAAACAAGACATGTTGCTCGGCCTCATCATCTCTCGGACGGACATCATTTCCCATGTGAAGGACAGACTAAAGAAAGCCAAAGTCGCTGCAGCCAAATTAAAACGTTTTAAACTGATGCCTGAGAAGATACAAGTCCACCTGTACAAGGCGCTGGTGAGGCCTGTGTTGGAGTACCCATCTATACCACTCGTCACACTCGGGAAGACCAGACTACAACAACTACAAAGCTTCCAAAACAAGTGTCTGCAATCAGCCAGTGGCCAAGCATCACCCTACCAGGAAAAGATGGAAACCACCCACCTGAGAAATAAAACAGAGGCCCTCAACGTCAGGCTCCATCGCCTAGGGAAGAAGGTTTGGGACCAGCTCCTGGACGACCCTCACAGCCCAGACCACCTACGGGGGAAGACATCAACGGAGAGCGACCCCACGTCTGGTAGCCACGGAGTCTACCCGTACTACAACAACCTAACCCGCGACCCATCTATGTCCGCCACGGTGATCCACCTTAGATTAAAACTTAGATGATATAAATTCACATTTTACAAGTCACAATCTAGTGAGTCCATAACGTCATACAGTATAAGATTTTAATAAGCATGTAATTGTAAAATTAAACTAGTCATTGTCTAACACAGTAACCATTGTGCTACCTCATCCTAAATCCTAGGTTACTTTAGTTAGCCAACAAACTCTGTAATATGTAAAACAAGGGGTGTCATCCCCCTCTGTTTAACTCATTAAACTTCTTTTCCAACTTTTCCCCCCACGACTATATGTTGTGACTTCTCCATCCCTCATGTCTGGCTGTGTCTTGAGCCCCAGCATGCCTTCCATTCATTCCCCACCTTAACCTAAAAAAAGGCATACAGCCCCTCCTCCGCCTCCTCCTCCTCCTCCTCCTCCTCCTCCTCTTTCCCCTCCACATACTCCAGTCATTACAATACACCTCCTCCTCCTCTTCCTTTTCCTCCTCCTCCTCCTTCGTCTGTTATTTTACCTCACCTCACCTCACCTCACCTCACCTCACCATCCTCTGTTGACTCTTCATTTTTCCTTCCTGGAACGTTGACCACCTCATCTATATTACGCTCACACGCCTACACAGTATATATTGCAGTATATATCACGCCCACATGCCCAAATAGCATAATATATCCCTGTATATATCACGCCCGCACAGTATATTATATCCCAGTATATATCAAGCCCACACAGTATATATATCCCAGTAGATATATCACGCTTACCCAGTATATATCACGCCCACACACCCACATGCTCCCATAATGTCAGCCTTAACAAAAGTGTCAGGCATAAAAATAATGTCGGCGTCAACAAAGGTGTCAGCCTGAACAGAGAGTTGGCATCATTACAACACGCGCAATGTTTACAAGAGCATGACGTCAGAATTTGTGAGTACCATCTGTGTGGGGCAGAACAGCTGATCCAGTCGTCATTTCACCTTATCAGTTTAATTGCCTAACATTGTGCCTCTGTGTTGGGGGTTTTATTTCTTTATTTTTTATCTCTATGTTCCGAATATCTCCTAAAGACCTAAATAAAATACAAAAAATGTACTTTTTTTTAATTAGTAAAACTCGCCGAGAATGTTATTATTAATTGGGTGGAAGAGTGTATGAACATTATTACACATAGGTAACATTTTTTTTAATAATTGTAATTGTCAGTTTGTATAAAGTTGTGATAACAAACTTATTTATCAATTTTGTTCAGTTTTTATGTCATAATTAAGGTGATAATGCATTGTATCATTTTGAGCAACTCATATTGAGATTTATTTTTATTTTCTACTGTAGATTCAGTTCTTGTACTTGTTGTTATTAATATAAATTCCATAAGTGAGTTTTAGCATTTTCTGTATAAGTTTGGATCTACTATATTGTAATAAACAAGTCTGATTATTTCTCACCGGTGGCTTAAGATAGTTGCTACTTGGACAAATTCACGGTGAAGTTGGACATCAGAAACACATAAAAAGACAAACATTTATATTAATTACTACCTGCTGCAATAGTCACTGACACCTTCCTCACCTATGAGTACCAGAGTAACACTGCTGAGCAACAATAATGAGTGCCAGAATAACTCTGTAACTCTTAACTGAAGAGGATATCAATGAAATGTATTGTTTTAATGTTACTATCCGTCTATTATTGTTTCATTGGAGATCGGCGGTCAAGTTTATAAAGCTCTCCCCTCGTGTTCCAGGGGTCGTTTGTTCGATTCCCTGGCGCCCTCGGTACACGCAGCTGTTAATGGGTATCTAAGTATATACAACGTATATTTCGCCGGTAAATACAGTCGAGAGCAGTACCGGCCATGCTGCCTCCTTGTGTACCGAAGGCACAGTGTTGTATCTACAGTTTTCTACACAGTCTCTAACGGGCAGTCATGCCAATGGAACCCACTTTCACTGTTTGTAGTAGTTGAATGAGGGTGCGCCAAGTCCGTAGACTTGTTATTGATAACTTTGTTGTGGTTGAATGTGGGTGCGCCAAGTCCGTAGACTTGTTATTGATAACTTTGTTGTGGTTGAATGATGGTGCGCCAAGTCCGTAGACTTGCTAGTGATAGATTTTTATTATTCTTAAGATGGTTACAGCTTCTGCCCGCTGTATATAACTGTTCGTTTGATATTTCACTGATGCATTTATAAACCCATGTTGAAAGCCTAAGATTAATATCAGGTCCCAAGACTGTTCACAAGACCAGCTCCCACAGTACCAGATCTATACTTAATCTATATGTTGACTCTGTGTTCCTTAACTTTTTGTATTGAAAGTTTTTGTCAATCAAGTGAACCACTCCCTGATTTCACCATATGTAACTTATTATCTCTGGCTGCCATGTTATTTTAATAAACCGCTAATTATTATTATTATTATTATTATTATTATTATTATTATTATTATTATTATTATTATTATCTCTCTCTCTCTCTCTCTCTCTCTCTCTCTCTCTCTCTACATAAAAATGGCACTGTCAAACACAGGAAAGAAAGTTGTTACGAGAACACACAGTAACGATATCATAGTTTAACATTAGCGTCACAACCTGCAGGGTGCCAGCACTCCCACGGTCACCTGCCTCGCATTACAGTTAACAACCTCAATTCATAACACTGTAGCTCCTGTACTCCTTCTGTTGACGAGTACTATCCACGTCCAGGATACAGTTTAGTTTAGTTGTATATAATAATAATAAAATTGTGAACGTTTTTTAAAGATGTGTGTCTGGTATATAATTTACACTGTACAAACTTCAAGTATAAAGTGTACAATACACAACAACTTGCCTCTGGCCTCTGATCTTTAATAACAAACCCGGGGAAAAATTTTACATCCTAAATATTAACGCAATAAACTTGGTATCGAAATCGCCAGACAACACAATTTGGCGTTTATGAAACATGACTGTTCAACACTCATGGTGGAGGTAGGCAGTGAAAATATTAATAAAACCTTTACCACAGCGTATTGTTTACATCTGTGGGATATATAGGCAAAGAAGGTCGTTAATGGAACCTTAATTTGATAATCTCACACACACACACACACACACACACACACACTGATTATCCAGGTGGGGGTAATATATTGTGTTTATTTGCTCCCATATTCTGAGTTTCATCGAAATCCATTCAATCTACCCTAGTTATCGAGCGACAGATAGACAGACAGATTTGTCCTCTTTCTATATCCTCCATCAAAGGTAACGAGGAAGAAAAAAATGGATTCGCCCTTTATAATCTTTTGTGATAGTGTACCTGTGACTCCCCCTGCTCATTCCCCACTCCCCCTTCCCTGCGTCTCCTCCACTCTCTCCCCCTGTTTCTTCGCTGCTCCTCCTCCTCCTGCGCCTCCCCCACCCCCCCCTTTGTTCCTTCCCCGCTCCTCCTCCAACCTCCTTTTCCCCCTATTCCTCCTCGTGCTCCTCCTCCCCCCTCTGTTCCTTCCCCGCTCCTCCTCCACCCTTCTCCCTGCTCCTCCTCCCCCCTCTGTTCCTTCCCCGCTCCTCCTCCACCCTTCCCCCTGCTCCTCCTCCCCCCTCTGTTCCTCTCCCATCACCCATTTATCTCGAAACTTTTAACTCTTTAAATAACGGTTTAGATCTTACACGTATATCATATAAGCGGAAGAGAAATCGATTACTGAAAATAAGAGACGATGTAACACAGAAACAGAACTATTGAACAAACGGAAAATAGAGTTAAAGAAAAATAAATAATGTTCAGAAGAAAAACAATTTTGTGTAGTTTTTTGGGCGGCAAATGACTTAACGTGAATCTCTGGTGTCAACTCACGCTCGATGTATATGAAAGATAGGTGAGGCAGAGGTTCTCCCAGCCTCTGATGCCTGTCGAGTGATTCTTGATAAACTTCACCTTACTGAAGGACTCTCAGCCCAGGCAACACCTTCTGGCAGTGTAAAGAAGTGACGATGTTGTTAAGGATTCTCTCCAACTTTAGTTTCATAATCTGATACATCAACTCTGACCCCTCATACCCACCCTTAACTCTCGGGCCGTGATGCTCACTACAGTAAAGTCCCAAAAACAGATGCTGATCAATTTGCCGTTTCGTAACTAATCCATAAGTCCTTTAGTGTACATCATGGTCTTGCTATCATTTAAAACTGCTCTAAGTACAGCGACATGAAAAAGTGATTTATGTGACGGAGTCGTGAAATAAACAGATAGACTGATGACGAAACAATTGTGGGAATAATAATGACACAGCCACACAGAGAATAGATCACCTCAGGAGTATGGTGAGATTAAAGATCAAGGTAACTGAATATGTGAGCCCCACTCCTAATAGGTCTTCACTTTGTTCAATTTACCCATTAACATAAGGTATCAGTTTCAGTCCCTACTAATTAGGTCAGAACTGGAGCCTGTCTCGACTAGGGCCTGTCAGGACTAGGACTTGTCAGGACTAGGGCCTGTCAGGACTAGGACCTATAAAGTCTAGCACCTGCCAGTACTAGGACCTATTAGGACTAGGATCTGTCAGGACTATGATCTGTCAGGACTAAGGCCTGTCAAGACCAGGACCTGTCAGGACGAGGGACTGTCAGGATTAGGACCTATAAAGTCTAGCACCTGCCAGGACAAGGACCTGTCAGGACTAGGATCTGTCAGGACTATGATCTGTCAGGACTAAGACCTGTCAAGACCAGGACCTGTCAAGACGAGGGACTGTCAGGATTAGGACCTGTTGGGACTAGGACCTGTCAGGACGAGGACCTGTCAGGATTAGTGGCCATTACAAATACCTCTAAAGATCAATAGAGGGAGATTAATAAGCCAGATAATTAAGAGGGGGAGTCTTTGATGTCCTGGCAATACTACACCTAAGAGGATCAGCTCCTCCAAACCGTTGCCATTCACCCGGTAACTCTCTTGGTAATTAAAACGACAATAAGGTTAGCTGAGCTGATCTCACCGCTAAAAGAAATAATATCAACGTTGAATAAACAGATGTTCAGACTGGAATAAACTGCCAGGAAAGATGTATAGAAAAATGATAAGAAAATAGATAAATATAAAACAAAGACAGAATCAGAATAAAATAAGGAAGATAGAAAAGTCAAACGCACCACAGAAGCTAAAAATAATAAAGTTAGACACGAGGTATTACATGATAAAGACACACTTAACAGAAATGAGTTTATAGTGGCCACGAGTCTGTTGGTGAGAACTTAGAGGCCACATTTCAGAACTGAGAGAACATATGAACATAAGAATGGAGGAAACTGCAGCGGGCTTATTGGCCCATACTAGGCAGTCCCGTTTACACCCAACCCCTATCGCTCGTATATCCGTCCAACCTATGTTTGAAGCTATCCAGCGTGTTCCAGTTATTGATGATGTTTGGTAACTTGATCCACTCGTCCACTACACTATTTCCAAAACAATGTTTACCTATCTCGCGCCTAAATCTAAATTTATCTAATTTAAAAGCATTGTTACGAGATCGCTCCTGGTTGGATAATTTAAGCACCGTTGCTTAACACCTCAATCAAATCGCCACACTTCAAAACTGAGAGGCCACACTTCAGAAATGAGAGGCCACATTTCAGAGCTGAGAGGCCACACAACGAGATCATGACCGTGTTGGTGGTAATGCTTGTAAACAGCTGAAATGTGTACTTAGTTGAGTGATTTAATAGCCTATTCGGGCGGAGTGTTTTAAAGGAATTATTGACGTCGAGCTAGAAAGAAATTCAACATTTTCAAAGCATTTGTGTTCACGATGAAGACTCCTTTGTGAAGATCTAACTCCATCTGCTCAGTAACTCGACGTTCCAAATGATAATAATGGATCACATTATCATTTTTTTTAATAACAACGTCAGGTAAGGTTCTTGAGTACACCGGTTCGTATCCACTCACATCCATACCAAATTACCAGGTTTTATGATATTGTCAGTCTACGGAAAAGAATAAAATAAAATCTGCTACTCTGTACTTAAAGTATTGGATGAACTTGATAGAAACTGAACCAAGACAAACCAGTTTCCTTCTTCCCCCTCCCCTTTTCCCCCCTCCCCTACCACGCGTACATTATAGAGATGAGGAATAATGTGACAAGATTACCTCATTCTCGTATGTGTCAGAGGCTTTCCGTCTTCATCTCCCCCCCTTATCTTGTTATCTCTCCCTAGTTGTTTCCTTTGTTATATCTCCCTTTCTACTTCCTTTGTCATCTTTCCCTGGCTGTTTCCTTTGTTATATCTCCCTTTCTACTTCCTTATCTTTCCCTGGCTGTTTCCCTATCTTACCAACAGCTCTCAGACTATAGACACAAGACTTCCCACACTCACCTCTAAACATTCTCACACCCCAAAGACCTCCATCACCTGAGCCACAGTGTCATGGCCATGGTTAGGGAACAAATGCAGCGACCACTACTTATACTGTAACCTTGGATCGTGGGTATGCCAGTGTGCGTATTCTCTTCCACACTTGTCTTTAAATGTTTGTAAATACGGTGTATCTACTGTTTTGTTTTGTTTTGTTTTCATTTATCTTTGCGTTGAATATGCTAATGTGACGAAGTTTAGTCTAATTTTCTTTCATAATTACATTAGAATTCAGCAAAACATGAACCTATAGCTGCTTTTTTACCTCTCGGGTACCTTATGG
Source organism: Homarus americanus (assembly GCF_018991925.1). Taxonomy (NCBI): domain Eukaryota; kingdom Metazoa; phylum Arthropoda; class Malacostraca; order Decapoda; family Nephropidae; genus Homarus; species Homarus americanus. The sequence continues at coordinate 9,514 of NW_024744660.1, forward strand.
AACGGTGTGTACGCTAAATATGCAATTTCCACTCACAACATCTACAGCAGTATAAATAGACCCAACCAATATTTAACCACAAGGTCTACCCACACGACGCCATTTACTCAATACCAACCAAAAAAAACACATAAAATGTATCTAATGTACGCAACATAATAATAATAATAATGGTTGCCCCTCGTGTAACGAGGATGGCCGGCCCTAGGGACACCTAGACGTGAATTTGTTTAAGGTGTAGAAGCTGTCGCCAACACAACAACCACACCCTAAGTTAAAGAGCTGCATGACCCAGTGTCAAGGAATAGTCGAGAAGGCCGGACAACTCGCCAACTGCACTGGCTAACCATTACCACAAAATGCGATCCGCAAATAGATTAACATCCAGGTTCCCAATTACTGCTGGGTAGACAGAGACAAATGGCGTAAAGAAACTTGCCCATAATTTCACCCTGCCCGGGGGTCGAACTTAGGTTAACTGGCTTGCGAGGCGAGCATGCTGACCATACACCACAGATCGTAACACACCACAGTACATCATATTTCGTGAGACTGTCAATACTACACTGTAACCCAGGTCCTGTTCTACACCATGAGCTCTCCGTGCCTTTAGCCTCTCGCCTCCAGTACACACAACTCCCCCACCACCCCCCACCTTAGGCACACTAAAGATGAGGTTTACCTGCGCCTCTACCACCCGCTGCCACTACACCCTTCCTCTCCCTCTCCACCACTACTACCACCACACTCCCTCTCCACCACTACTACCACCACACTCCCTCTCCACCACTACTACCACCACCCTCCCTGTCCACCACTACTACCACCACCCTCCCTCTCCACCACTACTACCACCACCTTCCCTCTCCACCACTACTTCCACTACCCTCTCTCTCCACCACTACTACCACCACCCTCCCTCTCCACCACCACTACTACCACCACCCTCCCTCTCCACCACTACTACCACCACCACCACTACTACCACCACCCTCCCTCTCCACCACTACTACCACCACCCTCCCTCTCCACCACTACTACCACCACCCTCCCTCTCCACCACTACTACCACCACCCTCCCTCTCCACCACTACACTACCACCACCACTACCACCACCCTCCCTCTCTACCACTACTACCACTACCCTCCCTCTCCACCACTACTACCACCACCCTCCCTCTCCACCACTACTACCACCACCCGGGCTGAAACACGACGACTCTCTTCAAGGGAAGATGTTGTTTAATAATACGGGCGTCAATCTCTTCGCCACAGGTTTACGAGTCTTAGGGTTCATACAGTAGATGGGACGGAGGATTGGTAGGGCTTTCTTATGGTGGGTACACGATGATGGACAAGGTGCAAGGGCGTACCATGTGATAGCTGTTTTGTTATCACACTAATTGTTTTAATTAAGTTCTGGAACTCTTAAGTGGCAGGACTGATGTAAACACTTCTAGGTGTTTTCTGTTTTATTACTGAGCCAGGTATATACACAGGTACAATCTGAGATAATATATTGTGAGTTCTCTCCCTAGAAGTGTTGTGAATGTCACTTTGAGATAACACTTGAGTTAAGTGCCTGGCTTCCCTGTCCAATGGTAATGAGTGAACTGCCACTCCCTGGGCTTGAGACAGGGAGCAGGTGTTTGCTAAATCAGTTGACCCTGGCTCGACCCTTTGAGAAACATGCGTCAAGTGATATAGTCATAAATAACATGGTGAATCACATGGTGAATAACATGGTGAATAACTTGGTGTTATTCATTTGGGTGTATTTATATAAAGCAAATGTGCTGTTACATCCATGGCGGGAAGGGGTGGACACAGACCACAGGTGACCCCTCCCCTCCCCATCGCACTTCTTTTGCTCATTCACCTTCTTGAGATGTAAACACAACTATCTTAAGTCTGGAGAAGCCTCGAAAGTTATACGGAAAAAGAAAAATTGGCCAGGATGCACACCCTCTCTTTTCCCCTCTTTACTAAACTTGAAGGCGCGTCCTGGTCTATGTGTTAAAGTTGAGTATTCATTTTCCGATCGTTAGTGTGAACATAACATTAAATTATATTATACTACAGATCGCTTGCTTAGGGCTTGGAGAGGTTAGAGCTTAGGTTAGGTTGCGTTAGGTCAGCTATAGTAAGGGTTAGGTTAGGCTAGGTGTATAGTTAGGTGTACAGATAGGTTTTAAGGTTAGGTGTTAAATGGTAGGAATGAAATGAAGCCCGACATACAGTACGTCTCCCTGGCACGGGTCAGCTAGAATACCGTAAGCATAGCCACTCCATGATGGTGTAGGACAAGCCGCTATTTTCTGTGTCTCCTCAACCCGTCTGTGTTATCAACTGCCTTCCTCTTTCTGTGTGTGCGTTTGTCCTCCTGGTTGAAACATTATAAAGGCTGAGAGAGGCAACTGACGCTGAGTATTGTATAGTCTAACGAGTGCGTCTTAACTCTGTGGGTTGTTGGATCTGGTCAACACTTTCCACATAAAGGCTAAAGTGACGTGATCAGTATTTAATTAACCCACAACACCTGAATGAGTCCCACAACACCTGAGTGACACCCATACCACCTGAGTGACACCCATACCACCTGAGTGACACCCACAACACCTCAGTGACACCCACACCACCTCAGTGACACCCACACCACCTCAGTAACTCCCACAACACCTGAGTGACACCCACAACACCTGAGTGATACCCACAACACCTCAGTGACACCCACAACACCTCAGTGACACCCACACCACCTGAGTGACACCCACAACACCTCAGTGACACCCACAACACCTCAGTAATTCCCACAACACCTGAGTGACACCCACAACACCTGAGTGACACCCACAACACCTGAGTGACACCCACACCACACCCACAGCACCAGTGACACCCACACCACCTGAGTGACACCCACAACACCTGAGTGACACCCACAACACCTGAGTGACACCCACACCACCTGAGTGACACCCACAACACCTCAGTGACACCCACACCACCTGAGTGACACCCACACCACCTGAGTGACACCCACAACACCTCAGTGACACCCACACCACCTGAGTGACACCCACAACACCTCAGTGACACCCACACCACCTGAGTGACACCCACACCACCTGAGTGACACCCACAACACCTGAGAGACACCCACATCACCTGCCAACATCTCCACCAAGAGGCTGTAGGGAGGTTCAGACTCTCAACGTAAAGTTCATTTCCTGAAAATTTTTGGCGTAACTTAAGTCAAGTAAATATACGGGAACTTCACACTCAGCTAAATGGGTCAATTGAATCGCTCAATTACGCGGTTTAGTTGTATGGTTCAGCTACTGACTGCTTCATCCGTACGGTTCAGTTCCAACCATTCACCGTAACTCACTACAGTACTACAATCATACAACGTTGAAGGAGGCAAAAACTACAACAATACATAACTAACTCAAAACTATAATCATACAAACTTTACGGAGACAAACTACAACTACAATCCTACAACTACGGAGAAAATACATCTAATATTTTTTTTACACTGAGAATAATGAACACCAACCATAATAATTATAACTCACTTATTTGTTTTCTAACATGACGTTGGCGTAACAAGTAATTATGAGAGAGAACTTTTTAAACCTACCTCAGGCTGAGTTGGGATTAGTTAGTTATCCCTGACTATTATTGGAAGGCTTAGGTATTAATCGTGAGGATTAATTACACTGCTTCTGCGGTTTGTGTTGTCTTAAGGTTACAAGATTCGCTTAACTAAATTATTAAAATATATACAGAAGGGTTATGACATTTTATTATACAGCAAAATATAAAGAGGAGTAGAGACAGACTCGAGACGACAATGAATACGTCGAGATAATTTTAAGAGAATATGGCAGTGTAGGACGATGGTCACTCTCTGTTATCTTTCACTTTGGCACTACATTATGTCTTTACTCTACGGTTTCTTTTTAAATTTGTTTAGATGTAAATATATAATATAATTGTAGGGCAATGAACGAACAGACAATTCAATGCGAAATGCAAAAATAACTTTAACAACTCAATTAATTTTAATACTGTATTCCTGTTTTATCTTTCACTTATTAAACACAAGTATGAACACCAGTTGTGTTTATTGGTAGAATTCTATTTTTGTTTCCAATTCCTTAATAAAAAGATAAAGATTCAAATAAACTACAAACTGCTACGATATTAACTGTGTGTGTGTGTGTGTGTGTGTGTGTGTGTGTGTGTGTGTGTGTGTGTGTGTGTGTGTGTGTCGAAGGATATGTGATTAATATAATATACAGGTAACATAAATATTACTGAGCATAAGACAGTGGTTGTGTCCTCGGTGGTGGTAATGCCATTGATCCTCTCAACTTAGACAAAGATGTTTGTGTATGTTTAGCTTCTCGAGCTGATAAACCTCGAGGGTCTGAGCCTCCAACATTTTGGATCCACGTTGTATGAGTTGGTACGAGTTTACTCGAAATAAATGAGTACTTTTTTTACGTTTAAAAACCAAAGGATGAGTTCGCTCTTAACCTAAGCCGGAAAATATTTATTTTGTTACCTCACCATTATATATGAAATAATGGTAATTTTTCTCTTGTTTTCTTCTGTTTATCGTTCATTTACTGTCTCAATTCTTTTTTTTTTCATTTCCTTCTGCCGGAGGAGGACAGGAACTTACAGGTCAAGATAGACTTAGTCAGCGTCAGGGACAATGAATGTAATCTTAAACTTTCCTCACCAACAACAACACTGCGGCAAAGTTTCGTATTTTCATTTCATTTTATTATAAGCAACTTTCTGGCAGCCCTGTGGCGCCCGAGGAGGGTATTACATGAGGGTATTACACTGGTTTGTTGTGAATATGTACATAATAATGTATATATACGTGTGTATTTGCGTGTGTACTTGTTTGTATGTATGTATGCATGAATCAAATTTCTTTACACCATATGCGACTGTTTACCCAGCAGTAATTGTGGATCTGGATGTTAATCGATTTGCGTATCGTGCTCCGGAGTAATGGTTAGTCAGTGCAGTTGGCGAACTGTCGCCAACCACGGGGAGTGAACTGTGACATTGTCTCACTGTAGTGCATTAGGGTAGACCACATTTTTGGTTTTGCCATTAGGAGCAAGTATATACAGATTTTTGCCAGTTCCCACTCTGGAGCATCCAACATAGAACTGTCCATGAGAGAAGCAAGGAAACACCAGGTTTAGGCCAACCATCTTTAGGGACTGTCCCTGGCTTTTGTAGATGGTCATGGCAAAGCTCACTTTAACCGGGAACTGAAGTCGCTTGAACTCAAATGGCAGGTCAGTGGTGATGAGAGGTATCCTTGGTATAAACACGTCCTCTCCTTTAGCTTTTCCTGTCAGTATTGTAGCTTCCAGTACATGTGGCATCATGTTCTTCACCACCAGTCTTGTGCCATTGCAGAGCCTTGGTGGTTCAAGATTTCTTAAGAGCATTATAGGAGTTCCAATCTTGAGAGTGAGGTGGTGAGGAGGCATTCCAGTGGGTTCCAAAGAATAAAGGAATTCTGCAGGGTACTGGACTGCTTGGTCCTGGTCGATTACTGTATCAACAGATTTGAATGAGGTCTCACTGCCTGGAAGCTGTCTGAGTAGAGTCGTGTTGATTTCAGCCACTGTTTCATTCCTTGGTGCCAGAATTGCGAGTTCACGCAGCCGCTTGTGATCCTTGTAGTGGTGGATAATGTTTGGGTAGACCATGTTAGTGAGCTCAGTCGAGGACTTTACAACATTTCCACGTCCTTGAGGAATGATTATTTGTCCCTCTGAATCAACAGGGAAAGTTCCATTCCCAATCTGTAGTAGAAGGTTTGCAAACTGTCCAGCATCCTGATCTCCTTGTAGATGTACTCTCATGTTTGTGGATAGGGTGAGTGTCTGAACACTTCTCCAAAGGTATGGTGCCTTGAGGCACGCATTCAGTTCATCAGCTGGAGTGCTTCGAGGAATGACAGGTAGTCTGGCGAAAGTCTCCAGCAATGACCATTGTAATGCCACTAATGAGCTGGTCATTTTCACGTATGTCTTGCAAGGTCCTGTCCAATGTTTCAAACGCTAACTTGTGAGACATAGTGCAATCATCCCAGACTATGAGGCTGCATTTTTCTAAGAGTTTTGCCTTTGGCGATCCTTTTTTGATGTTGCACACTGGATTCTCATAGTGAGCGAGGTTGAGAGGCAGTTTAAAAGTTGAGTGTGCAGTACGTCCTCCTTTTAGTAGTGTTGCAGCAATGCCTGAGGATGCCACAGCAAGAGCAATTTTCCCCTGATGACGTGCTTTGGCCAACAGAAGGTTGATCAGGAATGTTTTTCCTGTCCCGCTAGGTGCATCGAGAAAGATCATACCTCTCTGCTCCGCTTGTATCGCTTGCAAGATCTGTTCATAAGCATTTGCTTGATCAGGCACCAGGTGAGGCTCATTTTCTTCAACAAAATTCACCAGAACTTCAACTTAGTAGTCTGTCTCTCTGAGCAACTCCATGTTTGCAGCTACTGGTTCTTCTCAATTTGGGGAAGGCAATCCAAAATCAGTCAGGTTTTCTTCCGCATAGCTCCATCACTTTGTCTTCCAGCATGATCAGAGCCCTGTTGAACATGTCATCCATGAACTCAATCTCTTGCCCAGGATGTTCTCTTCTTGCTTGATGAAGCAGATCCTCTGAAAGACTTTCTTGGTTGTTTTCCCAGAGCTGGCTTGGGTTGGAAAGTCCACATGTAGCAATCATGATGGCAAACAGGTTCCTCATTCTCATTGGCGATTGAGTAGCTGCTGCCTCTTCTAATGTGTCACTCCAGTGACCAGCATCTTCCAGTAGGCCAAGGTGATTGTACGCTTCCTGATAGGTTCTGCATGTATGTGTTCTGGGTATCAAGTTCTATCTACAGGAGCGAACACAAACACCTGTAGAGTTTTCGTAGGTTCTATTTACGGGATAACAGATATGTACACAAGGGAGGTGGCGTTCCTTGCTCTGTCTGGGGGTCAACTAGCCTATCGGGCTACATGTGGTAAGTGATACATTAGCAGCTTCCATATGTCGCCAGGCACATTAATTAAGCATGTGGGACATGGTAAATACATTGCCACACGCTGCTAGCTAGGCTGAATAAATAGTGTATTTAAATGGAGCACATACATAATATACATACATAAGATACATACAGCATACATAATATACATACACCTCCCTCCCCCCTATACGCTCATAGCAAAGTCTTGAGCGGACATTTTCTTTTGGATCCGTTCTGAGCGTCGAGGGACTTGATCACTGGGAAAGGTATGGGACTCAACACTGGTGGCGGGGTCAGCAGAAGGCATTGTTACGGGGCGGAGAAAACGGTGGTTCTTCCACCACACACGACCACTGGGTAACCGCCTCTGGTAGTCCCGTGACCTACCGAGACCCATGACTACGCCCACTTTGTCCCAACGTAGGGAGTCGGGTCCTGAACACGGACTTGGGTGCCGACACTCAACCTGGGGAGAGAACGGGCGTGGTCGTTGTAGCGGGCGACGACGTCTTCAACACGTTCGGCGGCTCGGCGATCACAGTCCTCTGTCTTGGCCTGCCACTCCTTGGAGAAGGATTGAGGGTGAGCAGGGACACAAGAACGAAGGGGTCATCCATACAAAACCTGGGCAGGGGAGCGTCCGGTATAGTTAGATGTGTTGCGGAGTTCAAGAAGACCCCAGTCGAAGGCCTCGCAGTCAATATTCCCAGAAGGGGCCACCTTAAGGATGAGGTGCTTCAAGGATTTGACAGCAGCCTCAGCGTGGCCGTTGGACTGCGGGTAATGGGGCGATGACAACACATGCCGGACTCCCCATCGGTCGAGGAACACAGCAAAGTCCCGGCTTGTGAACTGGGGCCCTCCGTCGGTTCGCAGGCGCACAGGAACGCCCACGTCACGGAAGTAGTGGCGGAACTTGCTGATGGTGGCGGCAGACGTCGTGTCATTACCGCACTTGATGACAACCGGCCAACCAGAGAGACGGTCGACGATAACAAGGAAGGACTTTCCTGACACAGAGAAAAAGTCGGCCGACACAGACTCAAAGGGGCGGGTGGGGTTGTTGTCACTCATGAAGGGTTCCTGCTGCTGGCTGGGTTGTAATACTTGGCAGGGCTCACACGCACGGACAACATTGGAGATGTCGGAGTCGATACCGGGCCAGAACACAGTCTGTCGTGCACGTCGTTGGGTGGCCTCAGCTCCACGGTGACTGTCGTGAAGGCGAGCCAAGACGTGGGGACGTGAGGCAGCAGGGACAATTACACGTGCTCCGTACAGGACAAGATCTCCGTCGCAGTAGAGTTCATCGCGGAGTTTCCAATACGGGAGCAGGGTGTTGTGAAGGTGGTAGTGGTTGCTAGGGAATCCATTCCTCACACACTCGACGAGTCGGACGTAGGAAGGGTCATCTCGGGCCGTTGTTCGAAGGTCCTCCATTGCCTTGTCGTCATCTGGTGACAGGTCCGAACGAAGGGATTGGACGGCGTGTAGAGTGACCACAGTCCTGACGGAAAGAGCGAGGTCGGCGTCGAGCACCTGGTCTTCTGGAGTAGGGCGGCTGACAGGAGAGCGGGATAAGGCATCAGGGATGCAGAGCTCCTTACCGGCACGCCACACTGCTGTGAAGACGTACGCCGAGAGCTTCACTTTCAGACACTGGAGGCGAGGGTTTTCAACGGCGTCCAGCGTGTAGTGGTTGAGGATCGGGACAAGCGGGCGATGGTCGGTCACTAGTAGAAAGTGTTGCAGGCCTATGAGGTAAAACCAGCACTTGGACATCACCCAAACCACATCCAAGAGCTCCAACTCAATAGTGGCGTAACGCATCTCGGTGTCAGAGAGGAAACGCGAGCCACACTCGACGAGCCGGAACTGCCCTCCACCATGATCCTGCAATAGGGCGTATCCCACGCCGTACAAGCATGAGGCATCTGTCTGCAGAACCGTCGTAAAGGCTGGGTCAAACGTGGCGAGGACAGGTGGACTAGACAGGGCCTGTTTCACTTGCTGGAAGGCCTTGTCGTGGTCGGGGGTCCACAGGAATGTCCTCATCAGAGGGCGAAGTGGTTGGGCAGCTGCGGAGATGTCCGGCGAAAACTCTGCTAACTGGTTGACGAGACCGGTGAAGGACCTCAAGTCGGTGAGGTTAGCAGGGGTGAGAAAATCCGTGATGGCGCGGACCTTTTCCGGGTCAGCTGGGATACCATTCCCTGAGAGGGTGTACCCACAAAAGTCCACTGAAGAGCTGGCCAGAACAAACTTGTCGGCATTTAGGGTGATGCCGTGCTTCCTGCACCTGTTGAGTACCTCGTAGATACGGCAGAGGTGATCCATGTAATCCTCATCGTTCACGAGTATGTCGTCGACCACTTTCACGCAGTTTGCCAGACCTTGTAGAGCCATATCACCTCGAAGGCAGAAAGCGTCTCCTGTAGCGGCGAATCCCATGGGGCCACGGCAATAACTGTAACGTCCATGCGGGGTGATGAAAGTTGTAAGTGGTTGGTCTTCTTCGGCAAGCTCTATCTGCCAGTATCCACACAGGGCATCCATCGTCGTGAAGAAGCGCGCCTTCGGGTTCACACTGCGTATAGCTGCAAAGGGCGTGGGAGAAGGGTGCGCAGGACGAGACACCTGGCTGTTGAGCTTGGAGAGGTCAGTGGTGATCCGAACACCACCTTTAGGTTTTGCGACGACTACCATAGGGTGACACCATGGAGACGGGTCATCACCGGCTGGTGCAATAATTTCTTGGGCGACCATGGAGTCCAGCTCGTTTTTGACCGGCTCGCGGAAGGCCAGGGAGACCAGTCGAGGGGTGTAGATGGCGAAGGGCTTCGCGCCGTCCCTCAGGTGGATCCTCATCGGGGGGCCTACCATCTTCTTGAGAGGCTTGGATTCCAGAGCGGACTTGGTCACCAGAACGTCGCTAAATTCCTTCAGGAAGTACTTCCGAGCATCCGAAGGAGAGGTGTCACTGGCAAGAGGCAGGGGTAGGGCGGCAGCAGGGTAGTTGCTGCTCCCTTCGTGCACCCTGTTGGCGTGTTTTACCTCGAGAATAGGTTTGGGGAAGCCCTGGGAGATGATGGCCAACTCTTGACAATGTCTGTAGGACAGCAAAGGAGTCGGGACACCGTTATGCACATAAATCCAGGCTTGACACGACTTGTTGCCAAAGGTGACTTGTGCTTGGAGTGAACCTAGGGCTGGGGCCATCTGTGAACCATCTGCCGTGAAGCGGAGATCCTTGGCGGGCGGTCCTAGATCACTTGGAGAGAGCCCCAAGCATTGCAAATGCTGGGGACCGATGGCTGTAGCATCAGCGCCGGTGTCGGGCAACATCTGAAGACGGGATGACACACTGCCGTAGGTCACGATGACACTGATGTACTGGGGAACTTTGGTCCAGGGACGCGAGGGGGAGCACACATTCCTAATGTGGCTCGAGCGTTGTCCAGGGTCGTCATGCTTCTGATTGGGAGGCTGTGGGCGGCCCTCACTGGTGGAAGGGCGCTGAAGTTTCCGCCGACGCTGTCCCTTGGGTTTGTTGGTAGGGCAACACTTGTCATAGTGGCCCAAACGACCGCACACATTGCACTGGACGCGTTTGGCTGGTCACCGTACTGTGAGTGACCAGTGGCCCTTACGGTCACAACTGTTGCAGGTAGACTCAGCAGCTGGGCACACCTGTGTTCCGTGCTGCTTACCACAGTTGTTACAAAAGGAACCGGGCGTGGGCGTAGTGGGCGAAGGCGTTGGAGTGCACTTCTTGTCCTTCTTGTACCGGGACACAGCGCGTACAGCTGTAGGGGAAGCTCGGATGGCAGAGGCGGCACACCTGGCAGCCTCATAGAAACGACATATTGTTAAAATATCCTTAAGAGAAGAGGAAGAGTCGAGGGAGGTGAGGCTTTGGACAAGCTCCTCGTCCTTAACACCCATCAGGATCACCTGCTTAAACTGGGTCTCCTCGCACTGTTGGTGGTTACCGGGGCATATATCTACGTCTTCCGAAGCTCTCTTGAGTCGTACATAAAAGGCGTCAAAAGTCTCGCCCTCCATCTGTCTGCAGCTAAACAATTCCCTCCTGTGCAGAGCTTCATTCTGCTGTCCTTTGATGTGCCGTTGTAGAATATCCAGTACCTCCTCTACAGACAGCGAAGAGGTTGGGGGTTCCTGCAACGAATGTTCCAAGACACGCTGAGTTTCCAAGGACAGGCACATACGCAGCTGGATGAGTTGTTTAGGCTGTGACAAACTCTGGAGATCCACCATTGTAGCATAATCAGTTCACCGTCGCCGCCATTCACGAAAAGTCTGGAAATACACATCAGGCTTCAAGATGGGCGGTGTTTGAGCAGCCGCTTTAGGTGGGACTGGGGGGCGTGAAGAAAGCGTTGATGAGGTATCCGAACCAGTCGATACCGAGGCAGTGTTAGAGCCAGGGGCTTGGTTAACAGTGAGGCGAGCTATCAAAGCTTCAAACCGTGCACTGTCTTCCAATCTCCGTTGGTGGTCTGCCTCTGCCTCTGCTTGCCTTCTTTCTTCATTCTCCACAAGTCTGTAAGCTTCGTCCTCGCGCCTTTCATCCCTTATGAACTTCATTAAAACAATTATCTCTGAAGGCAACGCTGAAGATCGAGGTGAAGGGCTGAGCTATGTGGTGGGAGCTGGAGCGTCCTGTTCAACCTGGTCATCCATCTCTGCCGAGCTGTCATCCAACTGACTCATCCAGACGTTGGCTCCACGACTGAGTAAGGCACGAGACATAATTACTTCATCTGTGTACTGTTTAAATCAGTGTTGACCGGTCAGCCCGTCGTATCAACAAGATCTGAGACAAAAAATTAATTAAATGCACAGATAAGTAGATTATATATATATATATATATATATATATAATATATATACAGGAATGGCCGCAGTCAGTGTGTTCGTACGTGTGTGTGTGTGTGTGTGTGTGCGCGCGCGCATCTCGGGCAGTCTCGCTGTGAGGGGGTGGAGGCGACTCACGTCAGTTACCCCCTGGACATGGCGAGAGGAGGATGGGAAAAACTTTACTCCTTACAAATGCCCAGAACATGCCTTACACTTTGGGAATCCTTTCGAACAAGGTCACACAGTTATAGCACTAAACACACAATGCACTAAACACTTCACAGAGAATCACTGTCACTGACACTGCTCAAAGTTGCTATAAATTCTTGGAGGAGACGGCCATTAGCGGTGGTTGACACAGAGCAGGGGTCCATAAGCCGGTCTTGCCACAAACTTTACACTTCACTTGTATAATGGTCCAGTAAAATCGGTTCACTGCGCCATGTATGTGTTCTGGGTATCAAGTTCTATCTACAGGAGCAAACACAAACACCTGTAGAGTTTTCGTAGGTTCTATTTACTGGATAACAGATATGTACACAAGGGAGGTGGCGCTCCTTGCTCTGTCTGGGGGTTAACTAGCCTCTCGGGCGACATGTGGTAAGTGATACATTAGCAGCTTCCATATGTCGCCAGGCACATTAATTAAGCATGTGGGACATGGTAAATACATTGCCACACGCTGCTAGCTCGGCTGAATAAATAGTGTATTTAAATGGAGCACATACATAATATACATACAGCATACATAATATACATACCCTGCAGACTTGTCCATTCACTGTCTTGAGCGCTGCATATGATGTTGGGCCACGGATGTGGTGCAAAATTAGTCTCAAACAATAGCACTCAAAGTTGTTGGGGTGAACCTTGTAGACACGTCCCAAAGCACTGCCTGACTTTATCCCTGGATATCCTTCAACATCGGATCCTTGAGCTCTTCTCTGGAACTTTTTCATTGAAGCCTGCCATATGTAGAACTTGGGTACGTCAACATAGAGGAGGATTTGAGCAAACTCATCTTCCTGTGAAAGCTTGAAGAATGCAGTGAGGGTCGTATCAGCAGGATTTGTCATTTGATTTTGGAGGGACTCTTCTGTGAAGTAAACTCTTTGTCCATTTTCCAGGTGAACAGCCAGATGAACTACTGTTGGACATCGTTCGTGTATGGGAAAACTAAAAATTCTCCATAGGGCTTCATTGCTGCATTTATAACGGCTCTGCTGAAACTGTGTCACCTCATCATGATTTCCATCCTTTTCCAATGCAAAGATCGCTTGGTCAGAGCCTTTGTTGACGTATTTGCAAACATACTTGATGGACTTGACTGAATTGCAGAACTCCACATTGATGTGCGCATTGAATGCTTTAATCAAAAGAGGATTGTAGGGGACCACCCATTTGTTGTCTACTGTTATTTCACTGTCTGTTCCAGGTCGTAGCACTGCTGTAAAACCTCCATCGCCTGGCGCTCTTCTCCTGTACTGAGGATACTCATCTTCTCCACTCTGAGTATCCTTTATCAGGTCTTTTGGGAAGTTTTTGTTGCAACGTCCATCTTTCATGCAGGGAGAGTGTCTGTTGAATGGTCCACATGGCCCATGAATCATTTGCTTCTTGATTATCTCATAGAGAACTGGATCTTCTTCTGGATCAGGAAACTCTGCTCGTATGCAGTTGTCAATCATGTTCGGTCAAAGTTTCTCTTTCAGCCAGATCAAGACATGGGCATGTGGTAGACATCGTTTCTGCCACTCAGTGGAGTACATGTAGCACCGTGTAGGGCCAAAGATTGATGCTTTTGTTCGCAAGTCCATGAGTTTGATCACTTGCTGACGAAATACTCTCGCTGTAATGTCATGCCGATCTTGTCCTTTCTGGCCTTCCATTAGAGCTTCTGTTATGTCAGTCCATACAGGGTTGCATGTAAAAGTAATGAAGAGATCTGGTCGTCCATAGTTTCTGACGTAGGTCATGGCATCCTGAGTCTTTTCATGCATGTATCGCGGACCTCCAGTGAAGGAAGAGGGGAGAATCACCAGCTGTCCAACATTACCCACATGTCCATCCCTTGCTACTGCATCTCTCAGTTGAATGTAGTCATCAACCCTGAGCTTTTGGTTGAGTCGTATGAAGGTGAGTCGTTCTGTTTCAATTTTGGCATACATGTCCACTGCAAACTGGTGGAAGAGGTTCCTTGATCTTCGTATCCGGTTGAAACTGTCTTCTCTGATCATGAATCTGTATGAATAAAAGTCATTGGATGAGACTTTCTTACCTACTTTTGCTGCACCAGTCGCTGGATCTGTGTGAGGAATGTTGAAGTGATATCCGTCTTCACCTTTCCAGAAAATGAGAGGATACTGCAGTGCATCATAGGATCGATGTGTCTCTGATATTCTTGTGAGCGACTCGTCTCTCATTTTGAGTATGATGTCTCTTTTCTCAAACTCTTGACCGACAATCAGGATGGCTACTTCATCAACTACAGGAGCATTCAATCTTCTTTCATGTTCTCCAGGGCATTTTTAAATGACTGTACATACGTGTTGCGCTCATGCAGCATTTCTTGGATAGATAGGACAATGTCATGTGTGACAGCGTGAATGTTGCCACACCTGATAGTAGTCCGCTTTTCATGATCTCCCGTGAAGTAGATTTGGAGGAACTTTGCCTGCTCATCTTCCAGTGGTAAGAGGGATCCTGCTTTGTGATAGACTTGACCCTCGACTTTGAATGTGGGCATGTATCCGTGCTCACGAACTACTCTGGTAGCTCCAAAGGATGTCATCTGGAAGCATGAATTGTACTTCCGTATATTTTCCAAGAAGTGTTTTGACTCTGGTGTTGTTCCCAGCATGAGAGTCTTCAATGGTTGTGGTGGTTTTTCTCAATTTGGCAGTCGTACTTTCCCATGAGAGCAGCACAGTCCAGCAGATTCTCCTTTGTACTTCTTTGCACTGCAGTGTTCACATTTCTTATCCATGTTGCCAATGACAACAGAGGGATACTTTTCATATTCTGTCTCATTGTCATAGTTAAATGCTGCTCTTGCAAGTGGATGCCACTGTGTATTCTTTCTTAGAATTCTGGATCTCGCAGCTCTCTGTCTATCAACATTCAAACGAATTTCATGCGCTTGATCATGTTCTTGAGAACGCCTTTCTGCTGTTTGCTGTCTGTCAGCATTAAGACGGGATTCCCTTTCCTGATCTGTTTCCTGTGACCTACTGTCCGCTGTTCGCT
>NW_024744661.1:0-16647 GCF_018991925.1 Homarus americanus
AAAGTCCCTTGGTCGAGTATAACAAAGTCCCCTGATTGAGTATATCAAAGGCCCCTCATTGGGTATAACAAAGTCCATTGGTCAAGTTTAAAAAAGTCCCCTGGACGAGTATAACAAAGTCCCCTGATCGATTATAACAAAGTCCTCTGGTCGAGTATAAAAAAGTCCCCTGATGGACTATAACAAAATCCCCTGCTCGAGTATAACAAAGTCGCCAGATCAAGTATAACAAAAGCCCCTCATCGAGTATAACAAAGTCCATTGGTCAAGTATAAAAAAGTCCAATGGTCGAGTATAACAAAGTCCCCTGATCGAGTATAACAAAGTCCCGTGGTCGAGTATAGCAAGGTCCCCTGATCGAGTATAACACAGCCCCCTTCTCGAGTATTAGAAAGTCCCCTGGTCGAGTATAACAAAGCCCATTGGTCGAGTATAACAAAGTCTCCTGATCAGGTGTAACAAAGACCCCTTATCGAGTATAACAAAGTCCCCTTATCGAGTATAACAAAGTCCCCTAATCGAGTATATCAAAGGCCCCTGGAGGAGTATAACAAAGTCCCCTGATCGAGTATAACAAAAGTCCCTTGATCGAGTATAACAAAGTCCATTGGTCGAGTATAACAAAGTTTTCTTATCGAGTATAACAAAGGCCCCTGGTTGAGTATAACAAAGGCCCCTGGTTGAGTATAAGAAAGTCCTCTGATCGAGTATAACAAAATTCCCCTGATCGAGTATAACAAAGTCCCCTAATCAAGTATAGCAAAGTCCCCTCGTCGAGTATAACATATCCCCTGATCGAGTATAACAAAGTCGTCTGGTCGAGTATAACAAAGTCCCCTGATCGAGTATAACAAAGTCCGCTGGTTGAGTATAAAAAAGTCCCCTGATCGAGGATAACAAAAGCCCCTCATCGAGTATAACAAAGTCCCCTGATCGAGTATAACAAAGTCCTCTGGTTGAGTATAACAAAGTCCCTGATCGAGTATAACATATCCCCTGATCGAGTATAACAAAATTCCCCTGATCGAGTATGATAAAGTCCCTGATTAATTTTAAAAATGTCCCCTGGTTGAGTAAAACAAAGTTCCTTGATCGAGTATAACAAAGGCCCCTAATCGAGTATAACAAAGTCCTCTGGTTGAGTATAACAAAGTCCCCTGATCGAGTGTAACATATCCCCTGATCGAGTATAACAAAGGCCCCTAATCGAGTATAACAAAGTCCACTGATCGAGTATAACATATCCCCTGATCGAGTATAACAAAGTCCTCTGGTCGAGAATAAAAAAGACCCCTGATCGAGTATAACAAAATTCCCCTGATCGAGTATGACAAAGTCCCCTGATTAATTTAAAAAAAGTCCCCTGGTTGAGTATAACAAAGTTCCCTGATCGAGTATAACAAAGTCCCCTGGTCAAGTATAACAAAGTCCCCTGGTCGAGAATAACAAAGTCCCCTGATCGAGTATACCAAAGACCCCTCATTGAGTATAACAAAGTCCATTGATCCAGTATAAAAAAGTCCACTGTTCGAGTATAACAAAGTCCTCTGATCGGGTATAACAAAGTCCCCTGTTCGAGTCTAACAAAGTCCCCTTATCGAGTATTACAAAGACCCCTTATCGAGTATAACAAAGTCCGGTGATCGAGTATAAGAAAGGCCCCTGGTCGAGTATAACAAAGTCCCCTGATCGAGTATAACAAAGGTCCCCTGATCGAGTATAACAAAGTCCCCTGGTCGAGTATAAAAAAGTCCCTGATCGAGTATACCAAAGTCCCCAAATCGATTATAACAAAGTCCCCTGGTCGAGTATATCTTAGTCCTCTGTTTGAGTCTAACAAAATCCGGTGATTGACTATAACAAAGGCCCCTGGTCGAGTATAACAAAGTCCTTTGATCGAGTATAACAAAGCCCCCTGGACGAGTATAACAAAGTCCCCTGATCGAGTATAACAAAGTCCCCTGGTCAAGTATAACAAAGTCCCCTGGTCGAGAATAACAAAGTCCCCTGATCGAGAATACCAAAGACCCCTCATTGAGTATAACAAAGTCCATTGATCCAGTATAAAAAAGTCCACTGTTCGAGTATAACACAGTCCCCAGATCGAGTATAACAAAGGCCTCTCATCTAGTATAACAAAGTCCATTGGTCAAGTATAAAAAAGTCCCCTGGCCGAGTATAACAAAGTCTCCTGATCGTGCATAACAAAGTCCCCTCATCAAGTATAACAAAGCTTCCTGATCGAGAGGCCGCTAATCGAGTATAACAAAGTCCCCTGATCTAGTATAACAAAGGCCTCTGGTCGAGTATAACAAAGTCCCCTGATCGAGTATAACAAAGTCCCCTGATCGAGTATAACAAAGTCCCCTGGTCCACTATAACAAAGTCCCCTCATCGAAGATAACATATCCCCTCATCGAGTATAACAACGTCTCCTACCGCAGTATAACAAAGTCCTCAAATCGAGCATAACAAAGTCCCCTGGTCGAGTATAACATATCCCCTGGTCGAGTATAACAAAGTCGCCTCATCGAGTATAACAAAAGTCCCCTGATCGAGTATAATAAAGTCCCCTGATCGAGTACAAAAAAGTCCCCTGGCCCAGTATAACAAAGTCCCCATATCGAGCATAACAAAGTCCCCTGATCGATTATAACAAAGTCCCCTGGGCGAGTATAGAAAAGGGCCCTAATCGAGTAAGACAAAGTCCCCTGATCGAGTATAACAAAGTCCCCTGATCGAGTAAAAAAAAGCCCCCTAGACGAGTATATTAAAGCCCCCTGATCGAGTATAACAAAGTCCCCTGATCGAGTATACCAAAGTCCCCTGGTCCAGTATAACAAAGTCCCCTGATCGAGTAGAACATATCCCCTCATCGAGTATTAAAAAGCCCCCTAGACAAGTATTTTGAAGTCCCCTGATCGAGAATAACAAAGTCCACTGTTCCAGTATAACAAAGTCCCCTGATGGAGTATAACAAAGTCCTCTGCACGAGTATAACAAAGTCGCCAGATCGAGTACAACAAAAGCCCCTCATCGAGTATAACAAAGTCCATTCGTCAAGTATAAAAAAGTCCCCTGGTCGAGTATAACCTAAGACTCTGATCGAGAATAACAAAGTCCCTGATTGAGAGTATAGCAAATTCCCCTGATCGAGTATAACACAGCCCCCTTCTCGAGTATAAGAAAGCCCCCTGGTCGAGTATAACAAAGACCCCTGGTCGAGTATGACACAGCCCCCTTCTCGAGTATAAGAACGCCCCCTGATCGAGTATAACAAAGACCCATCATCGAGTCCTAACAAGGCCCCTAATCGAGTATAACAAAGTCCCCTGATCTGGTATAACAAAGGCTCCTGATCGAGTATAACAAAGGCCCCTCATCGAATATAACAAAGTCCCCTGATCGAGTATAACAAAGCCGCCTAATCGAGTATATCAAAGTCCCCTGGTCGAGTCTAACAAAGTCCACCTTATCGAGTACAACAAATTCCCCTTATCGAGTATAACAAAGTCCCTTATCGAGTATAACAAAGTCCCCTGATCGAGTATAACAAAGGCCCCTGGACGAGTTTAACAAAGTCCCCTGATCGAGTATAACAAAAGTCCCTTGATCGAGTATAACAAAGTCCCCAGATCGAGTCTAACAAAGGCCTCTCATCTAGTATAACAAAGTCCATTGGTCAAGTATAAAAAAGTCCCCTGATCGAGTATAATAAAGTCCCCTGATCGAGTATAACAAAGCCCCCTTATCGAGTATAATAAATTCCCCTAATCGAGTATAACAATGGGCCCTGGTCGAGAATAACAAAGCCCCCTGATCGAGTATAACAAAAGTCCCCTAATCGAGTATAACAAAGTCCCCAGATCGGGTATAAAAAAGTCCCCTGGTTCAGTATAACACAGTCCCCTGATCAAGTACAAAAAAGTCCCCTGGCCCAGTATAAAAAAGTACCCATATCGAGCATAACAAAATCCCCTGATCGATTATAACAAAGTCCCCTGGTCGAGTATAGCAAAGGGCCCTGATCGAGTTGGACAAAGTCCCCTGATCGAGTATTACAAAGTCCCTTGATCGTGTATAAAAAAGACCCCTAGACGAGAATAACAAAGTCCCCTGATCGAGTATAACAAAGTCCCCTGATCGAGTATAACAAAGTCCCCTGGTCCAGTATAACAAAGTCCCCTGATCGAATATAACATATCCCCTGATCGAGTATAACAAAGTCTCCAGGCCCAGTATAACAAAGTCCACAGATCGAGCATAACAAAGTCCCCTGATCGATTATGACAAACTCACCCAGACAGAGTATAACAAAGGCCTCTGGTCGAGTATAACAAAGTCCCCTGGTCGAGAATAACAAAGTCCCCTGATCCTAATATAACAAAGCCCCCTGGACGAGTATAACAAAGTCCCCTGGTCCAGTATAACATAGTCCCCTGATCGAGTATAACAAAGTATCCTGGTCCAGTATAACAAAGTCCCCTGATCGAGTATAACATATCCCCTCATCGAGGATAACAATGTCTCCTGGCGCAGTATAACAAAGTCCCCAGATCGAGCATAACAAAGTCCCCTGATCGATTATAACAAAGTCCCCTGGTCGAGTATAACAAAGGGCCCTCATCGTGTAAGACAAAGTACCCTCATCGAGTATAACAAAGACCCCTGATCCTAGTATAACAAAGCCCAATGGACGAGTATAACAAAGACTCCTAAACCGAGCATAACAAAGTCCCCTCATCGAGTATAACATATCCCCTGGTCGAGTATAACATAGTCCCTGGTGGAGTATAACAAAGTCCCCTGGTCGAGTATAACAAAGTTTTCTAATCGAGTATAACAGAGGCCCCTGGTCGAGTATAACATATCCCCTGATCGAATATACCAAAGTCGTCTGCTCGAGTATAAGAAAGTCACCTGATCGAGTATAACAAAGTCCAATGGTCGAGTATAACAAAGCCCCTTATCGAGTATAACAAAGGCCCCTAATCGAGTATAACAAAGTCCCCTGATTGAGTATAACAAAGTCCTCTTGTTGAGTATAACAAAGTCCCCTGGTCAAGTATAGCAAAGTCCCCTGATCGAGTATAACAAACCCTCCTCATCGAGTATAACAAAGTCCCCT
The DNA here is from genome assembly GCF_018991925.1 of Homarus americanus. Classification (NCBI taxonomy): domain Eukaryota; kingdom Metazoa; phylum Arthropoda; class Malacostraca; order Decapoda; family Nephropidae; genus Homarus; species Homarus americanus. The sequence goes on from NW_024744661.1 coordinate 5,129, forward strand.
GATCGAGTATAACACAGCCCCCTGCTCGAGTATAAGAAAGACCCCTGATCAAGTATAACAAAGTCCCCTGATCGAGTATAACAAAGGCCCCTGATCGAGTCCAAAAAAGGCCCCTCATCGAGTATAACAAAGTCCCCTGATCTAGTATAACACAGGCCCCTGATCGAGTATAACAAAGGCCCCTCATCGAGTATAACAAAGTTCCCTGATCAAGTATAACAAAGCCGCCTAATCGAGTATAACAAAGTCCCCTGGTCGAGTCTAACAAAGTCCCCTGTTCGAGTCTAACAAAGTCCCCTTATCGAGTATAACAAATTCCCCTTATCGAGTATTACAAAGACCCCTTATCGAGTATAACAAAGTCCGGTGATCGAGTATAAGAAAGGCCCCTGGTCGAGTATAACAAAGTCCCCTGATCGAGTATAACAAAGGTCCGCTGATCGAGTATAACAAAGTCCCCTGATCGAGTATAAAAAAGTCCCTGATCGAGTATACCAAAGTCCCCTGATCGATTATAACAAAGTCCCCTGGTCGAGTATAACTTAGTCCTCTGTTTGAGTCTAACAAAATCCGGTGATGACTATAACAAAGGCCCCTGGTCGAGTATAACAAAGTCCCTTGATCGAGTATAACAAAGCCCCCTGGACGAGTATAACAAAGTCCCCTGATCGAGTATAACAAAGTCCCTGATCGAGTATACCAAAGTCCCCTGATCGATTATAACAAAGTCCCCTGGTCGAGTATAACAAAGTCCATTGGTCAAGTATAAAAAAGTCCCCTGGTCGAGTATAACAAAGTCCCCAGATCGAGTATAACAAAGGCCCCTCATCGAGTATAACAAAGTCCATTGGTCAAGTATAAAAAAGTCCCCTTGTCGAGTATAACAAAGTCCTTGATCGAGTATAACAAAGTCCCCTGATCGAGTATAACAAAGCCCCCTGGGCGAGTATAACAAAGTTCCCTGATCGAGTATAACAAAGTCCTTGATCGAGTATAACAAAGTCCCCTGGTCCAATATAACAAAGACCCTGATCGAGTATAACATATCCCCTCATCGAGTATAACAACGTCTCCTGGCGCAGTATAACAAAGTCCCCAGATCGAGCATAACAAAGTCCCCTGATCGATTATAACAAAGTCCCCTGATTGAGTATAACAAGTCCATTGATCGAGTATAACAAAGTCCCCTGATCCTCGTATAACAAAGCCCACTGGACGAGTATAACAAAGACCCCTGATCCGAGTATAAGAAAGTCCCCTGATCTAGTATAACAAAGGCCCCTGATCGAGTATAACAAATGTCCCCTAATCGAGTATAACAAAGTCCCTTGATCGAGTATAAAAAAGTCCCTGATCGAGTATACCAAAGTCCCCTGAGCGATTATAACAAAGTACCCTGGTCAAGTATAACTTAGTCCTCTGTTTGAGTCTAACAAAATCCGGTGATCGACTATAACAAAGGCCCCTGGTCGAGTATAACAAAGTCCCCTGTTCGAGTCTAACAAAGTCCCCTTATCGAGTATAACAAATTCCCCTTATCAAGTATTACAAAGACTCATTATCGAGTATAACAAAGTCCGGTGATCGAGTATAACAAAGGCCCCTGGTCGAGTATAACAAAGTCCCCTGATCGAGTATAACAAAGGTCCCCTGATCGAGTATAACTAAGTCCCCTGATCGAGTATAAAAAAGTCCCCTGGCCCAGTATAACAAAGTCCCCATATCGAGTATAACAAAGTCCCCTTATCGATTATATCAAAGTCCCCTGGTCGAGTATAGCAAAGGGCCCTAATCGAGTAAGACAAAGTCCCCTGATCGAGTATAACAAATTCCTCTTATCGAGTATAACAAAGTCCCCTTATCGAGTATAACAAAGACCCCTGAACCGAGTATAACAAAGTCCCCTTATCGAGTATAACAAAGTCCCCTGATCGAGTATAACAAAAGTCCCCTGATCGAGTATAACAAAGTTCCCTGATCGGGTATAAAAAAGTCCCCATGGTCAGTATAAAAAAGTCCCCTGATCGAGTATAACAAAGGCCCCTGGACGAGTATAACAAAGTCCCCTGATCGAGTATAACAAAGTCCCTTGGTCGAGTATAACAAAGTTTTCTTATCGAGTATAACAAAGGCCCCTGGTCGAGTATAACAAAGTCCTTTGATCGAGTATAACAAAATTCCCCTGATCGAGTATAACAAAGTCCCTTAATCAAGTATAGCAAAATCCCCTCATCGAGAATAACATATCCCCTGATCGAGTATAAAAAAGTCCTCTGGACGAGTATAACAAAGTCCATTGATCGAGTATAACAAAGTCCCCTGGTCGAGTATAACAAAGTCCCCTGATCGAGGATAACCAAAGCCCCTCATCGAGTATAACAAAGTCCCATGATTGAGTATAACAAAGTCCCCTGATCGAGTATAGCATATACCCTGATCGAGTATAACAAAGTCCTCTGGTCAAGTATAAAAAAGTCCCCTGATCGAGTATAACATATCCCCTGATCGAGTATATCAACGTTTCCTGACCCAGTATAACAAAGTCCCTAGATCGAGCATGACAACACCCCCTGGACGAGTATAACAAAGTCCCCTGATCGAGTATAACAAAGTCCCCTGATCGAGTATAACAAAGTCTCCTGGTCCAGTATAACAAAGTCCCCTGATCGAGTATAACATATCCCCTCATCGAGGATAACAACGTCTCCTGGCGCAGTATAACAAAGTCCCCAGATCGAGCATAACAAAGTCCCCTGATCGATTATAACAAAGTCCTCTGGTCGAGTATAACAAAGGGCCCTCATCGAGTAAGACAAAGTCCCCTGATCGAGTATAACAAAGTCCCCTGATCCTAGTATAACTAAGCCCAATGGACGAGTATAACAAAGACCCCTGAACCGAGCATAACAAAGTCCCCTAATCGAGTATAACATATCCCCTGATCGAGTATAACAAAGTCCCTGGTGGAGTAAAACAAAGTCCCCTGGTCGAGTATAACAAAGTTTTCTAATCGAGTATAACAAAGGCCCCTGGTCAAGTATAACGAAGTCCTCTGATCGAGTATTACAAAGTCCCCTGATCAAGTATAACAAAGTCCCCTAATCAAGTATAACAAAGTCCCCTGATCGAGTATAACATATCCCCTGATCGAATATACCAAAGTCGTCTGCTCGAGTATAAGAAAGTCCCCTGATCGAGTATAACAAAGTCCCCTGGTCGAGTATAACAAAGTCCCCTGATCGAGTATAACAAAAGCCCCTCATCGAGTATAGCAAAGTCCATTGGTCAAATATAGGAAAGTCCACTGATCGAGTATAACAAATGTCCCCTGATCGCATATAACAAAGTCCCCTGGTCTAGTATAACAAAGTCCCCTGATCGAGTATAACAAAGGCCCCTCATTGAGTATAACAAAATCCCTTGGTCAAGTATAAAAATATTCCCCTGGTCGAGTATAACAAAGTCCTCTGATCGAGAATAACAAAGTCCTCTGGTCGAGTATAAATAAGTCCCCTGAGGGAGTATAACAAAGTCCCCTGATCGAGTATAACAAAGTCCCCAGAGCGAGTATAACAAAGGCCCCTCATCGAGTATAACAAAGTCCATTGGTCAAGTATAAAAAAGTCCCCTGGTCGAGTATATCAAAGTCCCCTGATCGAGTATAACAAAGTCCCCTGGTCGAGTATAGCAAAGTCCCCTGATCGAGTATAACAAAGCCTCCTGATCGAGTATAGCAAAGTCCATTGGTCAAGAATAAAAAAGTCCCCTGGTCGAGTATAACAAAGTCCCCTGATCGAGTATAACAAAGTCCCCTGGTCGAGTATAAAAAAGTCCCCTGATGGAGTATAACAAAGTCCCCTGATCGAGTATAACAAAGTCCCCAGATCGAGTATAACAAAGGCCCCTCATCGAGTATAACAAAGTCCATTGGTCAAGTATAACATAGTCCCCAGATCGAGTATCACAAAGTAGCCTCGTCCAGTATAACAAAGTCCCCTGATCGAGTATAACATATCCCCTCATCGAGGATAACAATGTCTCCTGGCGCAGTATAACAAAGTCCCCAGATCGAGCATAACAAAGTCCCCTGATCGATTATAACAAAGTCCCCTGGTCGAGTATAACAAGGGGCCCTCATCGAGTAAGACAAAGTACCCTGATCGAGTATAACAAAGACCCCTGATCCTAGTATAACAAAGCCCAATGGACGAGTATAACAAGAACCCCTGAACCGAGCATAACAAAGTCCCCTCATCGAGTATAACATATCCCCTGGTCGAGTATAACAAAGTCCCTGGTGGAGTATAACAAAGTCCCCTGGTCGAGTATAACAAAGTTTTCTAATCGAGTATAAGAAAGTCACCTGATCGAGTATAACAAAGTCCCCTGGTCGAGTATAACAAAGCCCCTCATCGAGTATAACAAAGGCCCCTAATCGAGTATAACAAAGTCCCCTGATTGAGTATAACAAAGTCCCCTGATCGAGTATAACAAAGTCCTCTTGTTGAGTATAACAAAGTCCCCTGGTCAAATATAGCAAAGTCCCCTGATCGAGTATAACAAACCCTCCTCATCGAGTATAACAAAGTCCCCTGATCGAGTATAACACAGCCCCCTGCTCGAGTATAAGAAAGTCCCCTGATCAAGTATAACAAAGTCGCCTGATCGAGTATAACAAAGGCCCCTGATCGAGTCCATTAAAGGCCCCTCATCGAGTATAACAAAGTCCCCTGATCTAGTATAACACAGGCCCCTGATCGAGTATAACAAAGGCCCCTCATCGAGTATAACAAAGTTCCCTGATCGAGTATAACAAAGTGTCCTAATCGAGTATTACAAAGTCCCCTGGTCGAGTATAACAAAGTCCCCTGTTCGAGTCTAACAAAGTCCCCTTATCGAGTATAACAAATTCCCCATATCGAGTATTACAAAGACCCCTTATCGAGTATAACAAAGGCCGGTGATCGAATATAAGAAAGGCCCCTGGTCGAGTATAACAAAGTCCCCTGATCGAGTATAACAAAGGTCCCCTGATTGAGTATAACAAAGTCCCCTGATCGAGTATTTAAAAGTCCCTGATCGAGTATACCAAAGTCCCCTTATCTAGTATAACACAGGCCCCTGATCGAGTATAACAAAGGCCCCTCATCGAGTATAACAAAGTTCCCTGATCGAGTATAACAAAGCCGCCTAATCGAGTATAACAAAGTCCCCTGGTCGAGTATAACAAAGTCCCATGTTCGAGTCTAACAAAGTCCCCTTATCGAGTATAACAAATTCCCCTTATCGAGTATTACAAAGACCCCTTATCGAGTATAACAAAGTCCGGTGATCGAGTATAAGAAAGGCCCCTGGTCGAGTATAAAAAAGTCCCTGATCGAGTATACCAAAGTCCCCTGATCGATTATAACAAAGTCCCCTGGTCGAGTATAACTTAGTCCTCTGTTTGAGTCTAACAAAATCCGGTGATTGACTATAACAAAGGCCCCTGGTCGAGTATAACAAAGTCCCTTGATCGAGTATAACAAAGCCCCCTGGACGAGTATAACAAAGTCCCCTGATCGAGTATAACAAAGTCCCTGATCGAGTATACCAAAGTCCCCTGATCGATTATAACAAAGTCCCCTGGTCGAGTATAACAAAGTCCATTGGTCAAGTATAAAAAAGTCCCCTGGTCGAGTATAACAAAGTCCCCAAATCGAGTATAACAAAGGCCCCTCATCGAGTATAACAAAGTCCATTGGTCAAGTATAAAAAAGTCCCCTTGTCGAGTATAACAAAGTCCTTGATCGAGTATAACAAAGTCCCCTGATCGAGTATAACAAAGCCCCCTGGGCGAGTATAACAAAGTTTCCTGATCGAGTATAACAAAGTCCCTGATTGAGTATAACAAAGTCCCCTGGTCCAATATAACAAAGACCCTGATCGAGTATAACATATCCCCTCATCGAGTATAGCAACGTCTCCTGGGGCAGTATAACAAAGTCCCCAGATCGAGCATAACAAAGTCCCCTGATCGATTATAACAAAGTCCCCTGGTCGAGTATAACAAAGGGCCCTCATCGAGTAAGACAAAGTCCATTGATCGAGTATAACAAAGTCCCCTGATCCTAGTATAACAAAGCCCACTGGACGAGTATAACAAAGACCCCTGAACCGAGTATAAGAAAGTCCCCTGATCTAGTATAACAAAGGCCCCTGATCGAGTATAACAAAGGTCCCCTGATCGAGTATAACAAAGTCCCCTGATCGAGTATAAAAAAGTCCCTGATGGAGTATACCAAAGTCCCCTCATTTGATTATAACAAAGTCCCCTGGTCGAGTATAACTTAGTCCTCTGTTTGAGTCTAACAAAATCCGGTGATCGACTATAACAAAGGCCCCTGGTCGACTATAACAAAGTCCCCTGTTCGAGTCTAACAAAGTCCCCTTATCGTGTATAACAAATTCCCCTTATCGAGTATTACAAAGACTCCTTATCGAGTATAACAAAGTCCGGTGATCGAGTATAACAAAGGCCCCTGGTCGAGTATAACAAAGTCCCCTGATCGAGTATAACAAAGGTCCCCTGATCGAGTATAACAAAGTCCCCTGATCGAGTATAAAAAAGTCACCCTGGCCCAGTATAACTAAGTCCCCATATCGAATATAACAAAGTCCCCTTATCGATTATATCAAAGTCCCCTGGTCGAGTATAGCAAAGGGCCCTAATCGAGTAAGACAAAGTCTCCTGATCGAGTATAACAAATTCCTCTTATCGAGTATAACAAAGTCCCCTTATCGAGTATAACAAAGACCCCTGAACCGAGTATAACAAAGTCCCCTTATCGAGTATAACAAAGTCCCCTGATCGAGTATAACAAAAGTCCCCTGATCGCGTATAACAAAGTTCCCTAATCGGGTATAAAAAAGTCCCCTGGTCCAGTATAACAAAGTCCCCTGATCGAGTATAACAAAGGCCCCTGGACGTGTATAACAAAGTCCCCTGATCGAGTATACCAAAAGTCCCTTGATCGAGTATAACAAAGTCCCTTGGTCGAGTATAACAAAGTTTTCTTATCGAGTATAACAAAGGCCCCTGGTCGAGTATAACAAAGTTCTCTGATCGAGTATAACAAAATTCCCCTGATCGAGTATAACAAAGTCCCTTAATCAAGTATAGCAAAATCTCCTCATCGAGTATAACATATCCCTTGATCGAGTATAAAAAAGTCCTCTGGTCGAGTATAACAAAGTCCCCTGATCGAGCATAACAAAGTCCCCTGGTCGAGTATAACAAAGTCCCCTGATCGAGGATAACCAAAGCCCCTCATCGAGTATAACAAAGTCCCATGATTGAGTATAACAAAGTCCCCTGATCGAGTATAACAAAGTCCTCTGGTTGAGTATTACAAAGTCCCTTGATCAAGTATAATATAACCCCTGATCGCGTAAAACAAAATTCCCCTGATCGAGTATGACAAAGTCCCTTGATTAATTTTAAAAAAGTCCCCTGGTTGAGTATAACAAAGTTCCTTGATCGAGTATAACAAAGTCCCCTGGTCGCGTATAACAAAGCCCCCTCATCGAGCATAACAAAGGCCCCTAATCGAGTATAACAAAGTCCCCTGATTGAGTATAAAAAAGTCCCCTGATCGAGTATAACAAAGTCCTCTGGTTGAGTATAACAAAGTCCCCTGATCGAGTATAACATATCCCCTGATCGAGTATAACAAAATTCCCCTGATAGAGTATGACAAAGTCCCCTGATTAATTTTAAAAAAGTCCCCTGGTTGAGTATAACAAAGTTCCCTGATCGAGTATAACAAAGCCCCCTCATCGAGTAAAACAAAGGCCCCTAATCGAGTATAACAAAGTCCACTGATCGAGTATAACAAAGTCCTCTGGTCAAGTATAAAAAAGTCCCCTGATCGAGTATAACATATCCCCTGATCGATTATAACAAAGTCACCCAGACCGAGTATAAGAAAGGCCTCTGGTCGAGTATAACAAAGTCCCCTGGACGAGAATAACAAAGTCCCCTGATCGTAATATAACAAAGCCCCCTGGACGAGTATAACAAAGTCCCCTGGTCCAGTATAACAAATTCCCCTGATCGAGTATAACAACGTTTCCTGACCCAGTATAACAAAGTCCCCAGATCGAGCATAACAAAGTCCCCTGATCGATTATAACAAAGTCACCCAGACAGAGTATAAGAAAGGCCTCTGGTCGATAAAACAAAGTCCCCTGGACGAGAATAAGAAAATCCCCTGATCGTAATATAACAAAGCCCCCTGGACGAGTATAACAAAGTCCCCTGGTCCAGTATAACAAATTCCCCTGATCGAGTATAACATATCCCCTGATCGAGTATAACAACGTTTCCTGACCCAGTATAACAAAGCCCCCTGGACGAGTATAACAAAGTCCCCTGATCGAGTATAACAAAGTCCCCTGATCGAGTATAACAGAGTCTCCTGGTCCAGTATAACAAAGTCCCCTGATCGAGTATAACATATCCCCTCATCGAGGATAACAACGTCTCCTGGCGCAGGATAACAAAGTCCCCAGATCGAGCATAACAAAGTCCCCTGATCGATTATAACAAAGTCCTCTGGTCGAGTATAACAAAGGGCCCTCATCGAGTAAGACGAAGTCCCCTGATCGAGTATAACAAAGTCCCCTGATCCTAGTATAACAAAGCCCAATGGACTAGTATAACAAAGACCCCTGAACCGAGCATAACAAAGTCCCCTAATCGAGTATAACATATCCCCTGATCGAGTATAACAAAGTCCCTGGTGGAGTAAAACAAAGTCCCCTGGACGAGTATAACAAAGTTTTCTAATCGAGTATAACAAAGGCCCCTGGTCGAGTATAACGAAGTCCTCTGATCGAGTATTACAAAGTCCCCTGATCAAGTATAACAAAGTCCCCTAATCAAGTATAACAAAGTCCCCTGATTGAGTATAACATATCCCCTGATCGAATATACCAAAGTCGTCTGCTCGAGTATAAGAAAGTCCCCTGATCGAGTATAACAAAGTCCCCTGGTCGAGAATAACAAAGTCCCCTGATCGAGTATAACAAAAGCCCCTCATCGAGTATAGCAAAGTCCATTGGTCAAATATAGGAAAGTCCACTGATCGAGTATAACAAAGTCCCTGATCGAGTATAAAAAAGTCCCCTGATCGCATAGAACAAAGTCCCCTGTTCGAGTATAACAAAGTCCCCTGATCGAGTATAACAAAGGCCCCTCATTGATTATAACAAAATCCATTGGTCAAGTATAAAAAAGTCCCCTGGTCGAGTATAACAAAGTCCTCTGATCGAGAATAACAAAGTCCTCTGGTCGAGTATAAAAAAGTCCCCTGAGGGAGTATAACAAAGTCCCCTGATTGAGTATAACAAAGTCCCCAGATCGCGTATAACAAAGGCCCCTCATCGAGTATAACAAAGTCCATTGGTCAAGTAGAAAAAAGTCCCCTGGTCGAGTATAACAAAGTCCCCTGATTGAGTATAACAAAGTCCCCTGATCGAGTATAGCACAGCCCCCTGATCGAGTATAACAAAGCCTCCTCATCGAATATAGCAAAGTCCATTGGTCAAGTATAAAAAAGTCCCCTGGTCGAGTATAACAAAGTCCCCTGATCGAGTATAACAAAGTCCCCTGGTCGAGTATAAAAAAGTCCGCTGATGGAGTATAACAAAGTCCCCTGATCGAGTATAACAAAGTCCCCAGATCGAGTATAAGAAAGGCCACTCATCGAGTATAACAAAGTCCATTGGTCAAGTATAAAAAAGTCCCCTGGACGAGTATAACAAAGTCCCCACATCGAGTATAACAAAGTCCCGTGGTCGAGTATAGCAAAGTCCTCACATCGAGTATAACAAAGCCTTCTCATCGAGTATAACAAAGTCCCCTGATCGTGTATAAAAAAGACCCCTAGACGAGTATAACAAAGTCCCCTGATCGAGTTTAACAAAGTCCCCTGATCGAGTATAACAAAGTCCCCTGGTCCAGTATAACAAAGTCCCCTGATCGAGTATAACATATCCCCTGATCGAGTATAACAAAGTCTCCAAGCCCAGTATAACAAAGTCCACAGATCGAGCATAACAAAGTCCCCTGATCGATTATAACAAAGTCACCCAGACCGAGTATAACGAAGGCCTCTGGTCGAGTATAACAAAGTCCCCTGGTCGAGAATAACAAAGTCCCCTGATCCTAATATAACAAAGCCCCCTGGACGAGTATAACAAAGTCCCCTGGTCGAGTATAACAAAGGGCCCTCATCGAGTAAGACAAAGTACCCTGATCGAGTATAACAAAGACCCCTGATCCTAGTATAACAAAGCCTAATGGACGAGTATAACAAAGACCCCTCAACCGAGCATAACAAAGTCCCCTCATCGAGTATAACATATCCCCTGGTGGAGTATAACAAAGTCCCTGGTGGAGTATAACAAAGTCCCCTGGTCGAGTATAACAAAGTTTTCTAATCGAGTATAACAAAGGCCCCTGGTCGAGTATAACATATCCCCTGATCGAATATACCAAAGTCGTCTGCTCGAGTATAAGAAAGTCACCTGATCGAGTATAACAAAGTCCCCTGGTCGAGTATAACAAAGCCCCTCATCGAGTATAACAAAGGCCCCTAATCGAGTATAACAAAGTCCCCTGATTGAGTATAACAAAGTCCCCTGATCGAGTATAACAAAGTCCTCTTGTTGAGTATAACAAAGTCCCCTGGTCAAGTATAGCAAAGTCCCCTGATCGAGTATAACAAACCCTCCTCATCGAGTATAACAAAGTCCCCTGATCGAGTATAACACAGTTCTGCTCGAAAGTATAAGAAAGTACTTGATCAAGTATAACAGCGCCCCGCATCGAAGTATAACAAAGTTCCTGATCGAGTATAACAAAGCCGCCTAATCGGAGTATAACAAAAGTCCCTGGTCGAAGTATAACAAAGTCCCTGTCTAGCTCCTAACAAAGTCCCCTTATCGAGTATAACAAATTCCCCATCGAGTATTACAAAGACCTCATCGAGTATAACAAAGTCCGGTGGATCGAGTATAGCAAGAAAGGCCCTTGGTCGAGTATGCAACAAAGTCCCCTGGATTGAGTATAACAAAGGTCCCTGATCGAGTATAACAAAGTCCCCTGATCGAGTATAAAAAAGTCCCTGATCGAGTATACCAAAGTCCCCTGATCGATTATAACAAAGTCCCCTGGTCGAGTATAACAAAGTCCATTGGTCAAGTATAAAAAAGTCCCCTGGTCGAGTATAACAAAGTCCCCAAATCGAGTATAACAAAGGCCCCTCATCGAGTATAACAAAGTCTTGGTCAAGTATAAAAAAGTCCCCTTGTCGAGTATAACAAAGACCTTGATCGAGTATAACAATGTCCCCTGATCGAGTATAACAAAGCCCCCTGGGCGAGTATAACAAAGTTCCCTGATCGAGTATAACAAAGTCCCTGATCGAGTATAACAAAGTCCCCTGGTCCAATATAACAAAGACCCTGATCGA
>NW_024744662.1:0-7090 GCF_018991925.1 Homarus americanus
ATTTTCAGTATTATCGCAACCTGAACAATGAAATGGAGAATAAATATCCAATAGCAAAACATAAGTTGGGGTGTTGTGCTGACTGATTGCTCTGTTTTCCTATAGGCTGTAATTTGATGACGTTACTTCTTATTCCACCAATTGCAGTTAAGTACGAGATTACTGGAAGCATGCAATATGTCGGACACCATTATCCATTGTTTTGGGGCGCTGCCTCACCTAGGAGGACCTATTGTGAGCCAAAGGCCTTGGCAGGGTCCCTGGGAGCAGTGGCGCCCAATAAAGAGGTCTGGGGTGAGCCACCGGCTCTGGAAGGGCCCCTAAAGGCGCCACTGCCGCTGGCAGGGCCGCTGGGAGCACCACGGTTCCTAGAAACATACCTGGAGGCGCCCCAGTCCCTGCAAAGGCCCCAGGGATCATGGCTGTACCTGTGAGGGCCCCTAGGGTTCCCAGTGCCCCTAGCAGTTCCCGTGGGGCGCCGTTGTCCCCTGTGAGGGTCCCCAGGAGCGCTGCTGTCCCTGCAAGGGTCCCTAAGGCCGTCCCTGGAAAGGCACATGGAAGCCCCGGCTGTTCCTGAGGAGTCTCAGGATGCCGCCTTCCTAGGGCCGGCAGCGCTGGTATGGCCCTTAGTCGTAGTGGGTGCTCTTTAACAGGGCGGCAGGGTTTCTGCCAGGGCGACATGTTCTAGGGCCCTTCCACAAGCAGCATCGCCCTAAGAACTGGCAGAAGCGAGCAACATTTACATTCGGCCCAGTAATCCCTTTACTTAACTGTATTGGTGGAGCAAGACAGACGCTCATCGAATTACAGCCAATAGAGAACAGAAAGAATAGTTAAGAATATTCTTCAATCTTTAGTGTTTTTTTTGCTGTTGATATTTACTCGCTTCAATTTAAACTCTGGGAAATACACGCAATAATACACACTGCCCATAGCATTTTCAGTATTATCGCAACCTGAACAATGAAATGGAGAATAAATATCCAACAGCAAAACATAAGTTGGGGTGTTGTGCTGACTGATTGCTCTGTTTTCCTATAGGCTGTAATATGATGACGTTACCTCTTATTCCACCTATTGCAGTTAAGTAAGAGATTACTGGAAGAATGCAATATGTCGGACACCATTATCCATTGTTTTGGGGCGCCGCCGCACCTAGGAGGACCTATTGTGAGCTAAAGGCCTTGGCAGGGTCCCTGGGAGCAGTGGCGCCCAGTAAATAGGTCTGGGGGGAGCCACCGGCTCTGGAAGGGCCCCTAAAGGCGCCACTGCCGCTGGCAGGGCCGCTGGGAGCACCACGGTTCCTAGAAACATACCTGGAGGCGCCCCAGTCCCTGCAAAGGCCCCAGGGATCATGGCTGTACCTGTGAGGGCCCCTAGGGTTCCCAGTGCCCCTAGCAGTGCCCATGGGGGCGCCGCCGTCCCTGTGAGGGTCCCTAGGAGCGTTGCCGGCCCTGCAAGGGTCCCTTGGAGCGTTGTCGTCCGTGAAAGGCACATGGAAGCTCGGCTGTTCTTGGAGGAGCTCCTGTGGATGCCGCCTTCCCTAGGGCCGGCAGCGCTGGTATGGGCCCTTTTAGTCGTAGTGGGTACCTTAACAGGGGCGGCAGGGTCTCTGCCAGGGGGGACGGCGCCCCCAGGGGCCCTTCCACAAGCAGCATCGCCCTAAGAACTTCATAGTTTTGTTGTACATTTTACATTCGTCCAGTAATCCCTTACTTAACTGTGATTGGTGGAGCAAGATGTGACGTCATCGAATTACAGCCAATAGGAGAACAGAGCAATCAGTCAGCACAACACCCCAACTTATGCTTTTGCTGTTGGATATTTATTCTCGCTAAATTCTAAACTCTGGGGAAATATGACGCAATAATACACACTGCCCATAGCATTTTCAGTATTATCGCAACCTGAACAATGAAAAGGAGAATAAATATCCAACAGCAAAACATAAGTTGGGGGTGTTGTGCTGACTGATTCCTCTGTTTTCCTATTGAATGTAATTTGATGACATTACTTCATGTTCCACCAATCACAGTTAAGTAAGATATTATTGGAAGAATGCAATATGTACGACACCACTATCCATTGTTTTGAGGTGCCGCCTCCCCTACGAGGACCTATTGTGACCCATAGGCACTGGCAGGGTCCCTGGGAGCAGAGGCGCCCCATAAAGAGGCCTGCGAGGAGCCACCGCCTCTGGAAGGGCCCCTGAAGGCGCCACCGCCGCTGACAGGGCCTCTGGGAGCACCACGGTCCCTAGGAACGTACCTAGAGGCGCCCCCGTCCCTGGAAAGGCCCCAGGGATCATGGCTGTCCCTGTGAGGGCCCCTCGGGTCGCCAGTGCCCCTACCAGGTCCCATGGGGACGCCGCCGTCCCTGTGAGGGTCCCTAAGAGCGACGCCGTCCCTGCAAGGGTCCCTTGGAGCGTTGCCGTCCCTGAGAGGACCATGGAAGCTCGGTTGTTCCTGGAGTAGCCCCTGTCGACGCTGCCTTCCCTAGGCCGGCAGCGCTGGTATAAATTCTTTTAGTCGTAGTGGTGTCTTAACAGGCGGCAGGGTTTCTGCCAGGGAAGACATGCCCAGGCCCTTCCCACAAGCTGGGTACGCCCTAAGAACTTCATAGTCTTGTTGTACATTTTACATTCGTCCAGTAATCCCTTACTTAACTGTGATTGGTGGAGCAAGATGTGACGTCATCGAATTACAGCCAATAGGAGAACAGAGCAATCAGTCAGCACAACATCCCAACTTATGCTTTGCTGTTGGATATTTATTCTCGTTTCAATTTAAACTCTGGGAAATATGACGTTAAATAATACACACTGCCCATAGCATTTTCAGTATTATCGCAACCTGAACAATGAAATGGAGAATAAATATCCAACAGCAAAACATAAGTTGGGGTGTTGTGCTGTCTGATTGCTCTGTTTTCCTATAGGCTGTAATTTGATGACGTTACCTCTTATTCCACCAATTGCAGTTAAGTACGAGATTACTGGAAGCATGCAATATGTCGGACACCATTATCCATTGTTTTGGGGCGCCGCCTCACCTAGGAGGACCTATTGTGAGCCAAAGGCCTTGGCAGGGTCCCTGGGAGCAGTGGCGCCCAGTAAAGAGGTCTGGGGGGAGCCACCGGCTCTGGAAGGGCCCCTAAAGGCGCCACTGCCGCTGGCAGGGCCGCTGGGAGCACCACGGTTCCTAGAAACATACCTGGAGGCGCCCCAGTCCGTACAAAGGCCCCAGGGATCATGGCTGTACCTGTGAGGGCCCCTAGGGTTCCCAGTGCCCCTAGCAGTGCCCATGGGGGCGCCGCCGCCCCTGTGAGGGTCCCTAGGAGCGTTCCCGGCCCTGCAAGGGTCCCTTGGAGTGTTGTCGTCCCTGAAAGGCACATGGAAGCTCGGCTGTTCCTGGAGGAGCTCCTGTGGATGCCGCCTTCCCTAGGGCCGGCAGCGCTGGTATGGGCCCTTTTAGTCGTAGTGGGTGCCTTAACAGGGGCGGCAGGGTCTCTGCCAGGGGCGACGGCGCCCCCAGGGGCCCTTCCACAAGCAGCATCGCCCTAAGAACTTCATAGTTTTGTTGTACATTTTACATCTATTCAGTAATCCCTTACTTAACTGTGATTGCGGAGCAAGATGACGCTATCAATTACAGCCAATAGGAGAACAGAGCAATCAGTCAGCACAACACCCCAACTTATGCTTTGTCGTTGGATATTTATTCTCGTTTCCAATTTAAACTCTGGGAAATATGACGTTAAATGCAGCTGCCAATATTCTGCCCATAGCATTTTCAGAATTATCGCAACCTGAACAATGAAAGGAGAATAAATATCCAACAGCAAAACATAAGTTGGGGTGTTGTGCTGACTGATTCCTCTGTTTTCCTATTGGCTGTAATTTGATGACGTTCCCTCTTATTCCACCAATCACAGTTAAGTTAGATATTACTGGAAGAATGCAATATGTACGACATCACTATCCATTGTTTTGGGGCACCGCCTCCCTTAGGAGGACAACTTGTGAGCCACAGGCCTTGGCAGGGTCCCTGGGAGCAGTGGCGCCCCATAAAGAGGCCTGGGGGGAGCCACCGCTTCTGGAAGGGCCCCTGAAGGCGCCACCGCCGCTGACAGGGCCGCTGGAAGCACCACGGTCCCTAGGAACGTACCTGGAGGAGCCCTTGTCCCGGGAAAGGCCCCAGTGATCATGGCTGTCCCTGTGAGGGCCCCTAACGTCACCAGTGCCCCTAGGAGATCCCATGGGGGCGGCGCTGTCCCTGTGAGGGTCCCTAGGAGCGTTTCCGTCCCTGCAAGGGTCCCTTGGAGCGTTGCCTTCCCTGAGAGTCCCATGGAAGCTCGGCTGTTCCTGGAGGAGCCCCTGTGGACGCCGCCTTCCCTAGGCCGGCAGCGCTTGTATGGGCCCTTTAGTCGTAGTGGGTGCTCTAACAGGGGCGGCAGGTTCTGCCAGGGGCGACGGCAGCCCCCAGGGCCCTTCCACAAGCAAATGCCCTAAGAACTTCATAGTTTTGTTGGTAACATTTCCACATTCGCCCAGTAACTCTCACTCAACTGTGATTGGTGGAGCAAGATGTGACGTCATCAAATTACAGCCAATAGGAGAACAGAGCAATCAGTCAGCACAACACCCCAACTTATGCTTTGCTGTTGGATATTTATTTTCGTTTCACTGTTTAAACTCTGGGGGATATGAGTTAAATAAATAGACACTGCCCATAGCATTTTCAGTATTATCGTAACCTGAACATTGAAAAGGAGAATTAATATCCAACAGCAAAACATAAGTTAGTAGCAGGTTGACTGATTCTTGTTTATAGGTTGTAATATTATGATGATCGTTGTTTTCTATTCCACCAATTGCAGTTAAGCACGGTGATTACTGGAAGCATGCAATTATGTCGGACACTTATTATCTTATTGTTTTGGGGCTACCACCTAGGAGAGGACCTATTGTGAGCCAAAGGCCTGGCAGGGTCCCTGGGAGCAGTGGCGCCCAATAAAGAGGTCTGGGAGCCACTGCCCTGGAAGGGCTCCCTGGGGCGCCACTACCGCTGGCAGGGTCAGCTGGGAGCACCACGACCCTAGAAACATACCTGGAGGCCCCAGTCCCTGCAAAGGCCCTAGGATCATGGCGACTCTGTGAGGGGTTCCCTAGGGTTCCCAGTGCCCCTAGCAGTTCCCGTGGGGCGCCGCCGTCCTGTGAGGGTCCCTAGAGTGTTGCCGCCCCCGGGTATGGGTCCCTTGGAGCGCTATTGCCCCTGGAAAGGCACATGGAAGCTCGGCTGTTCCTGGAGGAGCTCCTATGGATGCCGCCTTCCCTAGGGCCGGCAGCGCTGGTATGGGCCCTTTTAGTCGTAGTGGGTGCCTTAACAGGGGCGGCAGGGTCTCTGCCAGGGGCGACGGCGCCCCCAGGGGCCCTTCCACAAGCAGCATCGCCCTAAGAACTTCATAGTTTTGTTGTACATTTTACATTCGTCCAGTAATCCCTTACTTAACTGTGATTGGTGGAGCAAGATGTGACGTCATCGAATTACAGCCAATAGGAGAACAGAGCAATCAGTCAGCACAACACCCCAACTTATGCTTTGCTGTTGGATATTTATTCTCGTTTCAACTTAAACTCTGGGAAATATGACGTTAAATAATACACACTGCCCATAGCATTTTCAGTATTATCGCAACCTGAACAATGAAATGGAGAATAAATATCCAACAGCAAAACATAAGTTGGGGTGTTGTGCTGACTGATTGCTCTGTTTTCCTATAGGCTGTAATTTGATGACGTTACCTCTTATTCCACCAATTGCAGTTAAGTACGAGATTACTGGAAGAATGCAATATGTCGGACACCATTATCCATTGTTTTGGGGCGCCGCCTCCCCTAGGAGGACCTATTGTGAGCCAAAGGCCTTGGCAGGGTCCCTGGGAGCAGTGGCGCCCAGTAAAGAGGTCTAGGGGGAGCCACCGGCTCTGGAAGGGCCCCTAAAGGCGCCACTGTCGCTGGCAGGGCCGCTGGGAGCACCACGGTTCCTAGAAACATACCTGGAGGCGCCCCAGTCACAAGGCCCAAGGATCATGGCATGAGGGGCCCTGGGTTCCCAGTGCCCTAGCAGTTACGTCAGGGCGCCGCCGTCCTGTGGTCTAGGGAGCGTTGCCGTCCTGCAAAGGGTCCCTTGGGCGTTGTCGTCCTGAAGGCTGGGAGCTCGGCTGTTGGAGGCCTGTGGTTGCCTTATTCCCTAGGGCCGGCAGCGCTGGTATGGGCCCTTTTAGTCGTAGTGGGTGCCTTAACAGGGGCGGCAGGGTCTCTGCCAGGGGCGACGGCGCCCCCAGGGGCCCTTCCACAAGCAGCATCGCCCTAAGAACTTCATAGTTTTGTTGCACATTTTACATTCGTCCAGTAATCCCTTACTTAACTGTGATTGGTGGAGCAAGATGTGACGTCATCGAATTACAGCCAATAGGAGAACAGAGCAACAGTCAGCACAACACCCCAACTTATGCTTTGCTGTTGGATATTTATTCTCGTTTCAATTTAAACTCTGGGAAATATGACGTTAAATAATACACACTGCCCATAGCATTTTCAGTATTATCGCAACCTGAACAATGAAATGGAGAATAAATATCCAACAGCAAAACATAAGTTGGGGTGTTGTGCTGACTGATTGCTCTGTTTTCCGATAGGCTGTAATATGATGACGTTACCTCTTATTCCACCTATTGCAGTTAAGTAAGAGATTACTGGAAGAATGCAATATGTAGGACACCACTATCCATTGTTTTGGGGCGCCGTCTCCCCTAGGAGGACCTATTGTGAGCCAAAGGCCTTGGCAGGGTCCCTGGGAGCAGTGGCGCCCAATTATGAGGTCTGGGGGGAGCCACCGCCACTGGAAGGGCCCCTGAAGGCGCCACTGCCGCTGGCAGGGCCGCTGGGAGCACCACGGTTCCTAGAAACATACCTGGAGGCGCCCCCGTCCCTGCAAAGGCCCCAGGGATCATGGCTGTCCCTGTGAGGGCCCCTAGGGTTCCCAGTGCCCCTAGCAGTGCCCATGGGGGCGCCGCCGTCCCTGTGAGG
>NW_024744663.1:0-3588 GCF_018991925.1 Homarus americanus
TAGAAACGGGAAATTTGTATCACAAAAAATGGGAAATATCTACTTTCCGAAAGTTATAGATAATCAAATTTGGAAAATAGATTATTATAGAAAACGGAAATTTGTATCATAAAAATTGGAAATATCTATTTCCGAAAGTTAGTTAGATAACCAATTTGTTGAAAATAGATTATATAGAAAAGGGAAATTTTATCATAAAAATGGGAGATTTTTCATGAAAGTTGGTTAGATAAACAAATTTTTTGAAAATAGATTATCATGAAAGGTTTGTATCATAAAATGGGAATACTACTTTCCGCGAAAGTTGGTATATAACCAACTTTCCTGAAAATAGATTATTATAGAAAACGGAAATTTGTATCATTGGGGTTTTTTTGTTGGTTTTGGTTTGGTGTGTTTTTTTTTGGGTTGTTTGTTTTGGGGGTGTTGTTTTGGTTTTTTTGGGGTGTTTGGGGGTTTGTGGGAAATATCTACTTTCCGAAAGTTGGTTAGATAAACAAATTTGCCGAAAATAGATTATCATGAAAACGGGAAATTTGTATCATAAAATGGGGTTTTTTGGTTGTTGTTTTTGTTGTTTTGGTTTGTTTTGAAATATCTACTTTCACGAAAGTTGTTATCTGGTTTTTGTAGTGATAGATTTTCTAGTTCGGGAAATTAGGTTATCGACTTTTGGGGAAGTAGATTTTGTATTTTCGTGATATTACCTAATTTTTGGGAAGTAGGTTATCATAGAAAACGGGAAATTTGTATCAAAAATGGGAAATATTTCTTTCCGAAAGTTGTTAGATAACCAAATTTGCCGAAATAGATTATCATAGAAAGGGAATTTGTTCATAAAAATTGGGAAATATTTACTTTCCGGGAAAGTTGATAGATAACCTAATTGCTGAAAATAGATTATCATAGAAAGCGGAAATTTGTATCATAAAGAATGGGAAATATTTATTTTCCGGGAAAGTTGGGTTAGTAACCAAATTTCCGGGAAATAGATTATCATGAAAACGGGAAATTTGTATCATAAAAAATGGGAAATATCTACTTTCAGGAAAGTTGGTTATCTGGTTTCCGAAAAGTAGATAGATTTTCAATTTTCGGAAATTAGATTATCGACTTTTGGGGAGGGATTTTCGTATTTTCGTGGAAATATTACCTAGTTTGGGGAAGTAGATTATCATAGAAAACGGGAAATTTGTATCACAAAATGGGAAATAATATCTACTTTCCGGGAAGTTTTGATAAAAATTTGCTGAAAATAGATTATCATAGAAAGGAAATTTGTATTATAAAGAATGAATATTTACTTTCCGGGAAAGTTGGTTAGATAATCAACTTTGGTCAAAATAGATTATCATAGAAAGGGAAATTTGTATCAAAGAATGGGAAATATCTTACTTTCCGTGAAAGTTGGTTAGATAACCAACTTTCGAAAATGATTATCATAGAAACGGGAAATTTGTATCATAAAAATGGAAAATATCTACTTTCACGGAAAGTTGGTTATCTGGTTTCGAAAATTAGATCGATTTTCTAATTTTCGGAAATTAGATTATCGACTTTTGGGAAGTGATTTTCGTATTTTCGTGAAATATTACCCAATTTTGGGAAGTAGATTATCATAGAAAACGGGAAATTTTTATCACAAAAATGGGGAAATATTCACTTTCCGAAAGTTGTTAAACCAAATTTGCCTAGATTATCAGAAAACGAATTTGTATCATAAAAATGGGGAAATATCTACTTTCCGAGAAAGTTGGTTATATAACCAAATTTGCCGAAAATAGATTATCATAGAAAATCGGGAAATTTGTATCATAAAAATGAAATATCTACTTTCCGGGAAAGTTGGTTAGATAACCAAATTTGCCGAAAAATTATCAGAAACGTAAATTTGTATCATAAAAGGGAAATATCACTTTCCGGAAAGTTGTTAGATAGCCAACTTTCCGGAAAAGATTATCATAGAAAACGGAAATTTGTATCATAAAAATGGGAAATATCTACTTTCACGGAAAGTGTTTATCTGGTTTCCGAAAAGATAGATTTTCTAATTTTCGGGAAATTATTATCGACTTTTTGGGGAAGTAGATTTTCGTATTTTGGAAATATTACCTAATTTGGGAAGTAGATTATCATAGAAAACGGAAATTTGTATCACAAAAATGGGAAATATCTACTTTCCGGGAAAGTTAATTAGATAACCAAATTTGCCGAAAATAGATTATCATAGAAAACGAAATTTGTATCATAAAAATGGGAAATATCTACTTTCCGGGAAAGTTGGTTAGATAACCAATTTTGCCGAAAATAGATTATCATAGAAAACGGGAAATTTGTATCACAAAAAATGGAAATATCTACTTTCACGGAAAGTTGGTTATCTGGTTTCCTGAAAAGTAGATAGATTTTCTAATTTTTCGGGAAATTAGATTATCGACTTTTGGGGAAGTAGATTTTCGTGGAAATATTACCTAATTTTGGGAAGTAGATTATCATAGAAAAAGGAAATTTGTATCACAAAATGGGAAATATCTACTTTCCGGGAAAGTTGTTAGATAACCAAATTTGCCGAAAATAGATTATCATAGAAAACTGGAAATTTGTATCATAAAATGTGAAATATCTACTTTCTGGAAAGTTGGTTATCTGGTTTCCCGAAGGTGGGCTAATTTGGAAATTAGATCGACTTGGGAAGTGGATTTTTTCTGGAAATATTACCATTTTGGGAAGTAGTTATCATAGAAACGGGAAACAAAAATGGGAAATATCTACTTTCCGGGGTTGGATAAACCAAATTTGCTAAAATAGATTATCATAGAAAACGAAATTTGTATCATAAAAATGGGAAATATCTACTTTCCGAAAGTTGGTTAGATAACCAAATTTGCCGAAAATAGATTATCATAGAAAGCGGAAATTTGTATCATAAAGAATAAATATCTATTTCCAGGAAAGTTGGTTAGATAAACTAATTTCCGGAAAATAGATTATCATAGAAAGCGGAAATTTTATCATAAAAAATGGAATATCTCTTTCCGAGTTGTAGATAACAACTTTCTGAAATAGATTCATAGAAGGAAATTTGTATCATAAAAATGGGAAATATCTACTTTCACGGAAAGTTGGTTATCTGGTTTTGAAAAGTAGATAGATTTTCTAATTTTCGGGAAATTAGATTATCGACTTTTGGGGAAGTAGATTTTCGTATTTTCGGAAATATTACCTAATTTTGGGGAAGTAGATTATCGTAGAAAACGGAAATTTGTATCACAAAAATGGGAAATATCTACTTTCCGGAAAGTTGAGTAGATAACCAAATTTGCCGAAAATAGATTATCATAGAAAACGGGAAATTTGTATCATAAAAATGGGAAATATCTACTTTCCGGGAAAGTTGGTTGATAACCAAATTTCCGAAAATAGATTATCATAGAAAAGTGAAATTTGTATCATAAAGAATGGGAAATATTTACTTTCCGGGAAAGTTGGTTAGATAACCAAATTTCCCGAAAATAGATTATCATAGAAACGGAAATTTGTATCATAAATTTTTGGGTTGGTGTTTTTTTTGGTTTGTATCATAAAAAT
>NW_024744664.1:0-19340 GCF_018991925.1 Homarus americanus
GCAGCCATTTAAACTCCGCTTAAAAAAGATCCCACTTTTCTAATATTACCGAACCGATATATAAGATAGTACTACGTAACAATATATAAATTCGTTAATTAATTTATAATAGCAGATATCACAACCGATTTACGCTTTTATCTATTATGAAATAATACTAAATTAAAACAAAATGAAAGTTATTAATATGATGGCGGCTGGTCGGTAGTCAGTGGGCGGGGCTGAACACTCAAACTGAGTGGTGTAGGAAAAAACGAAATTTTTAGTAATTCTTTGGTGGCTTAACAATAGTCGATGTACTAGGGCTTAATAATAATAATAATAATAATAATAATAATAATAATACTAATAATAATAATAATAATAATAATAATAATAATAATACATCGATAAATCATTTTTCTTTTTCGTTTGCTGTATTTTTTCATGAGTTTTAAGTTTTAAATTTTTTATATTATTCTATTATAAATTACGTTACGTTACGTTACATTACGTAACGTTACGTTACATTATGTTATGTTTGGTAACAGTACATAGATTAATAGTAAAATCTAATCCCATACAGCTTGCACTTTGTTATTTTGACTGTATGGGATCAACGAAGATTAGTCCAGCTATTTCACCTTAAGATTAACCACCCTAATTATAATCTAACCTAACATAATCTAGTCTAAACTAACCCAACCCAACTTAATCTCCCCCAAAAAGTGTTAGAGGTTAATCTTAGGGTAAAATAAACTGCAGGGACTAATCTTCAGGTGAGCCGTACGTGTTCGTATCTGTGGTGTAATGGTCAAGCAAGCTCGCCTCGCAAGCGAGCGGACCTGGGTTCGATCCCCCGGCATGGTTAAACTATGGGCAAGGTTCTTTAAGCATTTGCCTCTGTCTACCCAGTAGTAATTGGGAACCTGATTGTTAATAGATTTACTAATCGTATCCGGGGTAATGGTTCGCCAGTGCAGTTGGCGAATTGGCAGGTCTTCTCGCACTATTCCTTGACACGCTCCTTAAACAAATTCAGGCCTAGGTGACCCTTGGGCCGGCCATCCTCGTTACACGAGGGGCAACCATTTATTAAACACGAGAGCGTCTCACTGGCAGTATGTGGTGTGAGTGATACAACATAAACACTTAAAATGTCAACAATTAAAAGTCGTACACATCACAGACTATCGACTCGGGCAAAAAGTTGCCTCATTATCTAGTGTGTGGTGCGGTGGTAGTTGTGGTGCGGTGGTAGTTGTGGTGTGGTGGTGGTTGTGGTGTGGTAGTGGTTGTCGTGTAGTGGTGGTTGTAGTGTAGTGGTGGTTGTGGTGTAGTGGTAGTATTTATGTGGTGGTATTTGTTGCGTGGTGGTTGTGGTGTGGTGGTGGTTATGGTGTGGTGGTGGTTGTGAGGTGGTTGTGGTGTGGTGGTGGTTGTGTGGTGGTTGTAGTGTAGTGGTAGTATTTATGTGGTGGTATTTGTTGTGTGGTGGTTGTGGTGTGGTGGTGGTTGTGGTGTGGTGTGGTGGTGGTTGTGAGGTGGTGTGGTGTGGTGTGGTGGTGGTTTGTGAGGTGGTTGTGGTGTGGTGGGTGGTTGTGTGGTGGTTGTAGTGTAGTGGTAGTATTTATGTGGTGGTATTTGTTGTGTGGTGGTTGTGGTGTGGTGTGGTGGTGGTTGTCGTGTAGTGGTAGTATTTATGTGGTGGTATTTGTTGTGTAGTGGTTGTGGTGTGGTGGTGGTTGTGGTGTGGTGGTGGTTGTCGTGTAGTGGTGGTTGTGGTGTAGTGGTAGTATTTATGTGGTGGCATTTGTTGCGTGGTGGTTGTGGTATAGTAGTGGTTATGGTGTGGTGGAGTGGTGGTGTGGGGATGGTTTTGGTATGGTTGTGGTGTGGTGGAGTGGTGGTGTGGGGGTGGTTTTGGTATGGTTGTGGTGTGGTGGAGTGGTGGTGTGGGGGTGGTTTTGGTATGGTTGTGGTGGAGTGGTGGTGTGGGGGTGGTTTTGGTATGGTTGTGGTGTGGTGGAGTGGTGGTGGTTTTGGTATGGTTGTGGTGTGGTGGTGGTTATAGTGTAAAGAGGTCCTGTGTGTGTGTGTGTGTGTGTGTGACTAATAAGCTGCACACTATGTAATACACACACACACACACACACACACACACACACCCTGAACCAGTTACCTTGACACTGCCTTAATCATTATTCTTGTTATCAAACCAATTATGTAGAGATGAAGATTGAATTATTACCGCAATTAGACAACAGTTCTGATCTGGCCGCTGTTTTTTTAGACCCCATAACGACAACAAATAATTGGCGGCGGTCAGACAGCTACTCTTACCTTTGGTAAGCAGTCTTGCTCAGCCCGGATTGATGTTCATGATGGGATCCCGACTCCGCTTTTATCATATGGCCCTTGTCAAGAGTTGGCCATTATTTCCAAGGAATTCCCCAAACCTATTTTAAAGGTCACCCATGTCAACAGGTTGAAGGAACTCCCTATCTCTACAAACACGTCCCCTTCTGATGCAAGAGCTTACCTTCTCAAGGAGTTTGCTGACGTGTTGGTTACGAAGAAATCTTTGGGATCTACACCACTCAAGCCGATGGTGGGTCCACCTATGAAGATTCATCTTAAGGATGGTGCCACACCTTTTGCCATCCACACCCCTCGTTTGATTCCTCACGCCTACAAGGAGCTAGTTAGACAAGAGCTTGACTCCATGGTTGCTCAGGAAATCATCAAGCCGGCCGGAGACTAACCTTCACCTTGGTGCCACCCTCTCGTCCCCGTCGCCAAACCTCGTGGTGGAGTACGGATCACCACCGATGTGTCAAAACGTAACCAGCAAGTTTCCCGTCCAGCCCACCCTTCACCCACACCCTTCGCAGCTGTTCGAAATGTGGACCCGAAGGCGAAGTTTTTTTTACAACGATGGACGCCTTATGTGATTTTTGGCAGATCGAGTTGGCCGAAGAAGACCAGCATTTGACTGCATTCATCACACCATATGGAAGATATCAGTATTGCAGAGGCCCCATGGGATTTGCCGCTACGGGCGATGCATTCTGTCAACGTGGTGACGCGGCCCTTCAAGGAGTCACGAATTGTGTCAAGGTGGTTGATGATATTTTACTCCATGACGAAGACTACTGTGCCCACCTCTCCCGAATATATGAAGTTCTCACCAGATGTCGAAAGTAAGGGATTACCCTCAACGCTGACAAGTTTGTAGTCGCCGCACCATCAGTGATCTTCTGTGGGTACACTCTCTCAGCAGACCCGGAGAAATTAAGTGGAATCAGAGATTTTCCAACCCCTGCCAACCTGACAGACCTCCGTTCTTTTTTGGGTCTGGTCAATCAGCTGGCTGAATTTTCACCTGACATCTCCGCCGCAGCCCAGCCGTTACGCCCCCTGCTGAGCCCCAGGAGGACATTCCTGTGGACCCCAGATCATCAAGAGGCCTTCCAGCGAGACAAGCAAGCCCTCTTAAGTCCACCTGTCCTCGCCTGTTACGACCCAGCCGTACCCACCGTCCTCCAGACTGACACCTCCAGACTCTACGGCGTTGATTACGCCCTTCTGCAGGACCATGGCGGTGGACAACTCCGCTTAATTCAGTTTGGATCCCGGTTCCTGACGGACGCTGAGACCCGATATGCCACGATTGAGCTGGAGATGTTGGCTGTTGTCTGGGCGATGGCGAAGTGCCGCTTCTACCTGATAGGACTTCAGCACTTCACCCTCTTCACGGATCATCGCCCTCTTGTACCTATTATCAATCACTACTCTTTGGTTGCAGTAGAGAATCCTCGCCTTCAACGTTTGAAAGAGAAGCTCTCGCCTTATCTCTTCACGGCTGTGTGGCGTGCCGGTAAGCTAATGTGCATCCCGGATGCCCTGTCCCGCGCCCCTGTCAGTCGCCTCACCCCAGAGGACGAGATGTTGTGTTCTACAACTGCCGCATCCCTCAAGTCAGTAGTCTCATTGAAGGCCGTCTTCACATCAGAAGAGTCTACAGCACCGGATGCAGACAAGACCCTTGAAGATCTCCGCACCGCAGCCCGGGCCGACCCTTCCTATATCCGGCTCGTCGACTGTGTGTCCCAGGGATTTCCATCTAACCGATACGACCTTCATGAATCGCTACTCCCGTACTGGAAGATACGAGAGGACCTCTATTGTGACGGAGACCTCGTCTTGTATGGTCCACGAGTAGTCATTCCTGCTGCCCTACGCCGCCGTACCTTGAACCGCCTTCACGACTGCCATCGAGGAATGGAGGCCACCAAGCGACGGGCTAAGCAGACTGTATTTTGGCCCGGAATCGATTCGGACATTGCAAGTACCGTCCGTGCCTGTGAGCCGTGCCAGATTCTGCAACCCAGCCAGCAACAGGAACCTTTAATGTGCGACGATAACCCTTCAAGACCCTTCGAGTCTGTGTCGGCCGACTTCTTTGCAGTGGCAGGGAAGTCCTTCCTCGTCATTGCCGACCGATTGTCTGGATGGCCTGTTGTCGTCCCCTGTGGTAGTGATACAACGGCTACTGCTACCATCCGGAATTTCAGACATTACTTCAGAGAAGTTGGTGTTCCCCTCCGCCTCAGGACTGATGGTGGACCCCAGTTCACCAGCCACGAGTTCCAGGACTTCATGGACCGTTGGGGAGTCAGTCATGTCGTGACCTCGCCCCACTACCCCCAGGCGAATGGACACGCTGAAGCCGCAGTCAAGACTGTTAAACACCTGATCCTTAGGGTGTCACCCTCAGGAAATATCGACTGCGAGGACTTCGATCGAGGTTTGTTAGAGTTACGCAACACTCCGAACTTCACCGGACGCTCCACAGCCCAGGTTCTATGTGGATATCATCTCAGGTCTTGTGTTCCTGCCCACCCGAAGTCATTTTCTCAAGAATGGCAAGCCAAGACTGAAGAATATGACCGCCGTGCGGTATCGGCCAGCAGGTCAGGATTCAAGATCAGGTATCTCACCGCTGGGACAAGGTTGGGGTTGTCATGGGAATTGGCCGGTCCAGGGACTACCAAGTGCCTCTTCCGAGTGGTAGAGTATGGTTGAGGAACCGTCGTTTCCTCCGACCTGTGGAGCTGCCTAGTGTTGACCCTTCCCCAGTAGAGTCCCCTAATGTGATGTCTTTACAGTAAATCCGTCCCCACCTTGTGTTTCTGCCCCGGTACTCCGCAGGTCCGAGCGGCTCAGAAACAAAAGGTCCGCTCAAGATGAAACTATGAGCGTATAGGGGGGAGGGAGGTGTATAATATGGACACGAAGTAGTACCTTAAGCTGTGTATTCTTATATTACTCTATTAATTATGTATAGTAAAGTATTACAGAACATGTATTAATCCTATGAAATATTTCCATTTATTATGCACCATATTATGTATGTGAATTATCATATTTACATATTATGTATTCAGCTTGTGAATGCTGGTATCTGTACATGCCAGCGCGGAGTGATACAGGTAGTTGAGATCACTCGTCCTTATGGTGTGGAAGCCAGTTTCTTTGTACCTCTGTATATCTCCCTTACGAGAATAAGAACCTATTTCAAGATAATAAGTGTTTGTGTCAACCCTCAGTAGTGTAGAACATTTTGGGGGTATCAAAGACAAACATAGAAATCTCCCCCCGCCCTCCCCCAACAATCCCCCCATCCCCCCTCTCCACCCACAACCCAGGACCACGGTGTGTAAAGTTAAGGTGTTCGAATTTTAATTGGGTTGAAAATGAAATAATGCATGTGAGGAGAAGAAGAAGAAGATTTCGTTAGGTTACGTTAGGTTACGTTAGGTTAGGTTAGGCTAGATTAGGTTAAGTTACGTTAGGTCTGGTCAGGTTACATTATGCATGAAGGTATTCATTTATATGTATATTTATGATCTACAGGATCGTTTATGGCCAGTCAAAAGCTTCCAGAAAAGATAAATACATAGAAGTTATCACTAATGGCCAATTATCCCTATTTAGTGTAACATACAGTATATATTAGGTGGAGTTCCGCTTTTATTTGTTTGTTTTCGTATTATTTAAGTCATTTATTTGTTAACATTTAGCTTAGAATAAGTAAATATTATACAAAACAAAACATTGAAAAACTCACAAGTGAATTTGTAACATATAATCAAGTCGAGATAATATTACCAATACCACGTGCTGGTCAAGCTCCGAAAGAGTTGTCCGGGGGTCTAGCTAACCTCTGGTCGGGGCTTGACCAGCACGAAAAAAAAAAAAAAATTTTTTTACTAAACGAGATTTTGGCAACCTGTGGTGTAATAGTCAGCATGCTCGCCTTGCAAGCGAGTGGACCCCTGTTCGATTCCCGGACAGAGTGAAACTATGAGCATTTTTTTTACGTCATTTAGCTTTCTATTTACCAGTAAATGGGAACCTGGATGTTAATCGATTTGCGGATCTTATTCTGGAATAATGGTTAGCCACTGCAGTTGCCGAGTTGTCCGGTCTTCTCGAACTATTCATTGAAACTGGGTCATACAACTCGTTAACTTAGGGTGTGGTTGTGGTGTTGGCGACAGATTCTAACACCTTAAACAAATTCACGCCTAGGTTGCTCTAGAGCCGGCCATCCTCGTACACGAAGGGCAACCATTATTGTTAGGTGTATAATATTACCATCACTACCACAACCAGCATTATCACTACTATTGTCATCTTCTCAACTATCATCATTCCTTCCCTCTTCCTCCTCCTGCTTCTATATTTTAATAATTATCGTCTCAATTATTATTATTATCATCATTATTTTTATTATTATTCTAGCGTGTTGCCAGGGATACCCAAAGAATGTTCTATACTACTGAGGGTATACACAAACACCTGTTGTCTTAAAAGTAGGTTCTATTCTCGTACGGGAGATATATATACAAACAGTAGGACGCAGAAGCCCCCGGTCACGCCACGAGGACTCTGTCTTCTCTCTCTACATCTATCTATGTATTACTACGCGCTGGCCTGTACAGATGCCAGCATTCACAAGCTGAATACATAAAGTATAAATGTGATAATTTATATACATAACATGGTACATAATAAATGGAATATTACATAGAATTAATACATGTTCTGCAATACTTTACTATACACAATTAATAAGAGTAATATAAGAGTAATATAATAATATACAGCTGAAGGTACTACTTTGTGTCCATATATATCATACAATTATTATTACCGTATTATTATTATTATTATTATTATTATTATTATTATTACCGTATTATTATTATTATTATTATTATTATTATTATTATTATTATTATTATTATTATTATTATTATTATTATTATTATTATTATTAACAATAAAACATGTGGCTGCAACAACAGTAGAAATTAGAAATAAGATAAAAAAGTTGTATTAAATTAACAATTAAAACACAAACAAGAACCACAGGTACAAGTCGATCAGTTTTTTATCATGAGAGAGAGAGAGAGAGAGAGAGACAGAGAGAGAGAGAGAGAGAGTCCCTGGCTCACTGTTACGTTATGACAAAGTTGTTGGCAAATATATGGTATGAAAATTGTGTTGATACTCTCTCTCTCTCTCTCTCTCTCTCTCTCTCTCTCTCTCTGTGTCTCTCTCTCTCTGTGTCTCTCTCTCACACACACACCAACCACAAACAAACAACACATCACAAACAAACAAGCAAGCAACAACACAACACAAACAATAATGACACCACAAAAAACATTATTCTAAAAAACAAACAATAAAACAAACAAAAACAATAAAACAAACAAACATACCAACAAACAATAAAACAAACAAACAATCAAACAAACAAACAATAAAACGAACAAACGAAGAATAAAACAAAACAAACAAACAATAAAACATACAAACAAACAATAAAACAAACAAACATACATAAAAACAATCAAACAAACATAAAAACAATAAAAAAAACAGACCCTCTTCAACAAACCACCACCACCAAGGACTTCACTAACCTACCACCTCCACCACCACCTCCTACAACACTATTTATAATCCCAAAACTTCCCAAAGGTCACTCCTGCCTCGGTGACCTTTGGGGGTTAACACTGCCCACTGGTCTAGATCTGGCGAGAAAACTGCCCCCACGCACTTGTTGGGTGTCACAAAGCGCCTGCTGGGTGATTTAGGTGAGTCTTCCCCCGCCCTCCCCCATCCCCCCTCTCCAACCCAGGGTCACAGTGTGTAAGGTTAAGGCGTTTGAATTTTAATTTAGTTGATGATGATATAAAGCAGAGGAGGAGGAGGAGGAGGAGGAGGAGGAGGAGGAGAAGAAGAAGAAGAAGGCTAGATTACGTTAGGTTACGTTAGGTTAGGTTAGGCTACATTAGGTTAAGTTACGTTAGGTCTGGTCAGGTTACATTATGCATGAAGGTATTCATTTATATGTATATTTATGATCTACAGGATCGTTTATGGCCAGTCAAAAGCTTCTAGAAAAGAGAAATACATAGAAGTTATCACTAATGGCCAATTATCCCTATTTAGCGTAACATACAGTATATATTAGGTGGAGTTCCACTTTTATTTGTTTGTTTTCGTATTTTCTAAGTCATTTATTTGTTAACATTTAGCTTAGAATAAGTAAATATTATACAAAACAAAACATTGAAAACTCACAAGTGAATTTGTAACATATAATCAAGTCCAGATAATAATACCAATACCACGTGCTGGTCAAGCTCCGAAAGAGTTGTCCGGGGGTCTAGCTAACCTCTGGTCGGGGCTTGACCAGCACGAAAAAAAAAAAAAAATTATTAAACGTAATTTTGGCAACCTGTGGTGTAATAGTCAGCATGCTCGCCTTACAAGCGAGTGGACCCGTGTTCGATTCCTGGACAGAGTGAAACTATGAGCATTTTTTTTTACGTCATTTGACTTTCTATTTACCAGTAAATGGGAACCTGGATGTTAATCGATTTGCGGATCTTATTCTGGAATAATGGTTAGCCAGTGCAGTTGCCGAGTTGTCTGGTCTTCTCGGACTATTCATTGAAACTGGGACATACAACTCGTTAACTTAGGGTGTGGTTGTGGTGTTGGCGACAGATTCTAACACCTTAAACAAATTCACGCCTAGGTGGCCCTAGGGCCGGCCATCCTCGTACACGAAGGGCAACTATTATTGTTACGTGTATAATATTACCATCACTACCACAACCAGCATTATCACTACTATTGTCATCTTCTCAACTATCATCATTCCTTCCCTCTTACTCCTCCTGCCTCCATATTTTAATAATAATCGTCTCAATTATTATTATCATCATTATTTTTATTATTATTATTACCGTATTATTATTATTATTATTAACAATACAACATGTGGCTGGAACAACAGTAGAAATTAGAAATAAGATATAAAGTTGTATTAAATTAACAATTAAAACACAAACAAGAACCACAGGTACAAGTCGATCAGTTTTTTATCATATGAGAGAGAGAGAGAGAGAGAGAGAGAGACCCACCGTTAATAAAGGAACCTTGAGCATCACTCCTATACATTACTGACGAAGAAAAAGTAATAATAACTTTTAGAAAATTCAGAGACCCGCAGACCCACGAACACACAAGACCCGAGCCATTTATCACCACACACTGAAGGACCATGACATACCAACCTGGGGGGTCTTGTGTCTGTCTGTCTATTTGATATATTCATCTGTCTAAGTGTATGTCCATTTCATTATATATTTATTCGTGTATTTATCTCTGTCTGTCTGCCTGTTTGGTCGTTTATCAAAATTATCAAACAGCAGGTGGAGTGGGGAGGGACGGAGGGGGGGGGGGATGATTCGCAGTTTCGCCACCTAGTCCATTAAGTTAACCTAACATTAAACTAATGTAACCTAACATAACGCAAAGCTAACCTAACCAAACCAAACCAAACATTAACCTGCCCTATCTTTATAACACTTGTCCTAATATTAACCGGATATCATAAAGTTAAGGAGCCATCCCTTGTTTCAACCTAACCAAACCTAACCTAATTAAAACCTAATCTAACCCAATTTAATCCAATTTAACTTAACGTAACGTAACCTAACCTAACTCAATCTAACTTAAACTAGCCTAACCCCCCGTTTAGAGTTAAGGTACTTAATCACCAAGCGAAATATGCGGGGACTCCTAGTCTTCAAGAGATCCCTAACACAACCTAACATCATCATCATCTACTTAATTAATAACACCTAACTTAACCTAAACTAACCTAACCCTCGGAAGGAGTTAGAAAGGGCTGCGTGCTATCTCCAGGACTGCATAATCACCGATCAAAAATTTATTATGAG
Organism: Homarus americanus; assembly: GCF_018991925.1. Lineage (NCBI taxonomy): Eukaryota > Metazoa > Arthropoda > Malacostraca > Decapoda > Nephropidae > Homarus > Homarus americanus. The sequence continues at coordinate 10,314 of NW_024744664.1, forward strand.
AAAAGTTATAAGAAACGATGAAGGACTAAAAGTTAATGGTAACGTAGTATCAAATATTCGATATGCAGATGATACTGGTCTGAACTCGGGATAGTGAAGAGACGGTATTAAACTATGATGAACAAGACTAGTGGCCAAGACGGTGAATAATGTGGCCTAGGGTTAATGCTGTATATAAAGACGGGAATAATGGTTATTTTTAATGTCAAACCAAATCCTAAAAGATGATGACAGGGAACTTAACCCAGCTGTTATAACCTTTAACGATGGTTTAAGCTATAAATCTTTAAGGACGTTGGTTTAAACAATAACATTCGAAGGACGATAATTAAAGCTAAAAATCCTCAAGAGGTTAGTTATTGCATCATCCTGAATGGTGGAAACTATTGTGTATTTTGTAAGTAAACATTATGTGTGATGGTCGACCTACGTGACCCGCCAGCAGGGAAGACAGCAGTAATGTACGACACAGTGGTAGGTAAGAAACATTGTCTTGGGTCGTAAGGTAAGGGCGACGACACCTGCCACAAGTCACACGCCCATCCGAGGACAGGATGAAATGTGTGTGTGTCCGGAGAATGGTGGGCGGGGCGCACAGACACGTGTAAGGAGCTTGTAAATGGATCTTTGGCTACGTGTGTGGTGGCCGCCGTGGACACGGGGAAGGGGAGGGAGTGTGGAGACCAGCCGACCTTCACTAATTACGTGAAGAATATATGTGAGAATCTATCGACGAAGTAATAGTCTGTCGGTGGAGTGAGTAAGTAAGTAAATGTGTGTGTGATCGGCTGGTGTCGTCGGTGCACCCAAGGCACAGTCAGGGGTCTACCATAAAACACACTGCCAGTACTGGTAATGAGCAGCGTCTGGCCTTCTCCTCACAGTCATAAAACTCCTTCGCCAGACGTACGGTCGCCTTTGACACACAAAAATGCAATCATTCATTAAAACGTAATTGGCTATAAACTTTTGAGTGTAAAATACCCATTTATTGTGAACTTAACAAATTGGTAAATCAGGTGTGTTTATGTAAGCTTGGGTCAGTGGTGTTAAATTTACTGCTGACTAATTATATTATTTTTAAACCAGTATTTATATGTTATTATTACAGTTAAAGTTAAGTCGTTATCATATTTAAAGGTCATCATCATTATCACTGTAGGTTATATATATAAGCTACTGTGCCGAGTAGCAACCTTGTACATAAGCTACTGTGCCGAGTAGCATTCATATATATTATCACGTGGCAACACTGCACGTGTTATGTGGCAACATTGCCCCGAGGCTGCCATATGGCAAGGCGCCTCAGTCTGACCGTGTGAGCTGTGCTTGGCACATGCTGGTCACCGCTTGTATTTCTCTCATCCACAATAAACGAACTCAGTGTTACTCAGTGTTTCCCTAGCCATCACTGCATTCTTCAGGGGACACTAGTAACCTTCATGGCGCAGTGTCTAGGATCTGTGGACTTACTAAGTGTGTGAACAATGCCGACAGTTACGTCTGCCGGTGATACGCGTCGACTCAGTGTGTTGTGTTGTGTTGCGCTGTGTTTCGCCGCGATGTGCAGTGTTGCTCCGTCACAGTGCGTTTTAGTGACGGTGCCAGTGTCAGTGTCAGTGTATTAGTGTGTGTCTAGAGCTGAGTTGTGCATTGGCCGGTGTTTTTGCGGTACCCACGGAGCACGCAGGCGCACACCCTTCTCGTGCGACATCCGGTGGGACACTGGTCTTGCCTCTGCCTCTGCCCGAGTCCGCCGTCCACCACGCTCCGCTCTCAGAGACACACACACACACGCACGCACGCACTCACTCACTCACGGACAGAACAGTGGACCTGGACCATAAGCGTGATTTTTGTGCTGTTTATGTCTTATATATGTGGTTCGAGCTGTTGAGGCGCCACTTTATATATTAAACAGTGCAGTCCACTCACACACAAAGATGGGAGGTAAGAAGGGACAACGTCAAGATGGGAGACACGACTCCCCACCACCTTCTCCTCCACCCGGCGCAGACTCTCATCCTCCACCTCCAGTGACGGACATTGCCACAATTCTGAGGTGGATGAACGACCGGGACGAGCGACGTAGAGAAATGGATTTTCAGAGGGAGGAGACACGAAGAGTGGAGGAAAAGTTGCGTTTTGAGGCACTATTGGCGACCCTGGCACTAACCCACCCTCCCTCACTCGCAGGTAGCGCACTTCAAGGCACCAGTACACTCCCTCCTCCACCACACCAGCGTCCTCCAGCTCCCAAGGCATCTGTTCAACCCCCACCCGCCCTCTCACCAGACGTCACGTTTCAGCTTTTTCGTGAGTGGCGGCGGCGTTGGACAGATTACTCCACGATGGTGGACCTTGACAGCATGCCTCCAAACAAACAGCTCATCCAACTGCGGATGTGTTTGTCGCTGGAGACCCAGAGAATTTTGGAGCACACGTTGCGAGTGCCTCCCGATTCTACCTCTTCAGTGACGGATGTGCTCGACCTTTTACAGGAGCATGTTAATGGTCGGAACAACGAGGCTTTGCGTCGCCGTGCCTTTACCAGCTGCAAGCAGGCGGAGAACGAATCCTTTGACGACTTTTTTGTACGTTTGAAGAGTTTGTCTGAGGAGATCGACGTCTGCAAGGCGCACAGCCGGGAGAGTGAGGAAGCCTGGATCAAGCACGGGATCTTGACAGGTGTCAGGCAGGAAGAGTTGATGCAGCGACTCATCCCCCTGGACGCTTCCTCCACACTTCAGGTGGTAGTGACTGAATGTCGGTCATACGAGGCCACTAAGTCCGCCACCTCTGCCTTACGGGCCCCACCTGCTGTGAGAGCTATCTCACAATACAAGAAGGATAAGAAGGCGGCCAACAACGCGAAGGCTGCCACACGTTCTTCCACGCCTCCGCCTAGTGCTTCCTGTGGCAGCTGTGGAAAGCAGCACAGCCCCAAGACTTGCCCGGCCGCCGACGCACTGTGTCGTGGATGTGACCGTAAGGGCCACTGGTCTAACACAGACAGGTGCCCTGCACGAGGCCACAAGTGTCAGGCCTGCGGTCGCTATGGACACTACGACAAGTGCTGCCGCCAACCCAAGCCCAAAAGCCCGAGACGAGGAGGACAGCAGCGCACTTCCCTCGGGGTGGTTCGCACACAGCCCCCTCCAGATGGCCCACGCAGCCCCAAGCAGCAGCGGAGTCACATCAGGAGGGTGGAATCGACCACACGCCCCAGGGCTACCCCTTCCCCTACTCTCCGCATCGCCGTCACATACGGTGATGTGTCGGGTCACATCGAGGTGATACCGGACACCGGCGCCGATACTACGGTGATTGGGTTGAAGCACCTCCAGAAACTGGGCCTCACCAAACGCAGCCTGGGACCACCGCCGCAGCTGCAGTACTACAATGCGGACGGTTCCCAGATGCCGGACGCTGTGGGCTCCTTTCAAGCAGAGATCACCTACGGCGACAGGTCGTATCACGGATGGATCGACGTGCAGCCTACTCTCGCTACACCCTTGTTGTCGTGGGAGCACTGCAAGGAGTTAGGCGTGGTGCCCAGAGACTTTCCCGAGCAGATCCCAGCTGCTTGTTACACTGCCAGCAGGGTGCGTGAGTCGACGAGCGACGCGCCTGGCGCTGCCACACAGAGCTGCCCAGAACCTGCGTCCACTCCCTCCCCGCCTCCACCCAAGTCACGGCTGCTTCCTCTTCACAGCGAGACGTCTCCTTCAGCCGCAAGGGCCTACTTCCTGAAGGAGTACTCGGATGTGCTGGTGACAAAGGAGGCCCTACGGACCGCGCCACTGAAGGCTATGGCGGGTCCGCCTATGAGGATACACCTGCGGGAAGATGCACTGCCGTTTGCCATACACACTCCCCGGTTGATTCCTCTCGCCTTCAGGGATTCAGTCAAGAAGGAACTGGATTCCATGGTGGCCCAGGGTGTCATCGTACCCGTTGGTGACGACCCATCCCCTTGGTGCCACCCTCTAGTCGCTGTGGCTAAGACTAACGGTGGAGTGCGGATTACTACCGACTTGTCTAAGCTTAACAGCCAGGTGTCCCGTCCCGCCCACCCTTCACCCACACCTTTTGCAGCTATACGGAGTGTGGATCCGAAGGTACGGCACTTCTCGACGATGGACGCCCTCTGTGGTTACTGGCAGATCCCACTGAAGGAGGAGGATCAGCCACTGACCACTTTCATCACGCCTTACGGACGCTTCCGCTACTGCCGTGGCCCTATGGGATTCGCTGCTACGGGGGACGCCTTCTGTCTCCGTGGTGACATGGCACTTCAAGGCGTGACCAACTGCGTGAAGGTAGTGGACGACGTCCTCCTTTACGATGAGGACTACCTGACGCATCTTCGCCGCATCGACGAGGTACTGACCAGGTGTAGGACGCACGGCATCACTCTGAATGCCGAGAAGTTCGTCTTGGCCGCACCTGCAGTGTCTTTCTGCGGCTACCGACTCTCAAGGGATGGCATTGCTGCGGACCCGGAGAAAGTTCGCGCCATAGCGGACTTTGCGAAACCTGCCAACCTTACGGATCTCAGGTCTTTCATGGGCCTGGTGAACCAGCTGGCAGAATTTTCCCCTGACGTCTCCGCCGCTGCCGGGCCTCTCCGCCCCCTGATGAGCCCCAAGAGGACGTTCACGTGGACCCCTGACCACGACCTCGCCTTTCATAAGGTGAAGGAGGCCCTGTCAAGTCCACCTATCCTCGCTACTTTCGACCCAGCGCTCCCCACCGTCCTCCAGACAGACGCCTCGCGCCTGTACGGGGTTGGTTACGCCCTTCTCCAGGATCACGGTGGAGGAAAGTACCGGCTCGTACAGTGTGGCTCTCGCTTCCTCACCGATGCTGAGTCTCGCTACGCTACCATCGAGCTGGAGCTGCTGGCAGTGGTATGGGCCTTATCGAAGTGCAAGTTCTACTTGATTGGCCTACAGCACTTCGACCTCATCACAGACCACAGGCCCTTGGTCCCCATTCTTAACCACTATTCGCTGGACGCCATCGAGAATCCCCGCCTCCAGCGCCTGAAGGAGAAGATTTTGGCCTTCGTCTTCACCGCAGCTTGGCGCGCAGGTAAGGAGTTGTGCATCCCGGATGCCCTCTCCCGCTCCCCAGTCAGCCGCCCTACACCTGAAGACGAGATGCTCAGCACCGAGGCCGGTTTCTCCGTCAGCAACATCGTCACCTTGCAGGCCGTACAGTCCCTCGCCAGCACCCAGGCCTCAGTGTCGCCACCCGACAGCGATCTGGCCCTTGCGGAACTACGGACCGCGGCACGCGACGACCCCTCCTACACTCAGCTCTTGGAGAGTGTGAGGACTGGGTTTCCTCACGACCGTTTTGACCTCCACAACGCCATACGCCCGTATTGGAAGATACGTGAGGACCTCTACGCAGATGGGGACCTCGTCCTGTACGGTGCCCGTGTGGTCGTCCCTGCAGCTCTCCGTCGTCGCGTTCTGACCCGCTTACACGACAGCCATCGTGGAGCAGAGGCCACCAAGCGCCGCGCAAGGCAGGCTGTGTATTGGCCCGGCATTGACGCGGATATCGTCAATACGGTCCGTGCCTGTGAGCCGTGCCAGATCATGCAGCCCAGTCAACAGCAAGAGCCCCTCTTGTGCGACGACGAACCCACCAGGCCCTTCGAGTCCGTGTCGGCTGATTTCTTCAGCACAGCTGGGAAACATTTCCTAGTTGTCGCCGACCGACTCTCTGGCTGGCCTGTGGTGGTAATCTGTGGCTCGGACACGACGTCCGCGGCCACCATTCGCCACTTCCGGCACCTCTTTCGTGACCTGGAGCGTTGGGGAGTCCGCCACATCGTGTCAACACCCCACTACCCACAGTCAAACGGCCATGCTGAGGCTGCAGTCAAGACAGTCAAGCACCTCATCCTCAAGGTGGCCCCTTCAAGCAACATAGACTGTGAGGCGTTTGACAAAGGACTCCTGGAGTTACGTAATACTCCCACCCACACAGGACGCTCCCCTGCCCAGATCCTGTATGGTCACCCTCTCCGCTCTTGCGTTCCTGCACACGCCAAGGCCTTTGCGAAGGAGTGGCAGACCAGAGCCGAGAGCTGCGACCGCCGCGCCGCTTCACGTGCCCAGGACGCCAAGGCTCGGTATGACGACCGTGCCCGCCCTCTTCAGCCACTGGAGATTGGTGCCCTTGCCCGCGTCCAGGACCCGACGACGACACGTTGGGACAAGGTGGGCATAGTGATGGGCGTCGGCCGGTCGCGGGACTACAAGGTCAGGATGCCGAGTGGCCGTGTCTGGTGGAGGAACCGCCGCTTCCTCCGGCCAGTCCCACCCCCTGCTGCTGGCCCCCTGACCGAAGACGAGTCACCTACACCTCACGAGGATCCGCCCCACAGTGCACCTCGACGCTCGGAGCGACTTAGGACTAAGAAGTCCGCTCAAGACAAAGACTATGAGCGTGAGGGGGGAGGGAGATGTAGGTTATGTATATAAGCTACTGTGCCGAGTAGCAACCTTGTACATAAGCTACTGTGCCGAGTAGCATTCATATATATTATCACGTGGCAACACTGCACGTGTTATGTGGCAACATTGCCCCGAGGCTGCCATATGGCAAGGCGCCTCAGTCTGACCGTGTGAGCTGTGCTTGGCACATGCTGGTCACCGCTTGTATTTCTCTCATCCACAATAAACGAACTCAGTGTTACTCAGTGTTTCCCTAGCCATCACTGCATTCTTCAGGGGACACTAGTAACCTTCAATCACCATTCATCATCATCATCATGTAAAGGTATTAATAAAAATGAAAAAATACGTAACGTATACCAGAACTAAAACATTTACCGGATATATGAACTAAACCGTCTGCCGGATATATGAACTAAAACATTTGCCGGATATATGAACTAAAATATTTGCCGGATATATGAACTAAAATATTTGCCGGATATATGAACTAAACCGTTTGCCGGATATATGAACTAAAACATTGCCGGATATATGAACTAAAACATTTGCCGGATATATGAACTAAAACATTTGCCGGATATATGAACTAAAATATTTGCCGGATATATGTTTGCCGGATATATGAACTAAAACTGGCCGGATATATGAACTAAAACATTTGCCGGATATATGAACTAAAACATTTGCCGGATATATGAACTAAAATATTTGCCGGATATATGAACGAAAACATTTGCCGGATATATGAACTAAAACGTTTGCCGGATATATAAACTAAACCGTTGCCGGATATATGAACTAAAACATTTGCCGGATATATGAACTAAAACATTTGCCGGATATATGAACTAAACCATTTGCCGGAGATATGAACTAAAACATTTGCCGGATATATGAACTAAAACATTTGCCGGATGTATGAACTAAAACATTTGCCGGATATATGAACTAAACCATTTGCCGGAGATATCATATAAAAAACCCTAACTACAGAACCAGTTAAGTGACGTGCCGTGTTATGGACTCTTCCGGAACTGTGATTACAATAATTATTCTCACACGACGCAGTGACGTCACGCGGACAATGGCGGAGAACAGCTGACGTCGACTGTTATTACTGTATACGTGTAATACCATTGACAAGAGAAGAGAAGAGAGAAATCATTAACAACAGGTACCAAACAAAACTCACTGGACCATTACATGTTCCCGCCGCCTATACAGTAGAGCAACATAGGTAATTATAATTACCCGGACTTATAAGGCAATTCATTTGATTTATTTCCCAGTTTGACCAGTGGCTGTCCAGTAGTCTCTTAAAGTATAAACATGCTCAGGATTCAAAGTGTACTTGTATCTGACCTGTTAAGTGTACTTGTATCTGTCCTCTTAAGTGTACTCGTATCTGTCCTGTTAAGTGTACTTGTATCTGTCCTGTTAAGTGTACTTGTATCTGTCCTCTTAAGTGTACTTGTATCTGTCCTCTTAAGTGTACTCGTATCTGTCCTGTTAAGTGTACTTGTATCTGTCCTCTTAAGTGTACTCGTATTTGTCCTCTTAAGTGTACTCGTATCTGTCCTGTTAAGTGTACTTGTATCTGTCCTCTTAAGTGTACTTATATCTGTCCTCTTAAGTGTACTCGTATCTGTCCTGTTAAGTGTACTTGTATCTGTCCTCTTAAGTGTACTCGTATCTGTCCTCTTAAGTGTACTCGTATCTGTCCTGTTAAGTGTACTTGTATCTGTCCTCTTAAGTGTACTTATATCTGTCCTCTTAAGTGTACTTGTATCTGTCCTCTTAAGTGTACTCGTATCTATCCTGTTAAGTGTACTTGTATCTGTCCTGTTAAGTGTAATTGCATCTGTCCTGTTAAGTGTACTTGCATCTGTCCTGTTAAGTGTACTTGTATCTGTCCTGTTAAGTGTACTTGTATCTGTCCTCTTAAGTGTACTCGTATCTGTCCTGTTAAGTGTACTTGTATCTGTCCTCTTAAGTGTACTCCTATCTGTCCTGTTAAGTGTACCTATATCTACCCTGTTAAGTGTACTTGTATCTGTCCTGTTAAGTGTACTTGCATCTGTCCTGTTAAGTGTACTTGTATCTGTCTTGTTAAGTGTACCTGTATCTGTCATCTTAAGTGGACTTGTATCTGTCCTGTTAAGTGTACTTGTATCTGTAGTGTTAAGTGTACCTATATCTGTCCTGTTAAGTGTACTTGTATCTGTCCTGTTAAGTGTACTTGTATCCGCCCTGTTAAGTGTACTTGTATCTGTCCTCTTAAGTGTACTTGTATCTGTCCTGTTAAGTGTACCTGTATCTACCCTGTTAAGTGTACTTATATGCCCTGTTAAGTGTACCTGTATCTGTCCTGTTAAGTGTACCTGTATCTGTCCTGTAAGTGTACTTGTATCTGTCCTGTTAAGTGTACCTGTATCTGTCCTGTAAGTGTACTTGTATCTGCCGTGTTAAGTGTACTTGTATCTGTCCTGTAAGTGTACTTGTATCTGTCCTGTTAAGTGTACCTGTATCTTTCTTGTTAAGTGTACCT
>NW_024744665.1:0-10608 GCF_018991925.1 Homarus americanus
CTTTGAACAAGACACGCTGCTGTGTAACTTCTTAATAATAACCCGCTCCACACTTTATATTCACCCCTCCCTCCTCTCCTCATCTGTTTTCCTAACCCTCATCTCGTCCAAAGTTGGGTTTCCTAAGGACACATTTTCGTACATTTCAACTCATCCCATGGAGGACGGAACACCTCCCAGGTTCGCCACGTCTCTCTGCCAGCCCCTAGATCTGTACCGGGCGTCTCACGGGCGACTGTACTTAAGCATGCCCATAGCCAGCCCCTAGATCTGTACCGGGCGTCTCACGGGCGACTGTACTTAAGCATGCCCATAGTGATGGAGTGATAGCTGCTGTTTGGTCGGTGTTTGTCAGGTATTGGTTGTATATGTGATGAATAATAGCTGTGGTTATTATTATTATTATACTTTCTTTTTAGTTGTGGGAGGGATAAGTGTGTTAGGTCGCTTGATTTTGGTCTCAACTTTGTCAGTGCCGTTACGTGGACTCGGGGGGAGGTGGGTCGCTTGCTTAATTATACACTACCTGCAAGCACCCAAAAATGTAGCTTATTACAACGCTAAGTGCTCGTTAACTTAATGCTGGAGCTGAAAGAGAAATACGACATTAATATTGAAGGTGTTAAAGATTAGGACGATAATTTGCTTTGGGGTGGAATTGGGGAGTGAAGTCGATATTAATAATAATTATAATGATAAAAAATGCAATACTATGACTACTACTACTACTACTACTACTAATAATAATAATAATAATACTAATAATAATAATACTAATGATAATAATAATAATAATAATAATCATCTCTGGGTATAGTAATGGTAATAATAGTGTGTAATTAATCACAAGAATTAGTTACATATAGCGATGAGTTCGTTTGTAATTATATAGACCCTTTAACACACAAACAAATGGTAGTTGAAATTGTGTGCACTAAGAGGAGGTCCGTGCCTCACCCGTTGTGAGTACATCACACTACCACGGCACTGTCAGCTCTTAAGCTGGTGTACGTGCTGACAGATCACAACTGATATTTACATTTAAATGAACTTTGCATAAAAATACTGAATGGGAACCTGACATGCACGTCCAGCCATTGTTGTTGTGACGTGATTTATGTGGATTATTTTTCAATGTTGTTAAAGCGTTTATTTATCTACAGTGTGCGGAGAGGGGGGGGGAGGGGGTCACTCCTTGTATGTTTGTTTGGAATTAAATTATCTTAAGACGGATTTCAACGGCTAACATCAAAGTTAGATTATAGGTTAGATTATATATTCGTCGATATTGAATATAATTTTGAAGAAGGTTGCAATAAAGTGAACTGGATAGATGTAATAAAACTTGGTAGGTGGGTGTAATGCTGCTGAATTAAGAAGTGATAATGGCTATGTGAGTATATATGAAAGGCTCTAGGTCACGGGACTAGGTTTACGGTTCTAGTTCACGGCTCTAGGTCACGGGACTAGGTTTCCGGTTCTAGTTCACGGCTCTAGGTCACGGGACTAGGTTTCCGGTTCTAGTTCACGGCTCTAGGTCACGGCTCTAGGTCACGGTTCTAGTTCACGGGACTAGGTTCACGGCTCTAGGTCACAGCTGTAGGTCCTGGCTGAAGGTCACGGTTCTAGGTTACGGGACTAGGTCACGGCACGGCACGGCTCTAGGTCACGGCTAAAGGTCACGGCTCTGTCACGGTTCTAGGTCACGGCTCTTAAATAACAGCAATAGGACACGATGCAAAGTCACGGCTCTAGGCACGGTTCTAGTTCACGGCTCTCTCACGGTTCTAGGTCACGGGACTAGGCTTGGTTCTAGTTCACGGCTCTAGGTCACGGCTCTAGGTCACGGTTCCTAGTTCACGGCCTCAAGGTCACGGCTCTAGGTCACGGGTATAGGTCACGGATCTAGGTCACAGTTCAAGGTCACGACTGTCACAGTTCAAGGTCAAAGTTCTAGATCAAAACTCTAGGTCACGGCTCTAGGTCACGGCTCTAGGTCACGGTTCAAGGTCACGGTTCAAGGCAAGGTTCTAGGTCACGGCTCTAGGTCACGGCTCTAGGTCACAGCTCTAGGTCACAGATCTAGGTCACGGATCTAGGTCACAGCTCCAGGTCACGACTCTGTCACGGTTCAAGGTCAAAGTTCTAGATCAAAACTCTAGGTCACTGCTCTAGGTCACGGTTCAAGGTCACGGTTCAAGGCAAGGCTCTAGGTCACGGCTCTTGGTCACGGCTCTAGGTCACGGCTCTTGGTCACGGCTCTAGGTCACGGCTCTAGGTCACGGCTCTAGGTCAAAGACTTTCGACGAAATACCTCATTATCGGGTGGACAGTTTAATTTAACTTTGCCCAAAAATTGGATAATGTCTCCTCATAACCCCACCCTTCCTCTCCTTTACCTTACCTTCCCCCTCTCTCCCTCTCCCCCTCTCTCCCTCTCTCTTCCCTCTTTCCCCCTTTCCCCTACCCTCTATCCCATCCCCTTTCTCCTTTTCCCTCTTCCTTCCCTTTCCCTCCTTCCCCTTTCTCCTCCACTCCCCCCCCTTCTTCTTTCACTCAATAAAATTATTATTATCATTATTATTATTATTATTATTATTATTATTTATTATTATTATTATTATTATTATTATCATTATTATTATTATTATTATTATTATTATTATTTCCGCTTCAGTAAAGAGATATAGGAAAGAGGTAATTTTGTCTGTTAAAAATAAATAAAAAGAAAAAATTCCAAAGGAAACTCAGATTTTTTGGTTTGATATGCAACACACACTAAAAAAATTATTGTTTTTTCTAATGTACTGTAGTGTATATTGTTATGGTGATTTCAAAACTTTGATCCCTTTTTTTGGAGAAATTCATAGAACAAAAATTAAAAGCCCTTTAAAATTTTAATGATCTATATAAAAATGTTAACCTAACCTACCTAAGTTAACCTAACTGGAAACTGACTTAACTATCATAAAATAAAGTATACTGTCTTTCATATTTTAAAGGTTGGATTAAGGACAAATTCACTTAGGTTAATTTATGGTCACAGTTAATTAGTCAAGTCTGACATATTTCTGTTGTACGTATATCACATTTATTGAATATTCATAATTTCATTATCTATGAATATCCAAGAATTGTAATATAAAAACAATTAACGGTAAAGGCAGTCATACCTGTGATTACTTTCTACAATTATTGCATCTAGCTATAATTGAGTGGAGCATCAAGGTGAGTTAGGTAAGATACAAGGAGTTTAAAGATGAAAATGTATTACGGTCTCTCCTCGACTTACGACGGCGTTCCGTCCCGCCGACCATGTCGTAATACCTGAAATATTGTTATTAAATATTATCATCAATGACTTCTTTTGGTATTAAACAATACAATTTGGTGCTAATTTTTTCCTCTTATATAAAGTAGCTTTAGTGTATAGGGTGAAACATCTATCATGAAGTGATTGTCATTAGAACTTTACGGGGTCTGAATTTGTAAAAAAACACAACTAATGTGTTTAATCTACTCATAATCAATTTGGTAAAATGATTGTTTAGGTCATCCACCTCTACTTGGCATTTGAAAAAACATAATTTCAATGTCACCAAACCTAACCTAACCCAACTTAACTAATCTAACATAACCTAACTTAACTGGTAAAAATGGTCAACTTAAAATCATTAAATTCGCTGGATGGCCAAAAAGATAATAATATCATCAATTCCATTTATTTTAGAGGGACTTATTCATTTTTGTTGAAATCATGGACATACAAAGCCAATATATCTACATTTGATTCTACCAGTGTGAATGGCAAAGTTAATTAATATCACCACTCCAACTGTTGGCCCAAACAAGTCGTAAAGTAGTTCTTTTTTGTAGTACATCGAGTCACTAAGGGAATATAAAAATAAAACATGAATTTATGTCACTGAATTTATCTTATTAGTAGCAAATTGTGGTTAAACTGATACACAAATGAAACATGCCTGGGAAGTACCTAGCACTAGTTACCTGGCATATTTGGACTTATTAAAATATGAAATCTAGGCTAATAAGTAATTATACTAAGGAAATTATTATTTTGGTAGTGCTGGACTGTTACTAATTGCGCTCATTAAGAAAATTGGTTCGATATTAATTCTGATAAAGGACGTCATTCACCATCCCAGAGGAAGCTGTTCTCACCACTCTTCAAATAGACCATTTACGACTTTTTTTTAGTTCAATTTGATTTCAATCCATTTCTACACATAAATTAGTTGTATTAGTTATCTTAAAGGCTTACCTTTTATGATGGTTAGGCGAATTTGGAGGATATAAACGGCGCTGTAGAGGCTGGCGGCATTTTTCGTACACAAACATGGACCGCTTTTAAAAAGAACAATACAATTCTGCATGTGCTGTTCTGTATGGAGTATATCGTATAACAAATATTATTCCTTTGCAGATTTATACATTTTATGTCCATCCAAATCAATTTTCTTTCTTTTGGTTTCAAAAATAGTTGCCGGACGAAATTTCCCCATGTTCCAATAACGATGGCTGTCCACGGGTAATGTGAACCTCGTGGAGAACTGAAGTTGTTCCTGGAAATGAAATGGAAGGATGATTTACAAAGTCACTTTAATGTTGATATTGTGTTCTCCTCTATCTCTCTCTTGTGTGTGGTTTTTTTTTACGGGAATTAGCCAACCCGGGCACAGGTCAAACGACCCACAACGGAGCCTGGGGGGCGAAAAAAAAGAACTTTATTTTTATGAGATTCTGTTTGTTCGTCCATCTTGTGCGGGCAATCAACATGGTAGGTAGTGAGCCGGTCGAGTCTCTGTTGTTTTGACGCTTTTTTATTTTTTTAATGCCCCAATTTAAAAGAGTGACTTACAGTAGATGAATTCACCATTTGGGGGTAAGGGTGGGGGGAGTGAGGGTGGGGGATGGGGTTGGCGGGGTGAGGGTGGGGGATGAGGGGTGTGGTAATGAAGAAGGTTTAGGTGAGGGAATTTAGTGGACAAAGACTTGAGAATCCAACAGACATATACACAAGATAGTCATACACACACATACATGGCAGTCATATGCACAAGACAGTTGGGTTCGTTGCGGTGGGTCGTTGGGTCGTTGGGTTCGTTGCGTTGCGGTGGGTCGTTGGGTTCGTTGCGTTGCGTTGGGTCGTTGGGTTCGTTGCGTTGGGTCGTTGCGTTGGGTCGTTGGGTTCGTTGCGTTGCGGTGGGTCGTTGGGTTCGTTGCGTTGCGGTGGGTCGTTGGGTTCGTTGCGTTGCGGTGGGTCGTTCGATTCTTTTGGTGTTTTTTTTAACTTAAATGATTAATATAATTGAGAATAATAATTAGAACATTTATAATTACTGTAATTCCTGGTCATTTGTCAACAACATCAGAATTCAGACAGCACAAATGATACGTCATAAAATAGGGTAGTGTTGGGTAGGGTGGTGTAGGGTGGTGTATTGGGGGGGTAGGACATCCCGACTATAACCACCCACCCACACCCATCATCCTCTCACCCATCCTGGGAGGTGGGGAATGGTACCATCAGAGAGCCAACAACAGAAGGTACCAAGAACCACCGACTGGGAAGGGTGAGAGGATGAAGGGGTGGGTGGGGTGAGAGGGATGATGGGGAGTGGGGGATGATGAGAGGGAATCCACATCCTTCCCAGGAAGTGGAGAATGGTACAATCCGTCAGGCGCCGACAGAAGGTATCAGGACCCACCGACTGGGAAGTGTGTGTGTAGGGTGGTGTAGTGTGGGGTATGGTGGTGTAGTGAGGGTGTAGTGAGGGTGTAGTGGGTGGTGTAGTATGGGGTATGGTGGTGTAGGGTGGTGTACGGTAAGGTATCAGGACCCACCGATTGGGAAGTGTGTGTGTAGGGTGGTGTAGTGGGTGGTGTAGTGTGGGGTATGGTGGTGTAGTGAGGGTGTAGTGGGTGGTGTAGTATGGGGTATGGTGGTGTAGGGTGGTGCATGGCATCAGACCCACTGACTGGGGCGTGTGTGTGTAGGTGGTGTAGTGGGTGTGTGTGGGGTGGGTGTAGTGAGGGCGTAGTATGGGGTATGGTGGTAGGGTGGTGTAATGGTATCAGACCCACTGACTGGGAAGTGTGTAGGGTGGGTGTAGTGGTATGGTGGCAGTGAGAGTGTAGTGGGTGGTATGGGGGTATGGTGGTGGTGTACGGTAAGGTATCAGGACCCACCGACTGGGAAGTGTGTGTAGGGTGGTGTAGTGGGTGGTGTAGTGTGGGGTATGGTGGTGTAGTGAGGTGTAGTGGGTGGTGTAGTATTGGGGTATGGTGGTGTAGTGGGGGTGTAGTGGGTAGTGTAGTATGGGGTATGGTGGTGTAGGTGGTGTACGGTAAGGTATCAGGACCCACCGACTGGGAAGGGTGTGGAATCCCCCCATCCCCCATCCACACCCATCCTGGGAGGTGGAGAATGGCACCATCCGGTAGTTGGCAACGGAAGGTATCAGGACCCACCGACTGGGAAGGGTGTGGAATCCCCCCATCCCCCATCCACACCCATCCTGGGAGGTGGAGAATGGCACCATCCGGTAGTTGGCAACGGAAGGTATCAGGACCCACCGACTGGGAAGGGTGTGGAATCCCCCATCCCCCATCCACACCCATCCTGGGAGGTGGAGAATGGCACCATCCGGTAGTTGGCAACGGAAGGCATCAGGACCCTCCGACTGGGAAGGGTGTGGAATAGGGTGTGTCAATTTAGGGGGTGAACTGGCTAAATTGAAAATCGAGTAATTTGGTAGCAATTTATTGTAGTCTTTAAGCATGCAAAACAATATTCTGGCATAAATTTTTTTTTATAATAAGTCCTACCTACATCAAATGGATTTTTAAATGTACATATTTGTGAATTTATAACATAACCAGCGTTTGCACACATGTTACTGTTTCAAGTTTCAAATTATTATATTTTATTATCCGTAGTCTATTTGAAAGTAACCAATGCCTTCATACTCTCTTTGCTTTGGTTTCTTGTCATCAGTAGTCTGCTTGCTATTTGTGCTTTGATGTAACCTTCTCGCCTCTCGTGGCTGTAAACATGGCCCGCTGCTTCTGTGACCATTTTCACACATCTCTCCACACTTTGAGTGTGGGAAGGCCACTTCGGCACCTGCATTGGAGTCTCTTTAAGGTTTCTCAATTCTTGGCTAGTTAGACTTGTTGTCAATGGTGGCTCTAAGATTTCCAAACTCAAGTCAACCAATTCTGACAATTTGGTGGCATTGACGTTTATTGGGGGAACTTTTCTTGAATGAAACGAACAGTCTCCCAACTGGTCGTCATCTATTAGCGTTCCTCTAATCTTTAGAATGACTTCTACAGCCTCGGTTCGGAGATTGGTACATTGACTGCAAAGCATTGCTTGCAAAACTGCTTCTGATCGAGCATACCAAGCGGACCTTCTTGCCACAGGTAACACGATGTCCCTCACTACCTTCCTCTGTGTTCTTACTAGCTGCAATTGAAACAAAAGGTGATTTGGCCCATCCACCCACATAGGATTAAGTTTCACACTAAACCACTGGGGAAGATAAACTCCAATAATAAATTCAACAATTAACCTCAAATTCTTCAGCACTTTGCCCTTCAATTCGTGTTTGGAAATCCAAATCCTGCAGAAACGAAGAGCTGTAGTTAACCAACGGCTGTGACTGACAGGTCCAATCTCCAAGAGAGCCAATGACTGAGGCACTTCTCCTGATCTTATTGCTTGGGCAATACGATAAGCATAGGATTGATCTGTGCTGAGATCTTTGATGACTCCTTCAGACAACGCCGGAAGGGGAGGGCCAACTTCGACCTTTGGAAAGGTTGTATTTATTTCTAGTTGTGTTGCTTCATCCAGCATGATGCCAAGGGGACCTGACCACTTGTTGTTGCTCTTTGTAGGACCATCAAGTTCCTGGATGAGATGACGAAGAGGTAGCTCGCCTGTATGTAAATCACATACAATCCAAACAAGTCTTCTTCCTAGTTTTTTCTCTAAATGCGTCATTACACCCCCCTGCCATCCGGTGTTCACTGCAGTTGAATCTCCACCAACAGCCTGCAGTGAACTGCCAAGTCCTCTCTCCTGAACCCAACATAAAATATGATCAGCAATGACCTCTGCATGTTTCTTCCCTTCTACTTCAGTTTCGGGAGCAAAGTGAAACAAAAACCGACCACCAGGCTCAGAACAGACAGAGTAGTGTTCTTCTTTGATGAGACCTGGAAACTTTCTGTTCACTCCCTCTACTTCTAGCAAAACTTTTGTGTCATCTATTCTTCCATCAAACAAAAGACAGGAGAGCCCTCCCTCGCTTAAATCTTTTTCATGCTGATCAGATATTTCCTTCATTATTTTTTCTTGTGCTCTTCTAATTTTATTATGATCTATCACCAAAGATACATCCTCTCGGCTGATGAGGCCTGCATCTATCCAAGCGGCAGTTGCAATATCTGCAGCCTCACGAAGTCCAGCATGGTGGCGAATACTAGCTAAAGCAATGTTTGAAATATTTCTTGTGTTGTATTTCATTTTCTTTGGTAAAGGTTCAGATGGCTCTTTGGAACTATCATCTGATGTTGCTTCCTGTTCATCAGAAGAACTATCAAAGAAGTGATAAACATCTTGACACAGCTCTTCCTCTCTTTGGATGACTTCTTCACTCTTCATTTTCTTCTTTTGTTCCCTCTCTCGGATTTGTTCTCTCTTCTTGGCATTAGCAATCTGCTTCTTTGTTTCTGAATAATCTATTGAACCCATTTGCATACTTCCTTGGCCTTCTGCCTTTGTCCTCTGTGCCTTTATAAATTCAAGCTCTAAAACAGGGATCTTCTTTTCATGAGGACAACCACAAACAATGTGGGAATTATTTTCTCTCTTACCTGAGTGAGAACAGTTGGATTCAGAACATAATTGTATGGAGCACTTGCAGGTCAAAATGTCAAACAGAGTATCAAGTGTGTGCAGAAATTCATTTTTCCTGGCCAAGTTTCCTTTACCAAGTGATGTTTCAACTGCTTTGTGCCATAATTTCGTTAGTTTTAGCTCAATAGTTCGACACTGATTAATCACAGGTGGTTTGAATAGTGCATTAGCTTTTGTCCATTGATGCAGAAGAGGGACTATCATGTCATTTATGAGTTCTTTATCTGTATAGTTCCTTCTGTCCTTTGCATTTTTTTCTCGAAGGAGTAACCCTAATCTTAGCATGTCTCTCACTGTTGGAAGTTCTGATACAGGAAGCTCCTTCCCTTTACCAACTAGCAGGCTCAAGTGGGTTGACAACTGACTTCTTGTCTTCAATTTTGACATCTTCACACTATCTGACAAATAGAAAAATATTTCAATGTTTCATAATTCAATTGTTGTTTCAAAAAATATCAATTTGTTTATCAAAAATGCTGTAACAGAAATAACATAATAATTTCTTAGAACATAATGTTTTATACAATGATATAAGTAACTGCGACAATCAATATGCCCTACTTACAATAATTAAAATGTAGAATTCGTCTGGTAGAGTAGGTGCAAGTGCAATGAGAGCAAACCACCGTCTATGATATCTAGAAGGAGAGTGAGCCGGGCGCCTTATCCTCACGCTTGGTACAAGTCAAAACAAGAATTAAACTGTCCCACACGGAGAGCCTGTTCATGTTCATGTTCTGACATGCATATTGTACACAAGCTATAGAACCATAAAATACTCCATAATCCATATGCTTACATGAGATTAGTTAATATCAAGTGAATAATTCTAATCAAGTCTCATTAATTTGTTGAAATACTGATATTTGAAACTTTAAGGTATAATTGATGTAGGTGAGGGTTATTTCAATTCATTTTTGTTTGCTAATCTCAAGTTTAGACATAAAGAGGCACAATATTTTGACTACCAAATTTGATTTTTAACATGTTGACAAAATTGACACACCCTAGTGTGGAATCCCCCCATCCCCCATCCACACCCATCCTGGGAGGTGGAGAATGGCACCATCCGGTAGTTGGCAACGGAAGGCATCAGGACCCACCGACTGGGAAGGGTGTGGAATCCCCCATCCCCCATCCACACCCATCCTGGGAGGTGGAGAATGGCACCATCCGGTAGTTGGCAACGGAAGGCATCAGGACCCACCGACTGGGAAGTGTGTGGAATCCCCCCATCCACACCCATCCTGGGAGGTGGAGAATGGCACCATCCGGTAGTTGGCAACGGAAGGTATCAGGACCCTCCGACTGGGAAGGGTGTGGAATCCCCCCATCCCCCATCCACACCCATCCTGGGAGGTGGAGAATGGCACCATCCGGTAGTTGGCAACGGAAGGTATCAGGACCCACCGACTGGGAAGGGTGTGGAATCCCCCCATCCCCCATCCACACCCATCCTGGGAGGTGGAGAATGGCACCATCCGGTAGTTGGCAACGGAAGGTATCAGGACCCACCTACTGGGAAGGGTGTGGAATCCCCCCATCCCCCATCTATCTGTGTCTCTGTGTCTGACTGTTTCTGCCAGTCTGTCTCACAATATCGATCTGTCTGTCTTTCTGATTTTCTGCCTCTGTTTTTCTGTCTGTCTGTCTCTTTC